>NC_139634.1:6579074-6698740 GCF_964638095.1 Poromitra crassiceps
CCAAAAAGTGACCATCTGATGTTTGTGTGTGTGTGTGTGTCTCCAGCACTACACCAGAAAGCTCACACACACACACACACACACACACACACACACACACACACACACACACACACACACACACACACACACACACACACACACACACACACTCTCCTCCAGGGCACCTCCACCTCCTGACTGAGAGGAATGTTTTTCCTCCCTCACCCGTCAACACAGGGGGAAATTGTTGTTTGAGTGTGTGTTTATGTGTGTGTGTGCGTGTGCATGCATGCATGTCTACGTGCATGTGTGTGTGTGTGTGTGTGTGTGTGTGTGTGTGTGTGTGTGTGTGTGTGTGCATGCGTACGTGCATGTGTGTGTGTGTGCGCGTGCGTGTGTGAGTGCAGGCTCAGGAGAGACAGCTCGTAGAATACCTCTGAGTAGGAAGACAATATCTCATGTCTTAGCAGGTTGAGGAGACAAAGTAAACAGCAAGTAAGCAAAGCGGTAACATGACAACCTGTTCCTCTAGAGGGAGGCGGAACGTTCCAGCGCACACACACCAATGCTTTTCCACACACACACACACACACACACACACACACACACACACACACACACACACACACACACACACACACACACACCAATGCTTTTCCATCCATGAGCCAAGCTTTGCTGTGAGGAAACATCCATTTGTTTTCACTCATTACCACTTTCATTTGCAGGAAGCATAGCATAGCATAACATCAGCCACAAAGGATGCAGTTATAAATAGAAAGGTATTTTTTAAACACGTATGTATCGTTACATTGTTACGATGATGCTGTATCGTTACATTGTTACGATGATGCTGTATCGTTACATAGTATCGTTACATAGTAACGATACAAAACTGGTTGAAAATCAGCACAGTGCTACTTTAAGGCACGCAGTTCATTCCGGCTTAAATGCAACTTTCCAAACACATTAAACTACAATAGCTGATTTCTCACTACCTCTACTTGCTGTGACTGACCACTCATATCACGTTGTGTTTCCATGCAACCACTAGAGGCAGCGGTTTACCGAAGCAGCTGAAAGTAGCTCTGGATGGACACATTTCAACGCTACGGACCGTCGTCTGGACTGTCGTGAAGGAGCAGATAAAAACATGGCCGAGGATGAGGCTACGCTGACAAGGATGGCGGCGGTCTGAGAAACGGCGTGGTGAAGATGGCGCTCGGCAAGGAATGAAGGAATGGGGATCTCATGTGCGAGCTGGGAGAAAGCAAGCGTGAGGAAAACAGCGTTCTCCGCTGGGCGAAGGATAACAACGCTAATGGTGTTCGAGGTGAGCGGGGATGATGGATGTGTGGAGAGATGTTGAAGAATGGGGCTCTCCGGGATCCGCGGGGCGTGCTACCTCAAAAGTAGTCCGCTCCAAATCCTGGGCTTTACTCAGTGCAGTCCCCGGGCCGGGCCAGAACACCGGCGCGTCCCCCTCCCCTCTGGAAGGTGTGGGAATTCCTCTATTAGTCAAAATGGCGGAAACATGGAAGCCCACCAGCTTGAGAATGAATCCCACGGAGCAAAAGGCTCCGAGGCGGAGCCCTAAAAAACCCAGACTGCACTGCTGCACGCCCTGCATGAAGCCGTCATGGCCGACTGAACAGTAGCATTTACAATCAAATCATCCCACGACTTTTTGGGGAGATTTTTTTTTTTACAATAAGGCTTATAGGCATGTGTGTCAGTTCAGCTGCTATTGGTGAAAAAAACAACTTGGGTGAGCAAATCCGGATGCATAATAGTGACTGAAGAGGGTGGGAAGTTTTGGAGAAGAATGAACAGAGCACCATGTCCTTCAATAAAATTTAAAAAAAGCGCTAACAGTTTGATCCAGGAAATACCTCAAAGACATAAAAGTGTGCGAGGAGCGCTAAGAGGCTTCACGTTTAATTTGCTCTGTGTGTCCACGTTCCGCTCACTCCTCGTTTAAACTTCTTGGATATGTGTGGAATTTCAAACACAGAGTATCTTTTTTTTTTTTTTACCTGAAAACAGAGCTCAACCTCAATCCTGACCTTTGAACTTATTTCACATAAATAAGGACAGATAGCCATGGCAACGCAGATATAACAGCTCATATTTTTTCTACAATTATCAAAGGGGGCTCTTGACTTTACAGCGGGGGAACGGAGGGTGTAATTCATTTGGGAGCAGGCGCATGCAGACCATCTCATATCACAAAAAGCTCTTTGATCTCTGGGCGGTAAAAAAAAAAGGCAAGAAAGAAAGACGAGAGGTTTTTCCTTCGCTTGACAAAACAAACAGTGGCATTCTTTCCAATCCAGTCTACTGTATGTGCCGGGGCATATTTGTTTTCCCTCCCCCCCCCCCCCAATCCCAATCAATTCCTGATGGAATCACTGCATTCTTCCATGGAAACGGCCTAACATGAGCAGGTGTTTCAGGCTCTGGAGCTGATTGCCAAACAGAGCAGGCAGGGCTGCAGCTGACTGTTAGCGCTAATGCAAAGTGACAGCGCCTCTAAAGACAGGGGGGGAGCGAACAGCGGGATCGCTCTGCTCTCCAGAGCCGGGCGGAGAGTTATCGGGTTAACCGCAGGTTAAACACAAATCAGAGCAAACGTTTACGTCCAACATTAATCGTTTTCCCCACTTGACAAGTTGAACTCTAATTGATGAGATGGAATGGCTTCTAATTGTAAACCGCAATTGTATGATAGAAATTATACCCTTAACAGCATAATCTAACATATCATTTTGTCATTATCATAATGCGTAGCCTCGATTGGGTATCATACCGCGCACTCCCTTTATACAAATTAAACCCATGACTTTTACTAGAATGATAAATCATAGGGAGATGAAAGCAGTCATACTTCACTAAATTCTTGGATAAGTTTGCAAAAACAAACCAATGTGTTTGAAGAATATATTAGTCATATTTCATCCCCGAGTATGCTTTAGTGAAGATAGTATAATTTGTCAACATAATATACTTTTATAGGGCATATTTGATGATTGATGCTGTTTTAATGTTTTTCCTTTATGCATAACATAGGTCTGTCTGGCACAATTGACTATGTTTTTCATGAGCATTACAGGATGTTCACTAATTATATAACGTCAAGCGCAAGATACTTTTCCTTTTCCAAGCTTTTCCAGCCTTTGCTTTTCAGCCGGACTCTCCTTGGCGGGGCGATGTCAGAGACGAGAGCGTATCAGCTTTGACTTGGCACTCGCCCTGACGCAGCAGGTGTTTTGAAAGGGGAGAGACACTCCATAAATCCAATGAAGAACATGTTCACAGGCAAACAAAATGTCATCAATCCCCACCATCGACCAGGTTTGCGAACGAAAACAGAAACCTTGCAGGAATCTCGCTCACATCTGGTTCTTGTGACGCCGACGGACAAAAGTCATGAAATCACCGGCTAGAGAGACTAAAGAGAGAGCGGGAGGGAGAGAGGGGGGGAGGGGGGGGAGGGGGAGAGGGGGAGAGGGGGGAGGGAGAGAGGGGGAGAGGGGGGAGGGAGAGAAACGGGAATCAAGGTGGTTCCAATTAGAGGGCTATAGATAACCCGTCATTTATTTGCGGCTTGGCCTCGGAGAACAAACGTTAAATTCACACCATTGGCTAATAGTCTCTTCCTTAATGAAAGCAGATACCTCTATCAGTCCTGGACATCATCAGCTGGAGGCTGTTTTTAGCCAGCATCCAGCCATGCTGACAGGCTGAAGAGTAAACAGTGTGGAGGAACCTCACGCAAGGCCCCAAAAAGCTCCACTCCCGAGGCTCAACCTCTGAGAAGGGAATAACTGAACGACTGCCACGGCGCTGGACGAGGAACAGAGAGAGGACAACATCTGTTAGGCTCATGACTGGGCCTAGCCACACCAAGTCTAAAGCAGGAGCTCGGGGGCTGCCCAGACTAAAAAGCCAGCAGGCCAGAGCCACCGTCGGAACTCGGCGTCCTCAAGAGTCCGTTCTTCGACACCTTCGCCCCCGCAACCCAACCCAGACCCCGGCTCAATCGTGTCTTCGTCTCCCAAAACACATGATACCACCCCCCCCCCCCCCCCTCCTCCCCAGTAAAGATTAGGCTGTTGTTAACTGAAACTGTCTGGGCCTCCATGATCGCCCCCGTCCAGACAAAGGCACCCGATATCGCACCACAGCACGGTCTGCTAAAAACAGCGCAGCAGCAGCAGCGCCGTGCGTTCAATTCCGCCTTTTTGTAGGTGTTTCAATATTCTGGGACGGAGACGGCATGAGTGAAACCTTATGGGCCAGGTGCATCCGCAGCACGCCAGCGTCAGACACTCTGATTGAGACACAGAGAGATGGAGGCAGACAATAGATGGGCTTTGTGAGGACGATGAAAAAGCCATGTGTCCAACGTGGGCACGTCCAGAACCCCCGGCCGGGTCAGAGATGTAAAGTTTCATAATGTAGTGATCACTACTGCAAAACCCTAAACAAGCGTGATGTGATTTTGACATCATGTGATTTTGACATCATGTGATTTTGACATCATGTGATTTTGACATCATGGCTCTCCACCTTCTCTGGAAAAGGGCTTATGGCGCCGGGCCTCTGGAATGTGTTTATGGACGGGCTGTGTCCACCTGACAAAACCATCGCCAGATATATGAACTACTGTCACAAGTCACTTCAAAGGTTATGATCATATCTTGTGAAGAAGCTGCCTGTGTGTTCCATCTCCATCGTCCCACAGCTGAATTCCACAGAAGGAAATGTACTTATTACAAAGAGAGACCACACCGGGGTCTACCCCCCCCCCCCCCCCCCCTCTTCCTTCCAGCATGTGAACGTCACAGGTTGCTGAGGACATTCAGCTCGACAGTCAACCCACAATCAATAAGTCTCTTTACTACATTTTCAGTGTAGCCAACATAGAGGACATGTTTCCAAGTGGATTTCGCATTCTTGGATCGTCACAAACCGATCGGGGAATCTTACCTCTACGTACCAGCGGGCGTGGTTCATGCATTCGGTATCAGTTTGCCAAGGAAAGAAAAGCTGATTGGCCAAAATAGTTTTGTTTGGATTATCACCCCAAGAAACTGAGACAAGTGGGAGAAATGTGTGCACATTGACTTTCTACTAGGCCCTCTCTCTATACACAACAACACTGCCTGCAACGTCCCTATGAGCTGCAGCTGCTGCCTTTAGAGCTGAGAGCCCGTGATCATTCATAAGCTCACACACGAAAGCTAATAAGAACACGTTAAAAGTCAAAATACACACAATGCCGTGACAAACAGGCCCATATTTCATCCACAGAGCCGTTCCTTCAGTCTCGCTCAGAACCGTCCGTTCTGATGCGGCTGGCAGCAATGAAGTGGACGTTGTTGTGATGCTCGTATGCGTCGGTGGACGTGTGATTTGTTTCCGACTTTTTAGACACACGAAATGAAGTCCATCCTATCAGAGGATGATTGCAGAGAGATGTTGTCGGGCTTTTAGAATGTGGAAAAGGGTGGAGAGACAGACCGCCACCTTGAGTGAGTCCCACAGACCAGACCAGCACATCCGGGTCATTTGCAAAGGCCGCGCCCCTTTTTAGGGGACAACACAAGCCACTCGCCGTTGACTTCAATGTAAAATAGCAGTACCAAAAAAAAAATCTATAGAAAAATAACAGAATTTATTTCGTTTATAAATGACCCAAAGACACCATGACATGACAATATATTTCAACTCGGCCGGCCATAGAATGCGCAAGATACATCGACACAAAAATATATATCGCAGATCCGGTTTTTATTTATTTATTCTGAGTGAAACTAACAATACAGCAACTCGTCGGCATATCTCTATCAAATTAAACCGTTTTAAATAGTTTGTTTGCAGTGGTTTTCGGCTTCTTGTACAGTCTTTTACTATGGTGTGTTTCCCGTAAAAAGGGGCGCGGTCTTGGCGCTGGACGCTTGAAGACGCGGCGCAGTTCTGGTCTATTCGAACAGCACCATGTGTGTAGTTCAATGTCAGTTTTGAAAATGAGAGAGAAAACACAAACACATGCAAAACATAGAAACCACACACACACACGCACGGATACAGGCACGCACACGCACGCACACACACACACACACACACACACACACACGCACGCCCACACAGACACAAACACACATCAAAACACACCTCTATGCCTCCAAGTGGAGTGCAGTCTGATGAGCTGTGTAGAGGCTGGCTCCTGTGTTTTCCCCACTGACAGTTTTGAACCTGTGCCCCGTGAAACCACAAAGGGCAGGAGGCAGAGTGAGGTTTTGATTCCAGCTCAGGGTCGTAAAATAGATTAAAGATGTGGACAAGAGGCCTTTAACCGCAGAGCGAGGTGGAGGGGGAGGGGGGGAGGGGAGGGGGAGGGGGGGAGGGGAGGGGGGGGTTGCGGGGGGGGGGGAGGGGGGGTATTTGGTGCTTGCCAGTCTGAACTAGTGTTTTACCTGCTAGAACCATCTGAACTGTCAAGGCGTTCCTGAGATATCGCATTAACGAGCATGAAACGGGCGGTTGTGAGGTCACAGTGACCTTGACCTTTGACCTTTGGCCACCAAAATCTAAACCGTTCATATCCTTGTGTCCAAGTGGACGTTTGGGCCAAATTTGAAACAATTCCGTCAAGGCATTCTTGATCACTTGATTAACAAGCATGGAAGTGGCATTCGTGAATCGTGAGGTCACACTTAGTGACCTTGAACCCTTGACCACCAAAATCTAATCAATTCATCCTTGAGTCCAAGTTGACATTTTGAGTCCAATTTGAAGCAATTCTAGGCGTTCCAGAGATATATCGTTAACGATAATCAGACATACGGACGGGGCGGACGACCCGAAAACGTTATGCCTCCGGGCCACGGCTATCGCCCGGCGGAGGCATAAAAAGAATGTGTCATCATCACGATGTGACAACCATCTTTTAGCTGGCTTCTCATTACAAGATCCTACATTCCTGCTCGCGCTCGAGGGCACATTTTGAATATCAAGCAGAACCGCTGACGCTGCGCCATAAAGCCGCTGCTCAAAGCACAGTGGAAAATGAATACATAAGCAACAGGTAAACCAAAGAGCCTTTGTTCCACCACGGTGTTTCTGATAACTTCTTTTTTATCTTTGCCCATATTTTCTTCTCTCTAATCCGCCGCACATCGCCTCAAACAAGGAAATGAAAACTTCTATTTGATTCCATAAATCCAGTTGGCACGTAAACAAAGCCTCCTCTCAGTGTGTGATCCCTCATCAAATGACCGCAACTATTCATATCTGTCTCTCCTCGACTGGAAAGACTTAGGGAGAAACCCATCCCATCTTTCCTCCACGAGCTTCAATCTTTCTTAATTGTCCCACTGTTTTAACCCGATGGATTAAATAGCATCAGACACATCAGGAGTGACATGGAGGATCAATGCTATCTTAATGTAAACTACCATGAATTAAAAAACAACATGAAAATTGCACTCTTCTCAGATTTTGACCACTAACAGTCACTGAGCCAGTAGGGTGGAAAACAGATTTGGACTCCAGCGAGTCCTCATTGATTTCCAAAATGTAATTGTGGATTCGAGCCCACTGATCGTTCAGACAAATGTCTCTCAGGGCAGCAGAAGAAAGAAGCCCTTAATGTGAACTTACTTTTTCCAAAACAGTTGGACAATCATAGTTTTCCACCTGTATGGACAATCCTCAACAAACTGTAATGAGACGCCACAAACAGATGCTGATATTCACATTATTCTTTCATTGGAACGTTATGTTTTGTTGAATCAATCCCTATCAAGTTCGGCTCCAAATTGGTTCCATCACTGGGCTTCATGAGTGGACGACGCCTAGTCGCTGCTCTCCAG
This sequence comes from Poromitra crassiceps, assembly GCF_964638095.1. Classification (NCBI taxonomy): domain Eukaryota; kingdom Metazoa; phylum Chordata; class Actinopteri; order Beryciformes; family Melamphaidae; genus Poromitra; species Poromitra crassiceps. The sequence continues at coordinate 6,586,937 of NC_139634.1, forward strand.
AGCAGAAACACAATCAACCAGCTCCATCCAGAGAGAATCAATGGAATGACTGCATGCCACGTCCCATAAGAAGTGAGAAGCACAAGTAGCCATGGACCAAGCCCCAGTCGCTTTGCAATAGCTAATGCACTCATCTCTGCTTGGCTCAGCTTGCTTACGCTGACAGAATTCTCACATACAGACACCACTTAACCCCTGAAGAAGAAGAAGACGAAGAAGAAGACGAAGACGAAGACGAAGAAGAAGAAGAAGAAGAAGAAGAAGAATCGAATGACATCACTGATGACATCAGTCGAGCAATTGCGTTACATCATTTCCAGTTGAGTGACAACCCTAACCCCTTCCAGGTGACCACATCTCAGGTGAACTCCAGGTGCTCATACTGACTAAGTCACTCATAGAAGTGGTTGCGCCGCTTAGAAAACTACAAGCATGGCCAAAGTCTAGCATGAGCTTGAACTCGACTCTTTTCAGCATCAAAATGGCTCAAATAAGGGACAGAGAAGTAGTGATGGATTTAAGAGACCCGTTCCATTCCAGGTTTGGACCCATCCTCGGCCTGTGCAAGGTGGGCTGCAGGTACCAGCCAATGGGGAGGATGGATTTGCAGAGTGTGTGTACATCCTGATCCTGCCGGGCTGAGATTTACAAGCGTACTATAGCATTACATTATATATTATATAGCATTACATCGCTGTCTCACTCAGGACTGACGTCGGGGGGGAAAAACATATCTGGTTCAAATAGCCTTGTAACACTAAAAGGCCTGATGCTAGAAACTATGTGTAATCAGTGCTTTGGCATGCTCGTGCAATAGCCGCACTGTAACTGGCCCAAGTGCAAAACACACCAATCATGTACAGTTACCACTGTTTCTAATCACATGTAACGTAACAATAGCAAAGTGAATGCAAGGTGGCATTTTTGTGCTCGTGTTTGTTTGGCTACAAACACCTAGATTGATGAAGGCTGTGCGAGAGGCGAACAACAGGTGTCTTTGTGCGTTACGGGGCTGCAGTGGGCAGAGAGCAGGCCAGCGATAGGGTTTCACCCTTTGAAAGCGATATGGGTGAGCTGCTTTTCTCAGGCCTAAAACCCCAAATCTGCCGTTGACGGACAGACCACCCAACTCTGGGCTCTTATAGGCGCACAGTCAGGGGGGCCCGCTCGCCCCCCGTCATTCTCCTTTGGGGGAGGAAATAGATCAGCTGAGTGTTTATCAAGTACATTGGCCTGGTTCTTTTTCACAATGAAACAATGGCACAACACTCTGAGGCTAATAGATGCCACTGGAATACATGAAGTGCTTTTCCTTAACTCCAAATCCCTTATCATCTGACTCAAAAGTTGCAAATGTGACAGCAGGAACACCAACAGAAGAAGTTAATTCCCTCATTGTTGAAGTTGTCCAAAGCGCAGAGAGACATCTTGAAATCAAAGAGAAAAGGACAGTGTCTAATCTATAAAAGCAGGATCACCAAAAGACAAATGACACTTTTATGAATTCCATTCTCTTCCTCCTCTCCAATGAAGTCCACGATTTCTTGGTTTCTCTCCTTTGTGCGACTTTATAGGAGGTTTCTGCCCTGTATTCTGAAAAGGATAAAGATCCCCGCGGGACGTCCCGGTGCCAGAGCAGAGGATGCCATAGGCATTGGTCAGAGGCGGAGGGCCAGGGTTTCTCTGGCCAAAAGTGGACTCAGACTGAGACAATGAATTCACACCCATCCTCTCGTCTCCAGGCCTATCCCTCCTCCTCTCGTCTTCCTGATCCCTCTGAGGGGAAACAGAGCCACCGAACACATTTGCTTCAGGCCTGCAACATACCGACTTCTTCTACATGAGCGTGTTCACAGCGAATGCTTGCAATACACAGGGGAAACTTAAGAATTTAATGAATTGAGTGTTTCAGCTGTTGCCTGAAAAAAAGAGGTAGATTGATGAAGATGGAAATTTACTTCGGGTTTTTCCATTATTCACAAGGTACAAACAAGCCTGTTTGGCAGGAGAAAGACCTGAGCCAAGGCAGATGCAGACGCTAACTCCTGAGCCAAGAGGAGCCATGTTCTACCTCTCTTGCCCCTGGCACATCAGACCCGCTATCTTCTCCGTGGCGTTTGGACACGAACCCCTTCATCTATCACGCCCGCCGATCTTATCCCCGTTGGAAGACATGCTGCTATATACAAGCTTGTACTGCTGCGTGCCCAGTTAGCGAGAAAGATACAAGCTCTCTTTGGCTGGTGGTGATGGGGCAACCACTAAGGCCCAAATCCCAAACATATGTTCCCCTGCTCGAGGAGATGTGAGATACTGATAATTACTTTCATGGCGTTCTGGGGGTGCGCACTTATGAGGGAACCCCTCCCCAATTAAACCCGGGGGCCCCATGTGTCTCTCCGATCAATAAAACGCGGAACCGGATCGAATGGCTCCGCCTCCTGCCAACAAACAACACTATGTGAGGCACACAATTTAAACCCGATCCTGTCAAACAAACAAACTAATCGTCTCTGGCTGATATGGCCTCTGTTGCAAAATGTGTATATAAGCCACATGCTTATATGAAGGCATCAAATGTCGCGTATATTTCAAGAGCTGGATCTGAGCTGGGGATTAGTGTAGTTTAGTTAATCTAATTAGTGATTAGATCTAATGTGATCTAATATTAAAGTGTAGTGCTTTCTTACCGTCGCGTCCAGCAGGAAGGGGGTGTTCAGCTGCAGCATCTCTGCCCTGAAACGAAACAATCCGTTGCCACATAAATCGCCGCGCGTATAAAACAATAGGGTCATGAAGAAATGAAGCCAGCGATTAATTTTTCTCTGAACATTTTTTGTCAAAACACTTACTTCACCCTACACTTTGTTCATTACTCAAACACATCTGGTTGACAGGTGCCCCGTCTGTTGGAACGTTGAGTAATTTCATTCCGCTAAAGAGGAGCAAACGGAGAGGAGGAGAGGAGAAGGTATTCTATCTTCTATCTGCGATGACATCAGGGGCTGGGAGAGCTTGTTGGAGATGGAGAGGTCGAGGAGAACGTTGCTTGGTTGCTACAGACAAGTAATCCAGCCCGCCTCTTGTCAGTGCCCTTTTCAAAGCACTGATTACTCCATTTCCAAAGGGCCTAATCTCTGTAAACAATCTCTGTTTTCATTATCTTTTAAACTGATTAGGCCGATGAATATAACTTTCCAGCGCTGGACTCAGACAGAAGAAAGCCCTCTGCCATATTGATGCCAGCTGGAGCTGCATGACCTTACACGAGGAATCAAGCTGCGATACAAACACAGATAGAGGAGCACTGGGAGGAACATGTGATGATACAAACACAGATAGAGGAGCACTGGGAGGAACATGTGATGATACAAACACAGATAGAGGAGCACCGGGAGGAACATATGCGACTAAGACATGCTTGAAAAGTATGACAGACATGGGATAAAAAAGATTTCCTGAGGGAAAATCCTTAACCTGCTTGTGGTTTTGCACAATTTGCAGCTGGTGATTCTACTCAGAACCTCGGAATAAACAAAGTCTCCAACATTTTCTCTCAGGCTAGATTGACAGTCTAAAAACAGGCTCACACAGAAGTTTTTTTGCGTCTCCCAGTCTTCTTCTTTTTTTGAATCACCATCAATTTAAATCTTGATTAACGACCCTTTACTCTTGATCTCTCTCTCTCTCTCTCTCTCTCGATGTCCTGCGTGCCGTTGGAAATTAAACGTTGCCTTCCATACTCTCCTGTTCCACCCCATCCTTTCTCTCTCTCTGGACAAAGTGAGGTAACGTTTGCCAGCACACATGTCTACATCTGTTAACAAACACTTCCAATATGTTGAGAACAACATTTTGGCCTCGCTCTCCTCCATCGGGATGTGATGAACGCGGTGCACCTGTCTCAGCCTCCAGCCTTGTTTCTGGCAGTGGGAGAGACCGCCTCAACCTAACAACTATTTGCCCCCCATAACATCAAAGACACATGAGAGTCAAGATGAAAAACAGTGGGTTTTTCTGTGGTTTCTTCTCCCGAATTAGCCTCCCAACACAAATCAAACCAACAATGAACTCGCTGCCCCTATTAGTTTGTTTGGTGTTTCCCCATTTGCCAAAAATCACTTTAAGCCAATTAAAATGTCTCTGGGAGTCATTGATGTCAACGAGAGGAACTGTTTAATGTCGACGTGCCTTCTGTTAATCCTGGTTGGTAAACAAACTTTCAACGTTCTCGTGCACAGGCCCACACAATCACCCCAAACTGTAAATCACTCTGGAGAGAAAATTACCATCAGTAATATGCCAGATCTCAGTGTTCACTTGTGTCAACAAGAGCAGGGGGGAATAACAGCAGGAGCTACGTCAGAAGCTGAGGCAGGGCCTTGATTACAGATCATACTGGAAGAGTGAGACAACTGCTCTCCACTCGGCATTCGGCATCGTGATACTTGGGAATGTCTGAAAGAACAAAGTTTGAAGAGATGACCTGCGTCGTCACCCCGGCCTGAACTCTCCACTTTAATTGTCTCTATTTGTCATAGCGTGACATTGCATGATATGAGGCAATGTACAGGCTTGTTGTGTTGGCTGAGCTCAGGAAAGGGGAGCACATCAGCACCCTCTACTGACGGGGGCCAGCCAGCATCACCGCCCCACTGGACTTTGATTGGATTCTCTTTCATTAGCAGGTTGATCAGCGATAAGCTGTCAGCTGATGAGGAGCAGACTGATCAGCTGATGAGGAGCAGACTGATCAGCTGATGAGGAGCAGACTGATCAGCTGATGAGGAGCAGACTGATCAGCTGATGCTTCAGTTATGCCACGGTGATCATGACTGTTTTTACTTCAAAATAGGAATGCAAATCTCAGCAGGAACAAACCGCCGAGATCTGCGTCCCCCTCCATAAGCCCGGTGAGACCCTCAGGCCTCGAGGTCACCTGTACCCAGATTTTAAGCACCAAAGTCGGCTTCCATGAGCCAGGAGAGAGCCCCAGCATAGAGGCACTGCGGAGCGCGTCATCATTCAGAAGCCACGCCCAAAACTGGGGAAAACAAACCCCCCCCCCCCCCCCCCCCCCCCTGGCGTTCTCCTATGGTCGCGTCTTGCACACAAAGATCGTATATACGGAAGATGAACACTCCAACTTACTTCCTTGACAGCTAGATCCACATTTGTCTTCTCGCCAATTCTCAATGGCTTCCTTGTTTTGCTCGGGAGTACAAACAAACTTTAATTGGCGATTTTTTACATTTGTTGTCTGCGCAGCCCACCACACAACAGCTTTTAGCTATGTTTAATTCAAGGAAAATAACGCTGGTGTGTGGAAGTGAACAGAGAGCTTTCCCCCGTGATGGGCGTGGCCTATTTCATGCAGTGTCACTATGGGGGGGGGTCACCTCGATGCGGATTTTACGCATCAAAGTCGGTCTCCGTGAGCCAGGTCAGACCCCCCTCCTGGCCTGGAGGTCACGTCTACCAGAAGATTATATAGTTTTGAAACATTTACGTTGCCGTATGAATCATTGCAATATGCTCCTGTGAGGTGGGGATGCATTTGGTGGCGGGGGTGCAAAACTCGGCATAACACCGGAAAGCCAAGGACGGTCCCAAACAAGCGGATTAAACACGACGCGTTGTGTATAGAACAACTTGGTCTATCCACACTTCCCCCACTGTTTCTAGCAACCACAGCTTGGCTCCCGCTGGGAGTTACTCTGAACTGTTGATATTGTAACAAATTACTTTACTGTAGACACACACACACACACACACACACACACACGCACGCACCAGAGGCCATGCCGACTAAAATAGAAGTGCAAAGCCTTTTATAACACCTTGCAAGATTTGTGGGAAACCAAATATAAACTCTGATTCCGAGAACGGCCCTCATTAAGAATCCTTTCCTTGCGCGTTTACTTCGACCAGAGGGGACGATAAGTCAACGTCGCAGGTAGCCTACAGGTTTTCACGATATATTTGGCTTTTCTGTGAAGGGGGGGGACGACTAAATATAAAGTGCGGGGTAAAGGTTTGCGTCAGCGCGGAGATATTCTGAGATACACGACGCCTGGCCTTTTTCATCCCCCCCCCTGCTGTAACCAAACCTGCGTCGGTATGTCGCCGTCTCTTCAGCTAAACAAATTAGCAAGTTTGATTGATCAAAGTTTATACCCCAACGGGTATTCCATTTCAAACAGTACGGGGGCAGAAGAGGGAGAAGGAGCAATGATGGGAAAGTGTGTGTGTGGGGGGAGGGCGAGATTGTAAACGTATAGACGCAGAGAGAGAGAGAGAGAGAGAGAGAGAGAGAGAGAGATAGAGAGAGAGAGAGAGAAAAAGCAAGGGGAGGGGTGTAAGAGTGAGGGGAGGCGTGAGAGGGAGAAAGATGGAGAGGGGGTGAGAGAGAAGGAGAGAGAGAGAGAGAGAGAGGGAGAGAGAGAGGGAGGCCGAGCAGCTGGATTGCCATGTAAATAGCTGTGCAGATAGGTAGGGTTGGGCTCCGTGCCAGAGGTTCTACAAAGGGCTCCGAACATCTGTTTGAGGGTAGATTCCTGCTCTGTGTTGCAGTAAGAATAATAGTCTCGTTCTGAAGGGCCCCGTTCCCTCATCAGGCAGGATCATGATCGCGCATATACACTCTCTGCTCCGAAAAAGGCCCGGAGTCACACACCGCAGAACCTCCCAGAGACCCAGAAACACAACGTGAGCTGTTATTGCTGCTGTTACCGTTACGCCGCACCTCAGTCATCATCATCACCGCGGACGGACAGGTGGAACATCGCTCAGGATCCAGAGGTTCAGATACCGAGGGTTGTGCTCGGCATTGACTCAGTACTGAACCATGGCCAGTTTCGTCATTTTTGTGTCACACGCAAAGTGATGTCAAAGGTCAAACTGTCCGTATGAGAAGTCCAGTCATCGATCATGAGAAAGTGTAGTGGCTCAACAGGGGAACATCGCCCAAATCAGCAAAAAGTTTCAACACCTTACTTGATATCATGGATAGGGGAGGGAGGACATAAAAACGGTGGGATATAAACTTTAACATTTCAGTTTATATTTCAATCCGATGAAACAGCCATGCTTGCAAACTTGTGGTTTTGGAGTTATGGATAATTAACCGCTCAACCAAAATCTTGGAGGCTTAAAGTTAGAAACCTCCTATCGAGGTTTTCCCATCAAGACAACAACAGAAGAACCCCAGTGGGACAGACAGCTCTGTCGGTGTGTCATGAACATGTGCAACCAATTTGTACAGCAAACGTTGGTTTTGACTGTGTTCCTTCGTACGAGTGGCTTCTCAAAACCTGCGGGGCTCCATTCGTTAGTGCTTGAAAGCAAAGCAAACAAATTAATTAACACTATCTTTACACGGGGCGGCCAAGGAAAGCAGGCGCTGAAATCTTACACCATTACCTAAATTCGCATGCATCTGTCTGTGTCTTCCACCCCTCCCCTCCCCGCCCCCCCCTTGCCCCGGCGCGCACAGCGCCCTTGAACAAGGCTGGGGGACCACCTGCGTGAAAGAGGAGACCCTCTCTGTTATGTCTCTGCTAGGGAATGAAATAACACGGAATCCAGCTCTGCAAATAACTCACAGTGAAGATCATTTTCCACATGCCGCTTGACAAAAGGTAAAATAAGAACAGATGATATCCTCTCTGCCTCTCTGGGATTTTGGAGCTCTGCTCTGCTATACGCTCAACAGTTCGCACACTGTTGCTGCTCCGCCCGCGCCCCCGCGTCGCCTGGCCCGGCCCCGGGGGCCGCGGGGGTTCGACCCCCTGCGGTGGCCTTGTTAACTGGGTGGTATGGATGAGACACGAGCTCTCGTTCCTAATAGCCACTGACGTGGAGTCAGCCGTTTCTTCATCCCCTTTGCTTGGCCGAGGTTAAGAGGGGTTGGGAGGAACCTGATCCCAGATCTGATGATTACGCCTGAGCCATCAGGAGCAACAGGAGGCCTTCTTCTGGCCTCTTCCTAAACTGGGCATCCATCACAGGAGAAGAAGAAGGCGACTGCGACTGGCTCCACTTCAACCAGCACACGGGGACGGTGGTGGTGGAGAGAGAGAGGGGGCCTCTGTTTCCAGAGACTCACATTCTTCACTGGCAGAAGTCTGCATATTTTTGAGCAGTGCACTGAGGAATTTGCACAAATAAAATATATATGTATACCAGCTCCCATCACAAGACAAATGTCACAGCACATTGCCTCAACCTAACGATGGTTCATGTTTAAAAACAGACAAACGCCCCTGGTGTGCTGCTGCGCGCGGCACTCACACAACACATTTCTGTGTGTAAAACATGCTCCGTCTTTGTTTTTCCAAGGAGACCTTTGCTCACCTCTCTGAAGAGAGGAGTCACCTGTCTGAAGAGAGCACACATCTGAAGTTTGTCTAATCCAAATAAACAGGTGAGGCGCTTATTAGCCCCAATTCGCATCGCAAAGAGTGTAACTTCATTTTCAATTTCATCTCTCTCTCTCTCTCTCTCTCTGTGTGTGACTCATGGGAGAGCAACTTCAAAGCTGCAGCCGACCAGCCGTGCACTTGAGGTCATTATCTTCATGTCTATATCCTCGGCAGGTTCTCAGCATATGGGAACATTTTAACTCTGGATTTTTTTTTTTGTCTGCGGCCATAAATCTGCCATGTCAACTATAAAATATACCTGACTAGCAACAGATGTACTTCTAATAGCTACCAAAAAAAAAGAAAATCAAAATGTACCACCTCTCGATTTTTCACCTGACAATTCCTGTGTGAGCAAGCAGCGTCTTCTTCAACACATCGTTTTGTTGATGTACACACAGAGAGGAAAGAGGGGGAGGAGGGTTGGGGGCGTGTTTTTAATTCTGTATTACTCCATTCCACTTGCTCAATCTCTCTCTTTCTCTCTCGCTCTCTTCTCTCCTTTCTTTAATCCCTGTCCTGAGACGAATCCCCCCTTTCATCCTGCCCGGCAGCGAAGGGCCCTGGTTGTCTGTTCGCACAAAGCCCGAGCATCCCTGACTCCTCGTCAACCCCCTCGCCCAATTCATCAACGAGGAGGCCCCCGGGGGCATTCATCACCACCGCCACCGGGGGCATTCATCACCACCGCCACCGGGGGCATTCATCACCACCGCCACCTTTCATATGCAGCACCGGCTCAAAGCCACTGTCCCTCCTCCTCTGACTTCAACACACCCCTAAGATTTATAGTGGCATAATTAGTAGCAGTGAGAAAGAGCGTGCAGCAGTACTGTATCCCTGTAGCTCCGCCCAGCCAGTCACATCTGCCTCCACGTGGACTGTGCCCGGCGTCGCCACACAAATTAAAGGAACAGTTCACACAGAAATGAAGGCTTGTCATCGTCTACTCGCCCCATCCTCATGCCACTTGAAACTAGGGGTGTCAGAATTAATCGTTTCATCGATGCGTCGCGATGCGGACGTGTGAATCGGATCGAATCGTTGACAGATGAATCGCTGAATCGTTTATGTTGAAATTTCTGTTGACGTTCAGATTTTAAAGAACTTTCTAAGTAAAAAAGGGACTTGATATTTATCTGACTGCTTGTATTAATTGATGAGAAAGTAGCCATGTGCAGTAAATAATATAGAAAATTGAGAATTTCATACTACTTACTGTATCGAGATGCATCGTGATGCATCGTGGAATCGAATCGAAGACAGATGAATGGTAATGGAATGGAATCGTGAGGCCAGTGAAGATTCACAGCCCTAATATATATATATATATATATATATATATATATATATGTATTCACAGCCCTAGTTGAACCGCAGGTGACGTTTGTCCACATAACAGACAGGGGGGGATTGTTAGCACAACTCCATAGCAGCCTTCAACAACTGAAGTCAGTGCTGGGGACCAGTTCTTCAGAGTGCCAAAAAGACCTATATTTACACCGTAAATTTATAATTTATAAATTATTTACGGTGTAAATTAGTGCCAATATTAACAGCTGATTGAATTGCAACTAATAATAGTGTATAAGTCTTTCTTTTCAGAGTGGGATTGTTTGTCTGTTTTTGTCTGCTATACGAGGGATCAGCCGAGCAGCATTTTGGTAAACAAACCACGTCACTGGGTGGCAACGGCAATGGAACCCTATGGAGCCCAAGTGGCGCGAGGCGTGTCTGCTCTAGCCGGCTAACTCTGTTTACATTTTGAAAACTGCGACAGTTCACACAACTTTAACACGACATGTATATATTATACATCACACTCTTGAGCTACTTCTGCTCTCACTCAGAATGTCAAAAATATAAGCAATGTGATGTATAGTTTTTGAGATATTAACGTTTGTTTGGCACAACTCATACTATTAACTGCCGTGGGGTTCCGCATTTCTGGGTGGCAAGTGACGTCACGCTGATTCGTCCTATAAAAGATGCTGGCAACCTGCCTGTGTGTTATATGGACTAACAAATTTCACCTGTGTGTCATTTAGCAAGAGGGTGAGTTAAATGATGACAGAATTTTCATTTTTGAGTGAACCCTTCCTTTAATGCATCCGCTGAAAGCAAGGGGTGAAAGTAATCAACGCCTTTTTACCCAATCATAGAGATATACTAACGACACCATTTATGCACGTTCAAGATCAACCGTTCACTTATTTGTCATCGTTTGTGGAAGCGAGAGTGTGTTGAGTCATGTCAGAAAGGCCCGGGCTCTCTGCAGAGAAAGGCTGCTTGTGATGAGCAGCTAGAGAACTCCCCCCGAGGAAGGGGGTTTCCGAAAACAGTTTGAAGGAGGTCTAACATAACATGTCTAATAGTTAAATCGTGTTATTGATGCAATCATGCCCTAACCCTCCCCTCCCCACCCACCCAGCTGTCACTGATATCTCAAGAACGGTGAACTAATTAAAACACTCCTGGAGTTTGTTTTCCTTTCGTTCCTCGCAGAAATCAAGTCTTGTCTATTATTAAACGACTGCGTTTTATCTGCGAGTCGGGGCCTGCCGCGCCATTGTGCACAGAAAAGATATGAAATCCCCCATTCAATCATAAATTATACCTATTATTCATTATTCCTGTTGTGGCTCTCGCCCTGTTCTTCTCTTTCAAGTCCAGCTCTTCAGCGTGATCACACAGCTCGCCGTGCACCTGACATATGAAATGCTTGACATCACTGTTCACTTCAGGACGAGCAGCAGCAGCACTTTGGCTTCGGCTGGCAGCGAGTGAGGAGTGGAGGGGAGGAGATATACTCAGATAAGCCCACTCGTTGTCGGATTCAGGTCATTTTTAACTGCCGTATGAATCACAATCAAGCAGTTTGATCATACATTTCAGTGTTGATGAAGGATATCTATTTCATCAATGTGTGGACAATGTGCTTAATCTCTAGCCTGGTGAACCATCTGGTCACGTGAACTCACATTGTGTTCCGAGCACTGATCTAAAAAATATGGACAGATTTTGGGCTCCTGTTTTGAGTTGAAGTGGTGGTCGTCACCATCTTGATTTTTCGTCAGCAGAGTGGGGGGGAATGGGTTGAGTCCTTGCGCACCTCACGTGAGATGGGAGTTTCCCAGAGCCGCAGCTCCGCCTTGCTATTGGTCCGTGATCGGCAAGCTGCGCGATCACTGGACGGGCGACCTGTCAATCACCCCATTTTCTATGGTCTATTTTATTCCAAACGGGCGAGTTATATAAAAAGTTACCCCCAGACAGTTGTAGCGATATAGACCAAAACCATGTTAAGAACCCAGCTGTAAAGATTTCCTGTATTTGGTGCATTTTAACAGGTGGTTCTAAATGGTTAAATTCCTTTCATCACTCACCTCACCTCACCTCACCTCAGCAATGGAACTCTCTCCACTGGTCCTGCATTCTGCCCCATGCTTCACTCTGAAGCGCCTAGATGTTAAGAGAGGTGATGGAGTGATCATTATTTATTGAGCAGTAACGTTATCTATTCTTTACAATTGATAATCACAAGTCATACTGAATGTAAATACAACTGACTCTGAAGCACCAGGCTGTGACATTAGAGTACCCAAAGTCCCAAGCAGGCCAAACTCTTCAAAACGTAGATTAGTCAAGCATGTTACGTAAGTGTAAAATAAATAATAGTAATAATAATAATAATAATAATAATAATAATAATAGGGGGTGACACAAACGGACTTTCTATGATTGTGTAGTGTAGTCTATATAATGTGCATTGTGCACGGTAAAGAAATTGTTAAAATTGGTCAACATCTAGCTAACAGTAGGCTACTACTGGGGCAAGGAGGATGAATTTCATTGACACATTGTTCACTTCATACGTATGCACATGAACTGAGCTTTCAGAGCTAATTATCTCGAGTGGCAGAAATTAATGCAGCAGTCATGGCAACTGCAAACAATTTGATACGCCAGTTACAGTAGGCTACAGTACAGTTTATACATGGGCCAGCGAGGCTTTTATTTGTCAAACAGGGAGCTCTGAGCGGTTAGCTGCAATTAACTGATAACCAGGCTAGCAGTGCACTAGCACTAGGGGGGGGGGGTTGTGTTCCATGTTGTCTGGGGGAGCAAACATATCGAACCGTCAGAGATCGCCAACCAAAATGTACCGATGTAAGCTAACGTTAGTGTTTCTTAGCTAGTGGAAAGCCTTGGAAAAAAGGGGGAAAACTTTAGTGATGCTGTCTCATAACGTTCAGCTTTCTTGTTTTACAGGCGAACAAAATACAAACATTTAGTTAGCTAAATGCCAAGCTTTAATTTTCGGTAAGTTAACAATTTCCTGAACATTTTTGTGGCAACAGTGTGCATGTAACCCACCCACCTTAGCATTTAGCACATAGCATCCATGCTAACGTTAGCAGCGCGCTCGTTACAGGGAGATGCAAGCCAGCTGGATTGACTAGAGAGAGTGGCGTCAGCGGAGGACCAAAATGCGTGACCCATTAGCCAATGAACAGCCAGGAAAGGGTCTCGCGCTACTTTTGAATGCTAAAATTAAGCTGATAATGTACAATTTGATTCAAGGGGAAAAAACTTTCAAAGTAGGCTACAACACAAACTGTCCATTTTGCTGCAACTCGTCTCGACAGTACTGCTTAATCCAGGACTTTACTTCCTGGAACTCTTGAGAGTAAAAAACTGGTCCATTGGAGTGAATGGAGATGTTGAAACTCTTGGCTGATGTGCATGGCATGCACATTTCAATGTGTGAATGATCCCATCCTTCAGAATAGACCCTTTTCACGGGGGCCATTTTGTGTCGAAAAGGCAGGATAAACACAGGTGCAAGCAAAACACTAATGAGGGTTTCCAAATTCCAATCATGGAACTTTGAAACCTCAGTGGATGAGTTGAATTCCCTCCCGTGATATGCGAAGCGCTTTGAGTGTCTAGAAAGGTGCTACACAAATCAAATCAGTTATTATTAACATGGTATCTAACAGTCTATTCTTAGTAAGTCACTTATCATTGTGTAGTACTTGAATCTGAGTCATTCAGGATCTCCCTCTTAACTGTTCATTAGCAGTTCATTCCTGACTCATTCCTTGGTCACCTTGCAAATTTGTGTCACCAGCATTTAATTGATTTGGCCATTCTCTCAATAAGCAAGCGGAATGGATTTGATCATGAAACATTGACACGCAGCGCCCTGAAAAGAGCAAGTGGGTAGACCGATGCACTGATTTTCAACATGGTAAGTGTGTGTGTGTGTGTGTGTGGGGGGGGGGGGGGGGGGGGGGGGTCTGAACTCATATAAAAAAAAGGCCTATATGATCTAGTATATATGATGCAGTAGGCCTATGATGCCCACTGCCAGTCAAAAGTTTGAACACACTTGATTGAATGTACGGTTTTTCATTGTCTGAAAGATATTTTGATCTAAAGGAATAGGAAAGGAAATGGTGAAGTTGATGCCTTTATGAATTTCTTTCCAAAGCCATTGTCTTTCCACAAAGGGTGGCTACTTAAATATCACATAGTTTTGATTTGTTTAACACTTTTTTGGTTACTACATAATTCCATTTGTGTCATTTAATAGTTTTGAGTTCTTTGGTATTATTCTAAAATCGGCAAAATAGTAAAAAAAAATAAAGAAAAGGTTGTGTCCGGTAGGCTATATGACATGATGGCATATTGACTGTGATAAATAGCTAGACTAGACTAAACTTCCACTAAATGATGTGTAAACAATAAACTCCAGACAGAGTAGGTTACAGTTAGAGCAGAGAGATCAACCTTTTTCAAACCATTATAGGACCAAAGTCAGTCAACATTTTGGGGATTCTGACCAATCTTTATTGCTTTAATAACTGTGATGAATGTTGGAGACCTGGGGTACAGTATTAGCTCTTATAGGACCGTCCAGGCAGCCTCTGCACCAGGCATTCAGATTTGATACTGCACGTCATCAGCCTTTGGATTTTTCCTTTTTTTTTCCCCTTCCTTGCCTGTAGTGCTAGTGGTTAAACTGCTGGTTTGTTGGAGCACATTGCAAACTTTGTGCAGAGGGGCGAGGAAGCACCTGCTCCCAACAAGGAGGTGGAGAAAATGCTCTCCTGAAAAACAACTGCAGTGGTTTTGCACTGACACTTGTGCAGCAGACTGGATTTCTCTTGAGATTATGCGCAGACTCTTTTGATAATTTGGTGGGAGAAATGTGCGCCTGGTATTTTCTTTTTCTCTCCAGGACAGCGTTGAGGAGAGGGGACGCGCGCAGTGCGTAGGCTGCAGCTGTGGTGTGTGACCAAAAACCACTGCGTGTAAATTATGGATTAACTTGGTGGTGGGAATGGTCGGTACAGATTTGTGAAACATGTAGCTTCTCGGCTCTTGCGTCAACTACCATTTGTGTTTTTAACAATGATGTCTGCGCATCTGAGCGGCATTTTAATGCACCACAAACTATTGCCAGAGTTCCCTGCCTTTGGGTATAGGCTATGTGGTTTTCTCAGAGACCCTCGGACCGCAGTCGACAGCGCAGCAGCAGCAGCAGCAGCGAGAAGATCCTCCTCGGCTTGGATTGGTTTGGTCGGGAGATAGAGAGCAGCTTTCAGGAGAGCAGTGACAGAGGCGAAGACAGCGCGGCATCATCAATAGTCAAAGTTGGACTGAAAGTGCACATTCAGTAAGGAAAGTGATGCGCGTAAGAAGGGATGCCAGCCAGGCGTGGCTTGTATTTGAATATCCAATGTGAGAATGCGTGGGGAGTATGTATATAATAGGGTCTTTCCATCTGATAAACAGAGATATCAAACTGATGAATATAGTCAAGGACGATTAATGAACTGAAAGGACTCGGAGGTCTACTGCGGCTAGAGAGAGGAGCACGGCGCGCTGGGTACGCTTTTGTGCGTATATGGATTGGACTTCTGCGTTGCACTGTAAACTTTTTCCCTCCTTAAGACGCCGTATACATTTAAATCGCCTTCGTACAGTTTGACAGCTGCACACCATGGCAGAGGTCGGAGCTTTTCTGGGGACAATCGATTTGGATTTACAAAGCTTTCCCTCACTCGGAAATATGCCTCTGCCGCCGGAGTCGCCGCCAGTGGGCTTGAATGAGCGACTGGGGCAGATTGAAGGGAGGCTGCAGCGGGGGTCGCTCACGGATTTCGGGCACCTCAAAGGGATCCTGAGGCGGCGGCAGCTCTACTGCAGAACAGGCTTTCAGCTGGAGATATACCCCAATGGGACAGTGTATGGGACAAGACAGGACCACAGCAGATTTGGTGAGCGCAGTTCATTATCATTACTACCCCGCCGCGCCCGGCCTTTTCCAAGTTCACTGTTTTGTGAGCGCACGAGTGGAGGCACTTTCCTGCTGGGAGATTTGCAATATCAAAGATTTTTTTCATACATCATTTTACCATAAACAGATTAAGAGAAACCTAGGCTACTTTTGCCATAATTATCCTATCACTTCTCACAGTTATAGGCTATATTAGGATAGATTTAGAGTTGGGTAAACTATGACCTCCTCCTCCACTCGTGATCATCTCCATTCAGGCAAAGAAATTGATCAATATAAACAAAATTCAGTATTAAAAATCGTTAATCCTATTTTGCCACTTTGATATAGGCTACAGTGTGGTGTAAAGCTATACTATAAATATAGATAATAAAGATGAATGTGCAACTCTGGGTATTGAGTTCAACCCTCTGCGTCCCTGATGATTGGTCGCGTCAGGTGTTGGGGATGTTTGTGCGTCACCGTCACCCGGGTCTGCAAGGAAAGCAAAGCCACACACCTTTAACGGCAATCCCCCCGGCCGCTGCGTGTGGGGCGCAGGTGTCTCCCACAAACAAGCAGCGCCTATACGTACAGCCGCGCCGCGCGTCTCCGTCGACCGACGAGGCGACTCCCACACGGGCGCGCACACGCGGCCTTGATTATACTACTACGGTATTAATATAAATCGCTCGAGGCGTGGTTTGCGTCAGAATGATAAACAAATGAGGTCAGAGGGCAGACACGCACATTTCCCGCGCCTCATATCCATGCAGTCATCTCACAGGTGCAGCTGGAGCGTCGCTCGCCGGGAAGAGAGCGGAATAACTCTAAATTAAAGCATGACCAGTGTGGAATTCAGGCAAGGTTTAATGTTCACTCTTCAGCCAAAACAAGCCGGTTTACAGGGTTGGGTGGTCCGTGTGTGTTTGTTTCTGGCTTCACTTAGCTTTAAAATGCAAGGTCTTTGTCAGAGCTGCAAGGAAGGAAGCCATGGCTTTGATTAAAGGGATGGGATACACTCAAGTCCACACAAAAAAAGAAGAGAGGGATCTTCTCTGTCATTCTCTGGCATCAGATGGAGGCAGGAGGAAGATGGGGACCAGGTGGCTAGATGTTTGGCCCATGCCAGTCCAAAAGGCGCCCAGCTGTATTCTTCTCTCTGACTAAACCTTTGCATCACAACGGTTAATAGCTTTTAATTATAGCGGTCGTAGCTCTCCCTTTGAAGTATAGACACTCACTTTACTGTCATTTCCTCTGAGTCAGCGGTCCTCTGCCGACTTGCCTCACATTTCAGCTACATAAAAGTGTTGCTTCTCGGTAAACCATGTCAGAGCAGCAGGAACAACAAATTTACAGTCTCCACAACCCACTGTGATAGACAGAGTGATGGGGGGTCTTTAGTCCACAAAGTGAAAACAAATGTGATATTATGTAAGAAAGCTATGGAAGATAAATCTGTTCCTATTCCAATCCATATGTTTGTCATTCCTATTATCATCTCTTAACAAGCTGATTCAGATCATTTGAATTTGTATGGCATTGGAATAGCAACTTTTTGAGTCAGTGGCTTTTGCTGGACTTGCTTTGTATACTAACAGATCTCATCACACATTTGCAATTAGGAGCAGAGCAAAAAATAAAGTATATCATTCCCAAACCAGGGAACTGTGACATCAGAATGAATGGAGGGAGGCTTCCTGTAATCCTGAATGTTTCCAGTTTGTGGGCTTCTCTGACCGTTCTGTTTGACCCCAGGTATCCTGGAGTTCATCAGCCTGGCGGTGGGTCTGGTCAGCGTCAGGGGCGTGGACGCCGGACTCTACCTCGGCATGAATGAGAAAGGAGAGCTCTATGGGTCGGTAAGTCAAACCCCTCCTTTCATTGACAAACCCCGCCCCCTGGCCCACGGCCCCGCCTCTGGCCCCAGTCATTCACAACAAGCCTGGCACATTAGTAACTGCAGAAGTAGTACGCCTTTTATAAGAGTTGCTTTCCAGATTGCAGACACACAACATTGTCAAGCGATTCTGAGAGGATGGCTTATCGTTATTACTATTTACCACTACACCCCTGAGACTAATCTCTCATAAAGAGCTTTTCACAGGGAAAACACAGAAGCCATCTGGAAGTTAGCTCTTTATCAAGGTTCTCATACACGGCAGACAGGAAAAGCACAGGCAGACAAAACAAGTAGGAGTCTCACACGATCCACGTCATATCGCCATCGTTTCCTGCTGCTTACCATCGTTTTCTTCGGTATGTTGACTGTAAGTGACTAAAGACACCTATCTCAATGGTGTGGACCTTCAGGGCCAAAACAACTGTAGCAGAACGACGACCCCGTATACTCGTTTCCATGGGAAAGAGATTCAAGGAAATGCCCCAAGATATACCGTGTATTTGTGCGCAGCACTAGGAAGGAAACCAACCTCTTCATTCAGTTTTGATATGGAAAAATATTTACATATTTCCCTCAAGTAGAGACAGGAAGGTTTTGGAGTCACTTCAGATGGACTGCTGGTGAAGTTGGTAGAGGTTCTCGGATCACCGTGTGTGCACACAGCTGGACTCAAGATCGGACTGAAATGTAAAATATAGAAATCTCTTGTCAGTATACCTACAGTCTAGATATGACCACAGACTACAGCAGCACTAAGTGTAGTATCTGGGAAACTCTAGTTTTATTTCACTTTGTTCAACTCTCTCTCTCTCACATGGGGTGGGAATTGAAGAGAGAGAGAAAGGAAGAGAGAGATAAGGTTGGGGGTAGGGTGGGGTAGGGGGGTGCACGTGAGGGTTACCCGTATCAGGTGTCCCAGGGCATTACCTGAGGGCCTCTCAGGCTCGGACCCCCCCCCCGGCTCTTAAGAACCCAGAACAGAGGCCACTTTTAAGCATGGCCATTATGTTGAAACTGCGGATATCGTTACTGCGCACTATCAGAGTCTGGCATCCTGCTGCTTTGACCCCGGGGGGTGAGGGGGTTCAGGGGGCAGTCATCGGGTAATCGCACACCTGACCGAGTCACCTGACTGACAGAGCCCGAGATGGCCTATAGACACGTCTGTCTGGCTCCGAGAGGCAAAGGGGAGCGGGTCTAAACCGCCACCCGCTTGACGATACCGGGGTAAACGCGTATAGACGGGCGCTTCCGTCTCACAACCGCCAGACCTTGACGGGCTTTTGATCTGGCGAGGTTTCTGTGTGTGTGTGTGTGTGTGTGTGTGTTGGGATGGCGCTGGCCCAGTCATGTGCCCCCAAGGCCATGTTTACAGACAACACCTTCACCACACAGACGCAGTCGAGCAGTACCCGACAGATAATCAACAAAATTGCTTCTGGCATAAAAAAAAGAAAAGAAAAAAGAAATTGAAGCTACACAGTTTTGGGACAATGGCGAGACTGCCTTGCGTAAATACTTGCTAGAACTATTCTCTGGGTTAAAAAGGAGAGACTGACGAACCACAACTTTTTTATCGTATTGTGCCATGTCATCCGCAAGCCAAGAAGACCCAAGTCAGTCCAAGGAGAAGGAGTGTTCAGGCAGAACAGGGGAGGGGAGGAGAGGGGAGGAGAGTGGGGAACGTGGGTGTCTGGGACCTGGGACGGGAGGAGAGTGGGAACGTGGGTGTCTGGGACCTGGGACGGGAGGAGAGTGGGAACGTGGGTGTCTGGGACCTGGGACAGACAACGCGCCGTACCCCATCATGGCAAATAGCCCAGACCCGCCTGGTGGTTCGGCCCGCTCACAAAGCAGCTCCAAGGCGCCGGCCGTCGCTGCAGCAGAGCCGCCCGCGTGACTGACTGGTCTTGGCAGGAGAGCGGCTCTCTCTCGCGCCGACGTCTTCCATTGTTCTCACACAGCTCACTCAGCCAGCACACGCTCACCTGCTGAACCCTCAGCTATCGCTCACACTGCGCTGTCAGTGCAGGCCCAGGCCCAGAGAGCTGCCGTGTGTGTGTGTGTGTGTGTGTGTGTGTGTGTGTGTGTGTGTGTGTGTGAGACAGAGAGACACACACACACACACACACACACACACACACACACAGAGAGAGAGGCCTGTGTGCTGTATGTGAGACAGAGAGAGAGAGAGAGTTGCGTCACAGCTAGGGAAATGGTTCTCTGTGCACACTGAAAGGTTAACAGGTCCGAGGAGCAAGTTTGGGATGTAAAGCCAAAAGTCACTAGTAATAACTGTCCCTCTTTTGTCATAATGAGGTTCATTTCAGCTTATATGAGCACAAAAACACGCAACACCCCCCCCCCCCTCAAAAAAAGTTACTGACACATAAACTAAGTTACATTTCGATGTCTCTTCAATCTTTTGGCTGTTGCCTAAGAAGGTATAGACGGTTTTCACGGAATAGTCACTCCTCCACCTTAATGTTGTTTTTTCCCCCTTTTCTGTCCGTAGCAAACACTGCAACAGGACGTGAGACGGGGGTTCAATTTAGAATGTTTTTGTTGTCGAGTTAAAACCGTCTATATACCCGTCAAATCTTCTCCACTGTTGCTCCACCAATCGCACATCAGCAGGATTCTTCTGGCATAATGACTAACGTAATGCTCTCTCTCCCTGACAGAAGAAGCTGACAGCGGAATGTGTGTTCAGGGAGCAGTTTGAGGAGAACTGGTACAACACCTACGCGTCGACGCTGTACAAGCACACGGACACGGGACGCTTCTACTACGTCGCTTTGAACAAGGACGGCTCGCCCAGGGAGGGCAACAGGACTAAAAAGCACCAGAAACTCACCCATTTCTTACCCCGGCCGGTGGAGATCGAGAAGATCCCTCAGGCCTACAGAGACCTGTTCCAGTACAGGTGACCATGCAGCAGCGCCCCGTACTGGGAGAACTGGCCGAGGGAAAGGGGTTGTGCGTGCGGATGTTTGGGGACCTGGGGACAGAACTCTTTTACCCTCTCAACCTTCCTTCTCAGTTTGCCCCTGAGGTGTCCGCATGCCGGGGCCGCTGCCAAGCACAGCACAGATGTAAACATTGCGTTTGATCCTGGATGTCGCTTCTTTGCTCCTGCTAGTCCGTCTCTGACCACAGAGCGGAGCGAAGGGGAACGCCGTCTTCTAAAACCACTGCAGATGATCGAGAGGTGCTAAGCCTTGGGCCCCCGCGTGACCCCGCACAGCTACGGGATCAGGACGATCGAATCTGAGCCGCAGGTGCTGCTGCTCTTTCTCCTGAATAACCACTTGAGTGCAGCGATGAAAGATATTTGGGTTATTAACCCCCCAGCAGGGTTATTAACCCCCCAGCAGGGTTATTAACCCCCCCAGCAGGGTTATTAACCCCCCAGCAGGGTTATTAACCCCCCAGCAGGTTTTGAGAAGCACTAAAAATGGTCGACTTTGAGAACTCCAAGAAGAGAACAAGCATCATGTAAGCGAGAGAGACTGTTCAGAGCTTGGGTGACAGAGGGCATTGCAGATCTCATTTGTCATGCATTATGCGCAGTCATGGTCATGTTTATGCTCGTCTCGCTGGCCAGCCTCCTCTCCCTTCCGTCCGAGGAGTCTGGCGCCGCAGGTCTCCATAACTGGGATAAACCGTCCCCTGCTCTACTCTGCTCTCCCATTGGAGGCGTCGGTTTCAGACGCTGCCGGATTTCCGCTCCCCGCTTAAGAAGCTCTGTCATTGGCTCATGTCAATCAGAGCGGCTTCCGCTCCCTCCTCCCTGTGTGTCGCTGTAAATAGTGCCCTGCCGCCTCAGGGAAAACAACAACGCTAACTAGCTAGCAAGCTAACGGCAGAAACCTACACGCTAGCTCGTTGCTACACGCTGAAAACGGCAAATTGGATTGTTTGAAACTATTTTCCAAGGGCACTGCCGCTAAGCGCCGCCCATCGCAATCCCACTATGGAGACCTGCGGCGCCAGACTCCTCGGACGGAAGGGAGAGGAGGCTGGCCAGCGAGACTATGTTTATGCTGACCCTGAAGCTAGCATGCCAGTTCACTGGAGGGCACAATCCACACGCACACACATAGAGTAGTTAATAAACTATGTGCTAAATGCATTGTCAATGACAGCTTAGCATGGCGAGGTACTAAAGGCTCCGATGTACTTAAAAACACAGTTCTCTTCTAAATCAAAGATGGAAGAGGAAGAAAAATCGATATGTTCAATGTGAGACATTGCTAGATAAAAGAGCACTTACCCCCCCGACCCCCCGCACTTCACTTGGTTTGCCCCGCGTGATCGTCACATTTAAATAATAAAAAGTCTTCAGTAGCATCTTGTAGGAATTGTATGATCTCCGTACGAGTCAGCTTGGGACAAAAGCACTTCTGTTGTCAGAAAAAATCTGCATAAGCGATGGATTTTCAAAAGGATGGTGACTTGTAATGTTCAGAGTGTCAGGAACATTATTAAATGCAAGCAGCTGAGGTGTACATATGGGTGATCCTATTTATGAGATGTACAATATATTTATTTTCTACATATAAAGTATAAATATAAATCTATATATTTATTTATTGCAAAGACTTTATTTTGTAATGAACTTGAAGTTATCTGGACTGTAGATTCTACTGAAATTATACAGAAAAAAACAAACCAAAAAGACATGAAGAAGTGCGATCATGAATATGACAATAAAATTGTCCTGCTATCGAGTGCTCATTGTGACAGACTGTTTTTGCTTGGGTAAGGATCTCATGTACCAATTAAAACCAGATATAGACTATTATGTGAATATATTGCGTTTTTATTCCACCTTGTAGGCAGCCATACTTCACTTGTGGTTGAGTCAAAGTGCCAGAAAACCACTACAATATTTCAGCATAGCTCCCTTCCTTTCTCTGGGGAAAGGGGGGGGGGGGTATGGGGGGAGAGAGAGAGAGAGAGAGACCCTGGGCCCAGTTGCACAAAGCACCTTAGGTTAAGATTTCCAAGGGTCCGAGTTAAGGTGTCCATAAAATAGAATCGGCTGCACAAAACACCCTTAAATCTTGTGCTTATGGTTTCCTTAAAATGTTTAACCTTATGGAGAAGATTTAAGGGTGTTTTGTGCAGCCGATTCTATTTTATGGACACCTTAACTCGGACCCTAAGGGAAATCTTAACCTAAGGTGCTTTGTGCAACTGGGCTCACTGGCTCTTATGGGACTGGCTCAGAATGAATAAGAGACTCAAATGTAAAGTCTTTAAAAGTAATACCCTTTGGGAAATGTGTCCCCCTGTCCAAAAGACATGCAGCAAATGGGGTAAAAGGATACAGCAGGACATTTTCCCAGAGGCGAACAACACCCGTACAATCTCATGGCAATTAGCCCTCATAAAGCCTTTACCAAGTGGTATGCACAGGGCCCATCTCTGTCTCTACACGGTCTCACTCAGCCTATATCCACCGTACTAAATCACATTCCTTATGCAACTGGATCTCGGGCCCTAATTGGCTTTACACATCAGCGTGGATTTAGGGGCAATGATTGGTTGTTGGTGGCGGGGGGGGGGGGGGCTCACAGGCTCCGCTGCAGTGCATTCTGGTCCGGAGCCGTCTGAACGGACAGAAACAGCTGCCCGCTACACAGCCAGCCAGCCAGCCAGCCAGCAGGGATGTGCAGCAAACCTGGAGGGGTGGTAATCTGCGGCTAAGAGGGGGACGGGATCAACATTTCAACATCTGCAATAGTTGTAATGTTTCTCCACTGGCTGATATCTGTAAGCTGTGAGAGCAAGCTCCCCCGGGGGGGGGAGAGGGAATGGAAAAGTCAAAGACATGCAGGGGGAAAACCCTGGCAGACGGAGAAATGAAAACAATACCGGGAGAGAGAGGGGAAAATAGATGAAAGATTGAAGGGAGAAGAGAGCGGGACAAAGGGCGGCTTAGATAGTGCTCTGGGTGTGAAATGCGTATCATATCCAGGGATGTTAAATCAGGACGTACCAGTATTAGCTTCAACTATTCATTTTACGCTAAGCTAATATTTTATTGCTCGTTTACCGATGGCATGATCCTCAAAGACCAACCAGGAGGTCTGAATTCAATTTTATATATTCCACATGCAGGTGTATAATGGGAATTTCTGAAAGACCAACATAAATGAGCGATAAGTTAATCAGCATTGGCAAATCCCTCTTGAAATTCAATTCTTGGTTCACGCCTAATAAAATACACAGTAAGATCAGATGTGTGTTCTCCTTCATGATATCATAGGCTTCATACCAATTCATACTCACACAACACAGCATGTATTTAGCTTACCAATATTCACCTTTATATATGCAGTCATAGCAATGAACTATTGCAAGTCCTTCTGAACAAATGACTCGACAACAGGAGGTGGTCATCCTTTTGGTCACTTTATTAAATGTTATATTAAATACTTAATCAAGATAGACCAGATTAATGGCAAATCAAGATGGTGTAATTCGCTAACATAAGAACATTCTTAGGAGGGCAGGAAAGTTTCTCTACATTTATGAAATACACCTTGTGCAAACATAGGAGCCAACAGTCTCCTAATGAGAAATTGTTATATTCCTCATCAAACAGCTACACCAGTTTAAGCGTTTAGAAGCAAGGATGTGCCAAAGTAGAATACAGGTAGTCTGAGGGGGCCTGCCTGGTGGGACAGTGTCCAGGGGCCGCTTCTCACAAAGCAGAGTACATAAGTCAGCCAGCTAACCAAACCATTCAGATGTATAGAAGCTAACCAAACCATTCAGATGTATAGAGTACCACAGGGATGGCGTAGTTTTGGAGGTTTAACGAGAAATCGCCGCCATTTAGAATGAGGATTTCGCTTCAATGCATGGACTAAGGTGTGTGGTTCACAAAAGGTTATGGGAGTGGTCACTTGTGTTCAGCAGGATCCTCTTCACAAACGGTGACTGTCAGGGGAAAACAGGGGCCGTAGGCTGGGTTGCTGACAGCAACCCAGCCTACGGCCCCCTGGGGGTCTTACAGCAAATTGCTGTAAGACCCTCATTGGAATCTGACTGTCCATTACTTGCCAGATTTGTATAAATAGATCAACCTTTTTTTTCTACTTGCAATAAAGTCCAGAATTTGGGCAACTACATTTTTTAAATATCCGAGTGATCAAGGACTGATCAAAGTGGGAAATGTGATGGCAAATTTAAACTTTTTCTGTTTTATACTCATTTTATGTATTTGTATTTATCTTAACACATTAATATGACACATGAAGAAAATGTGAAGAAAAGGGCAGATGGACCGACTGCAGCTCTCTTGTCTTTAGTATTGAGCCCATCCTGAAAGCGCTTTAAAAGGTGAATTGCTCTGGGTTTTTCCCTCTCCTGGCTGACCTGAGCTGTGCTTTGTGAGACCCAGTCATTCACCCAGGCTCGGGTGCAACACAAGTGGAACAGAAACATGAACAGGACGCACAGTGCTATGCTAGACAACACTTGACAACGAGAAATTGATGTTACCAAAAGAAAAAGGTCATAGGAACCGGCAGGCAGTTTTGAACGACACGAGCATTCCATTTAATGTTCAGCAACAACTAATGTCAACGCCTAAAAGCATAATAGAAAAGATTTTCAACAATTCTCAAATTTTAGAACTTTACACGTTTTTTTTAGGAAATTGATATAAGGCCATACCTTCTTTTTTTTTTCTCTTGACAATTTTTCTATCTCCCAAAAAGAGCAGGACTTTGCAGCTACAACAGCTGTTCCGCTAGCTAGATACTGGTGGAGGAATCTATTGGGGGGAATAAAGCATATAGATCTTTACACGATAGAATCCTGTCACCAATGACACTGGTCCCACTCAGGTTTTGTTAGGCATTTTAAACTGTATAAAAAACAACCGAGTTTAAATAATCAGCAAAACCCTCCTTTAAGGGGAAAACGATACAATGCTTGAAAGCATTGGGGGTAAAACTTGGTTTTCCTTAAATACATGAAAAATGAAGATATAGAAGTGGAATAACATTAAGGCGGTATATACAAGAATTTCAGATGAAATTGCTAATAGACCCCCTTCATTCAGTCATTTACACATTACTTTGCACCTCCTCCTCTCAGTGACTAAGAACTAGAGAAGGAAGGACAGAGGGTTTTGCTGAGATCAGTCCGTCCCCACGTGCGGCTCCGGCAGACAGCGGCCTAGTCTCAATACTGCAGCCCTCTCTGCTTGGTGTATCACCTTCAACCAGACTGAGCTGAACCAGAATGCTTTGGACCAGACGGGGCTGTGAAGCAGATTGGCTCAAAAGCAGGTTTCATAGTGAGCGGTGAGGAGCAGGGCCTCGCTTGGACTGGGCCACTGTCAGAGCCAGCTAGGTGGGGTGGGGCGGGTGTGGGAAGAGTCCGCTGACCTAGTGGCCCTTGGAGGGCCCGGGATTCATGTGCATGGCTTGGTTGGCTTGGTTCTGGCCGTGGAGACGCTGGTAAAGGTTCAGCAGCTCCATGTGGCTGAGCCCCTGAGGTCCCACCATGCCGTTCTGCATGGCCAACTGGTTCAGGTAGGTGGCCTGGTTGGCCATGGCCAGCTGCTGCTCCTGCACCTTCCTGTTGGTGATCACCTTCTGCACGTACATCATCAGCTGAGGCAAAGAGGGAGAGAGAGGGATGGACAGGGTTAAGACCAGCTGACCAGTACTTTGTAAGATGGAAGACCCGCAAAACCATGGCAAGGTGTGGAAGTTGAGCTTTACCAAGTGGTGTATCTGACGACTAATAACACTAATAAGACTCTGGGACAGACGGCCGATATTTCGGGGGTTCCGGTGTAGAGTGGACTTCCGCTTCCGTGTGCTGCGGTTATTGTTTAAAGTCCGATTGACATGAGAATATAGTTGGAGTTTAATCGATGGATCATTTTTGTAGGTGTCTCTATAAACAGATAACTGCATAATGAAGTCTTGGGATGGACGTTTGCTCTACACCGGAAAAGCTGAAATATCAGCAGGACTTTCTTCCTTTCAACGTTAGCATCAGCTAGCTAGCCCTAGTATGAACGTTTCAACGTTAGCATCAGCTAGCTAGCCCTAGTATGAACGTTTCAACGTTAGCATCAGCTAGCTAGCCCTAGTATGAACGTTTCAAAGTTAGCATCAGCTAGCTAGCTCTAGTATGAACGTTTCAAAGGATTCATTCCGGCGAACCCACGGGGATCGGAGGCTCGCCAGGCAGGGCGAGGAACGGGGAGAGACGGAGGTGAGAGCAGAGAATCCATCATCCTCGTCACCGGTGTTACGTTTAATAACTCGTGGACCACGACGTAACGGTTAAACCTTTTATTTTCAGGCGGTCACACTGGCTCCATGTTTACAATTACAACCACACCACTTTCCAGCAGGGCAGACTTGTCGTAAAGCTGCCCGTCTTAAAGGTACAGCCAACAGCTGATGTGACGCAGACGTGTAGTCGGTTATTGTTTTTTCTAAACGGTTATGATTTTAATATCCGGTTAGCCGGTTATCCCTAACACATAGTGGTGTTTTGAGGAAATGCCTGACACCAGCTTTACGGCTGGGTTGTAGTAAAGGTTAAGGCGGAGGTTTGAAGAGGTCACACTTTGCTTCGCGCTTACCAAACTGGAAAACGTTCATCAGCCAAATGCGGCCAGAGGTCAATTCACTCCCCTAACAGCCAGTTACTACGAGCCACCACCACCACGACTATCATTTGGATGTCATATTCTAAAAACCTAGTTGGCAGGTAAAAAGATGGTGGTGCCTGAATATTAAATTAAATGTTTTTTTAATTTAAATTAAATTAAATTAAATGACCAGCCACTTCCCCCCCGCCCTGGGTCTTACCGCCTGCTGCTTGTTGAGAGTGTCCCTGTAAACGGCTTCCCTGCGCTTGATCTCCACCTCCCAGGTGGCCTGTCGTCCCAGAGCCACCGACTGGACCTGTTGCTCTGTAAGGTTTGGGTTCTCCTTCCACTGGGAAACGGAAAGAGGAAACAGTTTGCAGAAGTTAAACCATCAACACAACTCTAAAGCTTAATTTATACTTATTAGAAAGTGTCGCTCAGCACATGGTCGCAGACGAAAAAACAAAGTGTCGCTCGTGGTGTTGCATTGATACTTCAGTGAACGTTCGCCTCGGTTCAACGGGTCACGTGACACCCGAACGCAGACAGCCAAGAGAAGAGAGGGAACGCACAGTGAAACCACCTCGGAGGCAAGTTGTAACGTACTTGGCTGCAGCCGCATATAAACGACACACAACTCACCTCCTCTCTCTCTGGGAAATTGGTCACAATGTTCTTTGTGATTTTCACGAAGTCGTACATCAAGGACAGGCTGATAAAAATAGCGGGGACACGTTCATTCATTTCAATCGAGCGAAAACCAAAACAAGGAAGTCAAGCGCGTGCCGTCTATATAGCCAATCACACTTGCGCGACACATCGTGACGTAGTCAGCGACACTAGACATTTCACCAGGTAGCAGACACTGCTGCTCGCCGACACTTGAAAGTGTCGACTCAAGTCCTCATTTCTGTCGGCGACCGTTTCAAAAGTGTCGCCAGACAAAGCATAAATTGGGCTTAACACTCCCCGTTTGCAAATTGTTCCAGTACAATTGCAGAGAGCTAAAAAATCACGAGTAGCGACTTCATGGAAGATTTTGGAATCTAGCCCACATGCATTATGTAGGGTTGTCCTACGATGCAAATGTAGACTAGTTCCTTGGTGAAGCCACTGACACGGTGTATACTCACCGCTCTGGCAATAGTGTCTTCCAGTGACTCCCGTGGGACCGTCTTCAATTGATTTGTTGCTTCAATGACTCTCTGGCGACCCTGGTTTATAAGGTCCTGCAAGCACATGGAACAAGAAAGTTTATAAGGTCCTGTAAGCACATGAACAACAAGGACAACTTTTAAGCACGTGCATTAAAAACAAGAGGCACTTAAGTTGACTTAACCCATTGATACCTGAGGCAGCATTTGTGTGTGTATCCCTTTAAGACCGCGAACCGCGGTCTTAAAGGGATACACACACAAATGAGGGATATACACGCAAATGCTGCATCAGGTATCAATGGGTTAAGATGTCTTAATATCCCACCATAAACACCAGGACACATTAAACATAACCAGTTGCACGAATATAATGTCACAGATGAAGGTCATTCATTAGTAAATATTTCCACGTCAACATACTCGTCATCACATAACATACGGCTGCTATTAATATGAACACTGCTATGATATAATTATGAACGCATTAAGGAGTTATAGTAGTTTGAAGAAAACCATTTCCCCCCCTTCAATATACACGTTTATGCAACGAGGTTCTCTGAGGTCTAATCGGATCATGTACTGATTCTACTCTACAGCGGGCCGGGAACCTGTGGTTGTAAGTATGAAGTGTCTTATGATGTATTGTTTTTGAGTTATGCTGCTTACAAGAATGTGTCTATACAGAGAGACACACAGACGCCATCATGACAACACAATGTCCATTAGGGGTGCTCCGATCCGGCTAAGCCAGGATCTGATCCGATTCCGATTCCTGGGGTCACGATCCGATTCCAGAATCGATTCTCGATTCCAACGATTCTCGATTCCAACGATTCTCGATTCCAGAATCTAGAATCAATTCTCAATTATGTAGTTTTATATTGCAATAACACACAAAGGTAAATCTAAGACAAAAAATGACAAATGTATTAATGCTGAACTTCAAATTCAACTTCTGAAGTATTACAGTCAGGGCCTAAATTCATTTTGCAAACTAGGGGGGAACTCCCCCCTTATGTTCTTCAGATAAGATGGATTTATAGGCTGGGGGGGATCTGTAGACTTTGAGAAGGATTTACAATACATTAACCAGAGTTCTTAAGTGCAAGAGGTGGTGGCACCGTGGCAGTACAGTACACAAATGACATGAACATTTGGACACTTATTCAGCCGGTATCTTGCATGTTGCCTTCAGGTGCACTGTAAAAAAATTTTTTTTTTTTTTTTTTAACAATACAAAGAAGAATCGATTCTTGGGAGGTTGGAATCGATTCAGGAATCGTGGCATTAACACATTGAGTGCCAGCGACGCCAAATGGCGCCAGGAGAAATTTACCGTAGGCTGCCAGCGACGCCAAATGGCGTCAATAACTCCAAATTCATATTTTGACGGGGGGATGTCGATCTAAGCCTCTTACATCGCCTCTTACAATATGGGAGCTATTGAATGTGTCTAACCTATTTTACAGAACCCTTAGTTGCGACAGTGCCCTCCCGATTAGACAAAGGCCAGGAGAAAAGAGAGAAGAAGTCATGAGGAAACGGAATACGGAAATCGCATCGATATGCTTGAAGCATAACGTTAGCTGTGCCTGTGAACAGCAGTCATCTGCTGCCACAATTGAGCCCCATCCGTGTCCGCTGCGATAGTCCATCCATATGATTTAGTTGCCGACACGGCGACACCAGCGTCTTTCTGAAAAGTTACATTATTCTCAGCTGGGAGCCGAGGACACGCTGTAAAAAAGCGGGGGGATGCAGCGGACTTTTCAGTGCAAATCAAACTCAGAGCAAACCGCAGCAGAGACACTCCTCCCACCACGGAGGAGGAGGAGGGGGGTGGGGCACGCAGGGCACTAACAGCATACAACCATTGACAGTACACACACACCCAGGCAGCAGGCTCGATGCATAGAGAGCAAACAAGCTAGAATAGGCTATCTGATGCCCACCAGCAGTAAATCAAGACCAGCAAGAAGGTGTAGGGTCTGCGCACGCAGGGGCCAGCACTGCTGGTTGCAGCTAAAACATATTATTTGGCCAAACAAAATTCCTTTGTTTTCACTCTTTTATTGAAGGAAATTATTTTTGAGGTGTCATTATATCAGAAAATATTAGCTTCAGAGTCAATGATGTGCTTGAAATGTTTAATTTCACAAAAGGCTCATTATCTCAGCTTCAAGAAAAAAATTGCTGTTTTTGGCTAAATCAAGCTATCTTCTCCGGCTCATAACTAAAGAACGGAAAATGGGATCAATAACCTTTTTTTTGCAGATGATAGAAGAGAGTCTCCTCGTTCTTTGTGCGTGTTCGGTGTTTACATAGTAATATCACACAATATTCTGTGGGCCTCGAGAAATCACTGAAAACGCTCTGAAACTCTGGCACTGGGAGCGTCCGTTCTCCAAAAGTGGCTGGCACTCAATGTGTTAAGAATCGCGATCCTTTCAGAATCGATTTTTTTGGAGCACCCCTACCATAAAAACACTATATAATTTTTTTTTCCCCACCATAATCTGTCCTCATCACAGAAAAACAAACAGACATTCCTTCTTGCCCCTCCCCCCCCCAGTTGGACGTGCCACCATGTATAAATAGCAGCTGGCACAGTCCGGACACTACAAAGCGTTGGGCAGAGCCGGACCGGCCATCTAGCAGACTGTTGTCACAATTAGCAGTGGGCTCTGTGGAATGTGGGGCTCCATGGCGTGGGGGGTAAGAGGGGAGGGGGGGCGGGGGGCATGTGGAGCTCATTACTTACCTCCAGCTGCTGGTTGTTCATGCCGGCCAAAGCCGTCATGTTGAAGGCGTAGCCGGGGCCGCCGTCCATCTGGGCCCCTGGGTACAGGCCCGGGTAGCTGGCCCTCATGGACAGACCCTGAGAGATGAAACATACGCCGCCCCCCCACCACCAAAAGCTGGATTAGTACACATCATTCAGGGAGGTGTTAAGAGCCACCAAGGGCATGCTGGGGAGACGACTGTACGCCCCATCGCCTGTGACTGAGCAGAGGGGACACGCCTGGCTCGCTGACTTCTCTGCTCAAACCTAATCTTACTATGACCGGGAACCCCCTGAGCTTTTCTCCTCAACAAGTTTGGTGCTTCTTGGTTCATGCTCGGAGACCTATCGGGACAAAACGGAGCCTTCAACTCTTGTCTGCACACGGATACCTTTGTTGCTCTCTCAGTCTTGGCCTGGTCTTCTCGTAGGAGACGTTTGTGTGTGAGAGAGAAGTGACATGAAGTAAACAGTCTTGTCCCAGTAAAGGCCAGCAGGATGTCGCTGTTTGTGTGTAATTGAGCCTCTGCTGCAGATGGTTTTGCCCGTGCCCTGTAATCTGGCCATCCGGTATGTAGGTGTGTGTGTGTGTGTGTGGGGAGGTGGTGGGGGTCTTTGGACCTGGTGGTCAGACACAGGTGTGCAAGCCCAAACAGTCCAAAAGCTCAAAACAACCACAAATGCACGCACTCATGTGTCCCCACACACACACACACACACACACACACAGACAGGAATGGCAACTATTACGTAGACACTCTGGGACTTCAACTGAAACCTCAGATACAGACACGGGTCCAGACGGGCCTTATTTCCAGAACTTGATGTCTTGTCTGAAAGCAGAATTGATGGCAGGAGTCTTGCTGAGGTCTGGGCGGGGCTGAAGTCATCCCCGGCGAGACCGAGGGCTCCTGGGTTCAGTTTCGTTTTGGGCGCCTGATCACTTTCTCAGCGTTTTTCCCATTTCCTGACTTGCAAATGCACGCAGGCACACACACACACACACACACAACTTTACCGAGTCACATATGACCAATACTTCATTTGTGAAGACAGAAACAGAAGGAGGGTCATGTTCCACTGTATATTCTGACCTCTCTGCTCTGAAGCTTTCTTTGACGCACGTGACTACATCAGATCTCTGCCCTGAAGCGTTCTTTGATGCACGTGACTACATCAGATCTCTGCTCTGAAGCTTTCTTTGATGCAAGTGACTACATCAGATCTCTGCCCTGAAGCGTTCTTTGATGCACGTGACTACATCAGATCTCTGCTCTGAAGCTTTCTTTGATGCACGTGACTACATCAGATCTCTGCTCTGAAGCTTTCTTTGATGCACGTGACTACATCAGATCTCTGCTCTGAAGCTTTCTTTGATGCACGTGACTACATCAGATCTCTGCTCTGAAGCTTTCTTTGATGCACGTGACTACATCAGATCTCTGCTCTGAAGCTTTCTTTGATGCACGTGACTACATCAGATCTCTGCTCTGAAGCTTTCTTTGATGCACGTGACAACATCAGATCTTCAGTGTACGACCTCTTCTTTTGCACTCTACTGGGTTTGGCAGCGGTGTGTCAGTGCGATCCAAACCCTCACGCTGGCCCGCGGTGCCATTGTTTTTCCTACGGGCCGAGCAGCCTCTGTTCTCTTTAAAGAGCAGACGAGCCGGAGGGAAAAGCTGCTTAAGGCACACAGAGGGCAGAGGAGGGAGAGTTTGTTGGAAAAATAATCATTAGAGTGAATTAGACTCTAGGATTACACAGGGGGGGGGGGGGGGGGGACCTGCTCCGTTACAGCAGCTCCTCATCCACCACTCCAAATAAACCCAACTAATTACCCATCGATTTGTCCTAGAAGAAAGGAGAGAAGATGGGAGGGACAATGGAGGCACGAGGAGAGAGAGAGGGGGGGGGGGGGGGGGTAGGAGGAAAAGGGTGTAACGCAGACAGAACCAAAGACAGAGGTGTCCCTCCCTCCTCTGTGGACCTGAATACTAACAGTGAGCAGCACTCTCTCTGACTGGGCCGAGCTGCGACATGGAGCCTAAGACTTAGGGGGAGAGAGCCCCTGTCACCTGCTCACTCTTAAGTGACGAGAGGATTACACGTTGTACAACGCTCTCATTCACACATCGTGACAAACGCACCGATTAGATGTCAGCGATACGGACAGAGGCGGAAACGAGGGAGAAGAAGTGTGCATGATCATCTGCCTTTGAAACGTGGCTCCGGTTGGTGTCGTTTTTCTTTTTGCCTACCTTCTTCTCGGCCTCATACTCAGCCCAGGCGGCCTTGCGGTCCTCCTCGCTCAGGGCCTCCTCCTCCTTGTGGTCCAGCAGGGACTCGTGTTCGTGGTAGCACACAATCTGGTCCTTGTTGGACTGCAGCATCTCCGCCAGGAAGGGATCCTAGAGTGACGAGAAAGACACAAGGGGTTAGAGGTCATCATTAAGAGGGGGAGGGAGAGGAGAACCCTGGAGACGTCCCCAGCCTGGCCACCTGAGAGGCAGCGCTTCAGATGATGTTGTACAGCAATAACACACACGGTATAGGTCACTTCAAACAGGCGGAAAAGTTCACCAAACCCAAAGTTCAAAGGGGGCTGAACTTTTTCCTCGACGGACGGATTCGTTACCGTCCTCGGAAATACCGGAAACAGAATCGCCGCCATGACAGTCGCCCGCATCTCTGTCAAACGTTCTTTTAGAGCCACAATATTGTTCTAATATCAAAACTCAAAGCTGGTGGGCTTTATGGAAAGAGTGTGACTCAAACTGGTTTAAAAGTTATTACGGGCAGCGTTTTGAGCCTGGCAAACAGTTAGCACACAGTTAGCTCACACCTAACAGCTATTAGCTAATGCCCATACGGTACAAAAACAACGCAACGGACATATCTATCTATCCGCTTTATAACTCAGGCAATTTTCTGACGGATCAGTGTGGCCACGGCCTTAGCATCAACACCTAAGACAACTGATTATACCAAAAGGAAAATCAAAATCAAAATGGAAAGGCAGGTAAAAGGTCCAGTTAAGAAGAGTTTGGACCAGAGAGAAAGAAAGAAAATCAGACGCCTCCATGTGACTCAGGTTTCCATGACAACATTGTTATTGAAAACAATACCTGAGTAAAATGGAGAGCCGGGCCAGGCCCCGGTCACACAAACGTGCTTTAAATTACTCTCTCTGTGGCTTGTGTTTGCTTTTCTTTGTCTCGCCTGAGCTTTACATTCAACTGGAGCTTCACTCTGCAATCTGGGAAACGACACCGTGCGAGCGCGCCGTCGCTAGCCTCCGCACGGGCCAATCGACAGAGGGCTCTGCTCTAACGGTCCCGCCTCCTCTGCCCCGCCGACTTTGAACAGTGACAATGAGTTCGACGCTACAAACAAAATTAATCACAGACGTCATCGACGTTAAGGGAAAACAAGAAGGAAAACGGGAGAGAAACACCAGACGAAGAAATTAAGCAGTGATTGCGAACCTGCGTTGGATAAACAGAAAATAAACACCGGGGCCGGACCGAGTGAAACTGGATCCGACGAAGGGGAGAGAAAAGCGCCGCTAGCAAACTACACAAGGCACTATTTTTAGAGAGAGAGAGAGAGAGAGATAAGGTGGCTGAAGCAGGTAGGGGCGAAACGGGCCGAGCTGAGGTCATTCCACACAGCGCTCCACACAGCGCCGCATGCCGATGGGCCCGCAACACTCGCGGGCCTGGACCCAATCTAAGTGAGTCTGATGGCTGGAAAACAGAAACATGTGGCGGTGAGGAGGAAGACAATCAGGACACAACCAGGCCACCATGCTGGAGCAGAGAGGCACAGGCAGCCCCTCTCCAACCAGGCCACCATGCTGGAGCAGAGAGGCACAGGCAGCCCCTCTCCAACCAGGCCACCATGCTGGAGCAGAGAGGCACAGGCAGCCCCTCTCCAACCAGGCCACCATGCTGGAGCAGAGAGGCACAGGCAGCCCCTCTCCAACCAGGCCACCATGCTGGAGCAGAGAGGCACAGGCAGCCCCTCTCCAACCAGGCCACCATGCTGGAGCAGAGAGGCACAGGCAGCCCCTCTCCAACCAGGCCACCATGCTGGAGCAGAGAGGCACAGGCAGCCCCTCTCCAACCAGGCCACCATGCTGGAGCAGAGAGGCACAGGCAGCCCCTCTCCAACCAGGCCACCATGCTGGAGCAGAGAGGCACAGGCAGCCCCTCTCCAACCAGGCCACCATGCTGGAGCAGAGAGGCACAGGCAGCCCCTCTCCAACCAGGCCACCATGCTGGAGCAGAGAGGCACAGGCAGCCCCTCTCCAACCAGGCCACCATGCTGGAGCAGAGAGGCACAGGCAGCCCCTCTCCAACCAGGCCACCATGCTGGAGCAGAGAGGCACAGGCAGCCCCTCTCCAACCAGGCCACCATGCTGGAGCAGAGAGGCACAGGCAGCCCCTCTCCAACCAGGCCACCATGCTGGAGCAGAGAGGCACAGGCAGCCCCTCTCCAACCAGGCCACCATGCTGGAGCAGAGAGGCACAAGCAGCCCCTCTCCAACCAGGCCACCATGCTGGAGCAGAGAGGCACAAGCAGCCCCTCTCCAACCAGGCCACCATGCTGGAGCAGAGAGGCACAGGCAGCCCCTCTCCAACCAGGCCACCATGCTGGAGCAGAGAGGCACAGGCAGCCCCTCTCCAACCAGGCCACCATGCTGGAGCAGAGAGGCACAAGCAGCCCCTCTCCAACCAGGCCACCATGCTGGAGCAGAGAGGCACAAGCAGCCCCTCTCCAACCAGGCCACCATGCTGGAGCAGAGAGGCACAAGCAGCCCCTCTCCAACCAGGCCACCATGCTGGAGCAGAGAGGCACAGGCAGCCCCTCTCCAACCAGGCCACCATGCTGGAGCAGAGAGGCACAGGCAGCCCCTCTCCAACCAGGCCACCATGCTGGAGCAGAGAGGCACAGGCAGCCTCTCTCCAACCAGGCCACCATGCTGGAGCAGAGAGGCACAGGCAGCCCCTCTCCAACCAGGCCACCATGCTGGAGCAGAGAGGCACAGGCAGCCCCTCTCCAACCAGGCCACCATGCTGGAGCAGAGAGGCACAGGCAGCCCCTCTCCAACCAGGCCACCATGCTGGAGCAGAGAGGCACAGGCAGCCCCTCTCCAACCAGGCCACCATGCTGGAGCAGAGAGGCACAAGCAGCCCCTCTCCAACCAGGCCACCATGCTGGAGCAGAGAGGCACAGGCAGCCCCTCTCCAACCAGGCCACCATGCTGGAGCAGAGAGGCACAGGCAGCCCCTCTCCAACCAGGCCACCATGCTGGAGCAGAGAGGCACAGGCAGCCCCTCTCCAACCAGGCCACCATGCTGGAGCAGAGAGGCACAGGCAGCCCCTCTCCAACCAGGCCACCATGCTGGAGCAGAGAGGCACAAGCAGCCCCTCTCCAACCAGGCCACCATGCTGGAGCAGAGAGGCACAGGCAGCCCCTCTCCAACCAGGCCACCATGCTGGAGCAGAGAGGCACAGGTAGCTCTCCACTGCTGCTCCGCTCACTCATTAGGACATCAAAGCACAGAAGAACCTGTTGGCCCGACTCGCACACACACACACACACACACACACACACACACACACACACAGACACAGACACACACACACACGAGGCATCCGCACGGTTCTGCTCGGCCAGTGTAGGAAAAGCAACGAGGTAAAAGAAAGGTCGCGATCGGAGCACGCGCTACAGCTGATGATGGCGCGGGTGGTAACGTATACAATTATGGCAGCGTCCAGATTTTGACATCCATACTTCCAACTGATACCTTGAAACTTTCAGATGTAAAGTAAAGATTTGCTAACGAGTTGTCACTTTCTGCCAGACTTTAAATTGGTGCGCTGCCGACACCACTATCTGAATTCATATCTCATCCGCCTCAGAGTTGGGAGAGCAGCTCGTGAGGCCGACCTGCTGTTCACACACAGGACGTCCTGTAAAGAGACGGTGCCTCGCTCAGGACAAGAGCTAAAGCTAAGCCTAAAAAAAAGTAGTCCAAGCTTACAACTAGCAAAGCTAGATGTCACTACAATGTGGAGTGACGTCTAGCTTCGATGATCCTCGCACGATAAGTGTGTGAGTGTGTGTGCGTGTGCGTGTGTGTGCGCGCGCGCGTGTGTGTGTGTGTGTGTGTGTGTGTGTGTGTGTGTGCGTGCGTGTGTGCGTGCGCGTGTGTGCGTGTGTAAATTTGACCATCAAATTGAATTTGCAGGAAAGAGGAGCGCTCTTGACTTTGGGCCTGGTAACGGGTCAGTGGAGCTGCAGGTCAAATGACAGTACAGACGCTTCCCCCCCCCCTGGAGCCCAGTGCATTCTGGGATGCCTGAGTAATCCCCACCAGCAACGGGCTCTGGGGTGGTCCAGTCCATCTCCCGGTCCTCCTGGACTGCTGCGCTGTGTCTGTGTGTGTGTGTTCTGAGCCAGCGCTAATGATGGTAGGTAATCTGACCTGGACTATTGTCATCCTTAAGGAGCTGGAGGGTAAAGCCTATCGCTTTACTGCACGGGGCAGAGAGAGAGAGAGAGAGAGAGAGAGAGAGAGAGAGAGAGGCTTTACTGCATGGGGCAGAGAGAGAGAGAGAGAGAGGCTTTACTGCATGGGGCACAGAGAGAGAGAGAGATGCTGGGTGGGCAGATGCTCAGAGGGGAAAGAGGTAAATTACCCCACTCAACTGCACTTCTACTCCCCCCCTCTGAGAGAGAACAGGGGACAGGGAGAGAGAGTTATCCCCTCTGAGAGAGAACAGGGGACAGGGAGAGAGAGTTACCCTCTGAGAGAGAACAGGGGACAGGGAGAGAGAGTTACCCTCTGAGAGAGAACAGGGGACAGGGAGAGAGAGTTACCCTCTGAGAGAGAACAGGGGACAGGGAGAGACCCCCCTCTGAGACAGAACAGGGGACAGGGAGAGAGAGTTACCCTCTGAGAGAGAACAGGGGACAGGGAGAGACTCCCCCCCTCTGAGACAGAACAGGGGACAGGGAGAGACCCCCCTCTGAGAGAGAACAGGGGACAGGGACCCTCTGAGAGAGAACAGGGGACAGGGACCCTCTGAGACAGAACAGGGGACAGGGAGAGAGAGTTACCCTCTGAGAGAGAACAGGGGACAGGGAGAGAGAGTTACCCTCTGAGACAGAACAGGGGACAGGGAGAGACCCCCCTCTGAGAGAGAACAGGGGACAGGGACCCTCTGAGAGAGAACAGGGGACAGGGAGAGAGAGTTACCCTCTGAGACAGAACAGGGGACAGGGAGAGACCCCCCTCTGAGAGAGAACAGGGGACAGGGACCCTCTGAGACAGAACAGGGGACAGGGAGAGACCCCCCTCTGAGAGAGAACAGGGGACAGGGACCCTCTGAGACAGAACAGGGGACAGGGAGAGAGAGTCCTCAGAGAGGGGACAGGGAGAGAGAGTTATTTCGGAGGAGCGAAATCTGGGAAAGAATTTGGGCATTTGGCAGCAGAGAGCGTCAAGATGGAGTCTGAGGACTCTCTTCATTACAAACCAACCAATCTGCGTAAACAGCAGCGCTCTCACGGGATGGGTGGTGGTGCGGGGGGGGGGCTGATAATCTGCCATTTTGATTCTGAGGCGCACGTCTGCACGGAAAGTGCCTTTTATTGGACAAAGGCTCGGCAAATGCACTATTAATGTAAAGCATGCTCCGCGCTGGAAATGTTGGCTCAGAGCTGACCACTGAACGAGGAGAAGAAAGGGGCGCAAGAATTGCTATACTAATCCAACTAGGCATCCAACACGCCATGACATTTAAACATTATATCAAAAACCTTTATATTCTTTCCGTTGAGAGAACAATTTATGTTCTCCTTAAGCCAAATTCTTGTATGTGTATATTATGAAAGCGGCTGACGTTGCCAGCGGGCCATAAATGATGTAAAGCGCTTTTGAACGGGGAGGCAGCTCTCACATCACCAAGATGAAAACATGGGAGGACTGGACATAGAAGCGGGCCTCATGTAGAAGCGGGCCTCACGTAGGGGACTTTACAGCTTGGCACCGGCACCCACGCCTACAACACCAATAGACTTGAGATGGTGCTTAAGTGTGAAGGCTCAAAATGCATTTAAACACCCCCCCCCCCCCCCCCCCGCATTAATAGCTGTGGGTTCTACGCGGCCAGGCTTTTTGGCTACGTTATCAGATATGCGCTGCTCGCTGAGAACACACTCAACCATGTTAACCCGATTTCCTGCTTCTAAACTGCAGCTTATTGTGTGTGTGGGGGAACGCGTTAAAAACACCCCTGTAGTCATGTTTTTTTTTGTTTTTTTTCACTCATTACCGCGATAATAAACCCCTCTAAGAGTGAAAAACACCTCGCAGGAGGGCTTTAACCCATTGATACCTGATGCAGCATTTGTGTGTGTATCCCTTTAAGACCGTCTTAAAGGGATACACACACAAATGCTGCATCAGGTATCAATGGTTTAAGGGGTGGGGGGAGGAGGGAATGATGGGGAAAGTGATTGTAAGTGTTGAGGGGTGACAGAGAGGAGGAGTAAGATGCAGGTGGAGAAAGGCTTTATTTTATTTTTTTAAAGGTGCATTCAGCGATGTTTTTGTGCTAAAATAAGTGTTAAATGGCTCTACATTCTGACAGCAATCACTGAAATAGAGTTTGCTCAGTGACTTGAAACCCCCAACCCCCCCGCTGTCCTCTATCTCTCTCCTGTAGTCCTGCAGGCAGGGCGGACGTATCTCCACAACCGTAACTCGTAGAGACTCACAGATAGCGGCGTTGGATTCGGGGTGAAAAAATATAGTCTTTTAGGCATCGCGATCTGACCTTTCCGTTTCCCGAAAAATGTCAAATTTTCTCTGATTGGATAGTTTGAAGTCGGCGGCAATTTTTATCCAATCAGAGAAAAGTTGACATACGGTTGCGGAGATACATCCGCCCTGCATGCAGGACTACAGGAGAGAGATAGAGGACAGCGGGGGGGTGGGGGGGGTTGGAGGTTTCAAGTCACTGAGCAAACACTCTATTTCAGTGATTGCCGTCAGGATATAGAGCCATTTAACACTTATTTTAACACAAAAACATAGCTGGATGTACCTTTAAGTTGTCCAGCAGTGGTCGATCTGTCCTCAAAAGCGCCCGACTTATTTCCTCCTTTTCCCAGGAGACGATGACCAGAGACGGCTTTTGACGCACAGGTGCCTGAACCACGACGACAGAGGAGGAGGGGGGGGGGGGTGCAAGGCAGGATCCCGACAGCAGGAATGCAACGACGGGCCTGAGATATTTGTAATAGCTAAACATAGCCAGTCAAAAGTCTACTCCCCCCCCCCCTCCCTCCAGCTACACATCAGCTCACTGAGGCTGCTCCCGAACCCTTTCCCCGCAGCGAGGCACTTCACTCTGGGCATTGTGCCTGACACACTGGAAGGCCACTGCTGCCATCAGGAGCGTGTTGTCTTTACAGCCTTCAGGGCCTTCAGCGCACGTCAGCGGGTTTATCTCGCTGTCAGTCAGTGAACAAAGAAACAAAATCACGCATGTCACAAAGGCCTAAACAAAGACAATAAACAGAGCACATTCCTATCAAAACAAGCCTCGGCTAGCAGGGGCAGAGAGGGTATATCTCTTAAGATGCCTCACTGCAAGGGACAGCCAGGCAGAGGGGGGCGGGGGGCAGGAATAGACAGTAAGAGGGTGCAACTGTGCTAGGTGGGGAAAAAAGCTAAATGGTAAACTAGAACGAGCGCACCGCGGATTTATGCCTCCGCCATTCGTTCATTCTTGAGTCCAAATCGCCATTTGAGGCAAATTGGAAGAAATTCCGTCAAGGCGCTCCTGAGATGTTGCGTTACGAGACAAAAAGAATAAAAAACTATTCGCACACCGCAGAGCTCCTTTTCTCCAGATTTATTGTTGCGACGCGTTTCGAGCTACATGCTCTTCATCAGAAGATGATCATGTTGCGTTAAGAGAGCTTGGAAATTGGGTGTGTGAGGTCACAGTGACCTTGAACTTTGACCTTTAACCATCCAAATCTAATCAGTTCATCCTCGAGTCCAAGTCGATGTTTGAGGCAAATTTGATGAAACTCCGTCAAGGCATTCGTGAGATATCGCATTAACAAGCTTGAAAATGGCGTTCGAGAGGTCACATTGACCTTTGACCACCAAAATCTAATCAGATCATCCTTGAGTCTAAGTGGATGTTTGAGGCAAATTTGATGAAATTCCGTCAAGGCGTTCCTCAGATATCGCGTTAACGAACATCGGACGGACGGACGGACATACGTAGGGACGAAGAACCTGGATCCATAATGCCTCCTGTCTCTACTGTAGTTCTACTGCAGCCTCTCCAGTCTGCTTCTGTCTCTACTGTAGTTCTACTGCAGCCTCTCCAGTCTGCTCCTGTCTCTACTGCAGTTCTACTGCAGCCTCTCCAGTCTGTTCCTGTCTCTACTGTAGTTCTACTGCAGCCTCTCCAGTCTGCTTCTGTCTCTACTGTAGTTCTACTGCAGCCTCTCCAGTCTGTTCCTGTCTCTACTGTAGTTCTACTGCAGCCTCTCCAGTCTGTTCCTGTCTCTACTGTAGTTCTACTGCAGCCTCTCCAGTCTGCTTCTGTCTCTACTGTAGTTCTACTGCAGCCTCTCCAGTCTGCTTCTGTCTCTACTGTAGTTCTACTGCAGCCTCTCCAGTCTGCTTCTGTCTCTACTATAGTTCTACTGCAGCCTCTCCAGTCTGCTTCTGTCTCTACTGTAGTTCTACTGCAGCCTCTCCAGTCTGCTTCTGTCTCTACTGTAGTTCTACTGCAGCCTCTCCAGTCTGCTTCTGTCTCTACTGTAGTTCTACTGCAGCCTCTCCAGTCTGCTCCTGTCTCTACTGTAGTTCTACTGCAGCCTCTCCAGTCTGTTCCTGTCTCTACTGTAGTTCTACTGCAGCCTCTCCAGTCTGTTCCTGTCTCTACTGTAGTTCTACTGCAGCCTCTCCAGTCTGCTTCTGTCTCTACTGTAGTTCTACTGCAGCCTCTCCAGTCTGCTTCTGTCTCTACTGTAGTTCTACTGCAGCCTCTCCAGTCTGTTCCTGTCTCTACTGTAGTTCTACTGCAGCCTCTCCAGTCTGCTTCTGTCTCTACTGTAGTTCTACTGCAGCCTCTCCAGTCTGCTTCTGTCTCTACTGTAGTTCTACTGCAGCCGCTCAGTGTACCTGACACAGGGCCTAATGAGCCATCACCTGCTGAGAGCACACATGTGAGTTATGCCCACAGCCTCTGCCAGCATGTCATCAGTGGTGCACAGTCACACTGTCTCCTGCAGGGGTGCACAGTCACACTGTCTCCTGCAGGGGTGCAGTGTCACACTGTCTCCTGCAGGGGTGCACAGTCACACTGTCTCCTGCAGGGGTGCACAGTCACACTGTCTCCTGCAGGGGTGCAGTGTCACACTGTCTCCTGCAGGGGTGCACAGTCACACTGTCTCCTGCAGGGGTGCACAGTCACACTGTCTCCTGCAGGGGTGCAGTGTCACACTGTCTCCTGCAGGGGTGCAGTCACACTGTCTCCTGCAGGGGTGCACAGTCACACTGTCTCCTGCAGGGGTGCAGTCACACTGTCTCCTGCAGGGGTGCACCGTCACACTGTCTCCTGCAGGGGTGCACAGTCACACTGTCTCCTGCGGGGGTGCACAGTCACACTGTCTCCTGCGGGGGTGCACAGTCACACTGTCTCCTGCAGGGGTGCACCGTCACACTGTCTCCTGCGGGGGTGCACCGTCACACTGTCTCCTGCAGGGGTGCACCGTCA
The DNA here is from genome assembly GCF_964638095.1 of Poromitra crassiceps. Classification (NCBI taxonomy): domain Eukaryota; kingdom Metazoa; phylum Chordata; class Actinopteri; order Beryciformes; family Melamphaidae; genus Poromitra; species Poromitra crassiceps. Next base: position 6,629,953 of record NC_139634.1, read on the forward strand.
CACTGTCTCCTGCAGGGGTGCACAGTCACACTGTCTCCTGCAGGGGTGCACAGTCACACTGTCTCCTGCAGGGGTGCACAGTCACACTGTCTCCTGCAGGGGTGCACAGTCACACTGTCTCCTGCAGGGGTGCACAGGCACACTGTCTCCTGCAGGGGTGCACAGTCACACCGTCTCCTGCAGGGGTGCACAGTCACACTGTCTCCTGCAGGGGTGCACAGTCACACTGTCTCCTGCAACAAACCCAACACATACTCGGGCAGCGCAAGAGATCACTCCATCAGAGGAGTTTGTATTCAATGTGACTAAGGAAAAGGCACACTGGCCAATGTGCGTGTAGCCACATGCTAGGTGCAAGTATGAACAGGAAGTGGGTGGGTGGTGGGGGTTGTAGCAGGGGTAACATCTCATGTCTGGGCCGTGGAGACCTTCTTTGTCATTAGGGGGAAGTGCGCCTGCTTCCTTTGTCTCCAATTAGTTTCTCTGAAGAGCGGAGGGACATCTTTAAGAGAGGGCTTTAAATAATGACCCTTCATCAGCCGGGGGAGACCAGAGGGGGGACGGGGTGGTGGGGAGAAAAACAACTTTACTGAGCTGGCTTTGAACGTTCAGAGGCAGGGCGGGGGTAACAGATGGCCCCCGAAGATGGCAGAGGGAGGTCGGAAAGGGAGGTGGTGGGTGGGTGGGGTTGGGGGGACAGCGGATGGGGAACAGAGGAGCGCAGCAGAGACGCAAGGGGGCAAAAGTGGAAAGGAAGGCGTGAGACGGGACGGGGTGAGGAGGCGAGGGGTGGAGCGCGGGGCGAGAAAGATGAGAGGGAGACGACCATTAAGCGGAAATAGGACATTAAGGGAGGCTAACTAGGGGAGGAGGGCACGCTCTGTAGGGTGACAGAAGAGACTAACTAGGGGAGGAGGAGGGCACGCTCTGTAGGGTGACAGAAGAGACTAACTAGGGGAGGAGGAGGGCACGCTCTGTAGGGTGACAGAAGAGACTAACTAGGGGAGGAGGAGGGCACGCTCTGTAGGGTGACAGAAGAGACAAACTAGGGGAGGAGGAGGGCACGCTCTGTAGGGTGACAGAAGAGACTAACTAGGGGAGGAGGAGGGCACGCTCTGTAGGGTGACAGAAGAGACTAACTAGGGGAGGAGGAGGGCACGCTCTGTAGGGTGACAGAAGAGACTAACTAGGGGAGGAGGAGGGCACGCTCTGTAGGGTGACAGAAGAGACTAACTAGGGGAGGAGGAGGGCACGCTCTGTAGGGTGACAGAAGAGACTAACTAGGGGAGGAGGAGGGCACGCTCTGTAGGGTGACAGAAGAGACTAACTAGGGGAGGAGGAGGGCACGCTCTGTAGGGTGACAGAAGAGACTAACTAGGGGAGGAGGAGGGCACGCTCTGTAGGGTGACAGAAGAGACTAACTAGGGGAGGAGGAGGGCACGCTCTGTAGGGTGACAGAAGAGACTAACTAGGGGAGGAGGAGGGCACGCTCTGTAGGGTGACAGAAGAGACTAACTAGGGGAGGAGGAGGGCACGCTCTGTAGGGTGACAGAAGAGACTAACTAGGGGAGGAGGAGGGCACGCTCTGTAGGGTGACAGAAGAGACTAACTAGGGGAGGAGGAGGGCACGCTCTGTAGGGTGACAGAAGAGGAAAGACAACCAAGTGGTGACTTGACTGATTTTCCTCCCCTCCACCAAGCTCTGCATAGGAAGGCAGATGAGAGACAAAGATTAGAAAATAGAAAATACACATGTTGGCTTCTCACCCACAAACATCAACCGGTGTCTGTAAGGTCCGGGTGGTTTGAGTTTTAAAAGTGCAATTAAATGTGTCATATTTGGCCACATGATCCAAACTAATAGGGGGCAGCATTTCACCTCCTGCCACCCTCCATAGGGGGCAGCATTTCACCTCCTCCCACCCTCCATACAGGAAAACAACGCACTGCACTTTGCTTTTAGCTCGATTGAGAAATCAAGTTAGTCAGACATGATCATGATTTGAAAGCTACTCGCAGGCTGGGGTACATCGCCCAAATCTGTATCAATCACGTTAGTAATGTAACCGAGCGTCCTCCGTAGAGTCTGTTACAGTAGTGTTAGCTCAAATGCTAACGCTACCTGTGTATGGAGAAGGCTAGCGCCATTAGCTGTTCCACGACATAGAGTAAGCAACCTAAGCACTAAGTCAAATTCCTCGTTTGTAATCCGATTACTTCCTGTGGCTATTAAAGTGAATCTTGAATAAAAACACAAGTAGGGTCCATTGATTCGATTTGGCAGTTTATTCCAAGGCAGCAAAACGTCCGCCTCGGGACTGTAAGCTACTGCGACTCACTAGCGCCTCTTGAGGTAGAAGCGGTATTACAGCAAAGGATGGGTCGGAGGCTAATTGGCGCTAATGCTAATTTCAGCAGATATCTCTGCAACAGCACATAGACGTCTTTGACATAACGTATAACTGATCCTATTGATCATTTTAGTTTTTTTTTTGAACGGTTTAAACTTAAATTCTGGCAAAATCTGACAGATTGCACCTTTAAAGAAACTATACTCTACACTCTACTGTGTGTGAGGAGATGGGGGGGGGGGGGGGGGGGGGGGGGGGGTAGCACACACACACACACACACAAAAATCCCCTCTGCCACGGCTCGAGTCCTTCTCTCCTCCTGTGCAGAGCATTTTTGGCTGAAGGTGATGGAGGGTGTCTGACTCATCTTCACATAAGTCCAGACGGCAAATTCCTTCCATAATACTGCAGTGGTGCTGCCACATCATAGTTAACCCCGCCGGCCAAAACAGGTCAGCTTGTTAAAAGTGCTCGTCGGCCCCTCCATCTTTTAATACCGTGTCACGTAAATGTCACCGGGCTCGTTAAAAGATCACACAACATCTAACGGGGCTGTGGCTCAATGAATACATCTTTCCTCTGAACATCTCCAACTGGGCTCCACTGCGCTGGGGGAGCAGGCGACTCGCGGGTTCGGGGGCAATATGGAGTTTTCGAGAGGGGGCCCCGGGTTTGATATGGGCTGCAGGTTGAGAGGCTTCACGCAGGGTGTTTCCCTACCTATGAATTAATACCCACGGTGGGAAGGAAGGGGGGGGCGATAAAGATCTCTCAACGCTGCGGATGGAAAAGAGATTTTTCCATCGGGGGTACTCGGAGAGGCCCTCTTGTCTGTCCGGTGAAAAAAAAGCAAGCAGGTTGGATATACTGTGTTGCTTTTATCCATTCTGTTTACGGATCTCTGCAGAGAAAAGCCAAGTCAGACCAAAATAAAGGACCACTTCAGATCATGGGGGTGGTGAACCCCCCGCAGATTGAGAGAGGGGCAACAGATCTGCTCCACAGCAGTGTTGCAATGTGAAGACTATTTAGTAAATAGCAGTAAACAGAGAAATGTGTGCAGCTGTGTGCGGTTGGATGGCCCATGTAAGGGCTGTGTGTTCTCATTAAACCCCAGGGGGTCTGGGGGGCCCTAACTAGTGACACAGCACCTGCACTCAGGAGAGAGAGGAGAGAGAAAACGGAAACAAGGAGCAATAGAGGAAGAAAAAGAGGCTGAACTGGATCCAGACTAAATAACAGGGTTGATCGTTGAAACGCTTAAGTTCAAAAGAGGCGCAGGTTTGGGAAAAACAAACTTGGCATTTACATGGCATTCACTGACATTTCTGCTGAGGGGGAAATTAAGACAATTTTACAACTACAATAGTAAACAGGTTTTAGCCCCGTTCATGTGCACATCCGTTAGAGATCAGTCTAAAGAGCCGCATTCAATCTCATTCTAGTCGATCAAAAACCCCCGGATGATACTTCTTATTTATCCCCAAAAAGGATGTGTAAGATGAGTAAATAAATAAGTACACTTCGGGTCATTTAAATGCACGTGCACACAAAAGGTACACGCAGACAGAGACACACGGCTGACCTTGGGCAACATGGGCGTGGCCTTCTTGCTCTTCTTCCCCGACGGGTCGTCCAGCAGGTCGGGCTCGAAGTTGTAGAGCTCAGCGAGCTCGTTCATGGTGAAGTGTCTCTCGATCTGCTGCTGGTCCACCACGCGGTACGCCAGGGACTGCTTGGTCACCTGCCGGTCGTAGATCTTCTCCTCCATCGTACCCTGAGGAGAGGGACGGGGCAGGAGAGGAGGGCAAGAAAGAGCACGCGATGACGGGTAGATTTATGAGAATCAACAGTGGGTCAATTTGCCCGTCCGAGAAGGTTTTACTCCATTATAAGAAATAACAAGAGAACTTTTATTAGTAGCCTGTGCATTCATAGAAAGCACTGAGGTACTAGGCTTGTACCAATCAGATGTTTCAAGACCAATTCCATACAATGTTTTGTCAATGTGTGATTGGCTGATCACCGATCTAAATTGTTGATTTAAGTGACACATTTCAGCTGGACCTGTAAAAGTGCACAGCCAAGCAGGAAAAAGAAAAGGAAAAATTCAAACCGGCTTTGGTTTTACGCCACATGTTGACGGGAGAAGCTCACCTGTGCCAGGAACCTGTAGACGAAGACGGTCTTGATCTGGCCGAAGCGATAGACCCTGAAGATGCTCTGGATGTCGTAGGAGGGGTTCCAGGACGCGTCGAAGATGATGACCCTGTTGGCCCCCACGAGGTTGATGCCCAGGGAGCCGGCGCGCGTCGAGATGAGGAACAAACGACCCCTGGTAAACATGGCAAGGAGAGATATTAAATGAATACACCTTTTCAATTTTCAGCACCGCTACTGACATTTCAAACATATAGGAAATGTGAGTTGCTGCGTTTTTTTTTTTTGTGTGTGTTTTTTTTTTTTTTTTTTTTACCTTACGTTACTTTCGTCGTTAAAGTCTTCGGCCCACCTCTTCCTCGTGGTGGCGTTGGTGGTGCCATCCAGCCGATAGTAGTCAATGTTCCTGAACCACTTGCCATCACCTTCCACAGACACAGTTAAGACATCAGCGCTAGGGTTGTGCGATGTCATCAAAATACCCATCGTGATCGTTTTACAGTGAAACATCGTTTTGGACGATGGCATCGTCATTGACGGGTGGGGGTGGGGGTTTGGGGTAATAATTAATTATTTATTAAGTCGCTGCGTTGCTGTAATGCCATGTGGCTAGCCGCTGCAATGCGTTCACGTTAACAACAGGATGATACCAGCGGGCTTGGATAGGCTATTAGCCTCTGCTCTGTGCTACAGCACAGAGCCAGGCGACTGAAGCGGGCAGTGGCTGTCATCACTACCAGCAATTTGAACGGCGCAAAACAAATAACGTTAACATTACAGATCCTCACCAACGTGTGTGTGTGTTGAATTTAACTAGCTGGCAGAAAACTGACTGAATTACTGGCTGATATAACGTTAGATTCGCGTGGGCTTTTGAACCTAATGTAATGAGAGAGAGTTTAGGAGAAATGGCTGGAGAAACGCAGCTGCTGTATCTATATGGAGTGACTCCAACTTTCACTTTGGAAACAGGCGAGTTAAATTCACAGTTGAAGACTTGTACTCACTTTGGGTTGAAAACAGGAAAGGACGTGAAGTTTCTTCTTTGTCTTAAAAAGTTTTCACAACAACACAGCCGACTTCTCACGCGCGGGGGATGCCCCGGCGACATTAAACAAGTGCACCCAGTTCAGAGAAGCAGTGGCGTGGAGGAGGAGGCTTCCCTGAACTGAACTGGGTGCGCTTGTTTAATGCCGCCGGCGCGTCCCCCGAGCATCACGCTAAGTGGACTTGGCCTCTCATCATTAAAACGGCACAATTTTAATTCAAACAGATAATTAATCACGATGATCCGATGTAGAAGGCTCAGAGGCCGATGGGGGGGGGGGGGGGTCGGCCCATCACGATGGTCGATGCCATCGTCCGTCGTGCCAACCCTAGTCAGCGCCAACATCAACCCATCCCCCGCGAAACACTTCATATAACGCTCGTCGCCATCGACTAGGCCTATTTAAACTCATGTTGGGCATGAGCAGATAGGTGGTTGCATGGAGGCCAGCCGTATTCAGCCTTTTAAGATGGCCACCCCCCCCCGCCCCCCAGCCTTCATAACTAACATTTCGGTATGTTTCCAATTAAACAGCACTGTGATCTTTTCATTACAAATTACAAACCCTTGAGCAAACATTTTTTTGTGGAATAAAAAAAGTCAAGGTCTAATCATTTTCAAAATGAAAGCAAAAACAGCTGCTGGAGTTTAATTAGGAACATGACCTTATGCCAGAGGCTGTGTATGTGTGTAGGAGGCGGTAATAAGTGGACCAGCGTGTACGAGAAGAATACATGCTACATGTGGGCTCGTCTTACGAGCGTGAAACCTGCATTATCCATATGAAAGTACTTCAGCCTTCTCCAAAACTAATGTTAGCATTCTTTATATCTCACACACACTTTAGTAAGTTCAAAGACTAACAGTGTAAAACCGCAAGAATGAATCTCAAGACGGACAACGGAGCCCCCCCCCCCCCCCCCCGAGCTCCACAAGTCAGTAGCTGGCGTACATTAAACAATGCTTGCGGGAATTTTAGCGCATCGTGAAACCAAAAGCAGCCTTTCAAAGTTAGGCAGGCTTGATATTGTCATAGTACGGTATCATTCAGTGCAATAACGTCCACAGATTCACCTGCCTACTGAAGACAATGTGAACTACCTGTCCAACTATCCTCAAAATGTACCTTTGTATGGAGAGACCTTCTCCTCCTCTTTAGCCCTGCCAGCCAGCTCCAGGAAGTCCTCGATCAGGTCGAGAGAGATCAGAGACTGGCTGAACACCAGCCTGAGGAAGGGGAACGAACGACAGCACACAAGATAAGAAGATACAGCAGTGTCAGTTTACCCCACTGAGGCAAGTCACTCTGTGATTAACCTAAACAATATCCAGTCAAACTGGGAAACTAAAATCTAAACGTCATATATGATCAGTTGATAGACACACTTACACTTTATCGTCTACTTCCTCGGCCATGCGCAAGATCTCAAAGAGGAGCGTCATCTTTCCGGAATGCTGCAAGATCTCGGCGTCGGCGTCGGTGACAAACTCCTTGTACCAGTCATGTGACGCTTGGCCACCAGAGGGCGCTTCTGTTAATTGATGCCAAAAAGCCACAGATCATTCTTCAGATCAGTCTATATAGTCTCGACAATAACGAGCTGCGGCAAAACAATCGAGCCTCCCGACTCCAGTCTCACTATTCTAATATAGAGCGGATTCTCTGCCAACGTCACAGCTAAAGTACACAGATCTGGGAGCAGAGATACATTCAAATTATTTTTCTTCTCTCCTCCCATTTTCTTCATATGCGCTCTATGGCAAAATTGTGTAAACCTGAAGAATATAATTGCTCGTCCAATCGGGGAGTTTCTACTATCGCACTACATACCTTCTGGTTCGGGCTCCGCCCTGTTTCGCGACGCCGGGTCGCCACCTCGGGAGCTGGTGTTCCACTCCTTGATCACCTCCAGATCGTCGCTATCCGAGTCCTCCGAGCCCTTCTTTTTGCCCTTGCCTCTCTTCTTTTTCCTATCGGGGAGAAGTGGAGGTGGCGAAGACGAGACGGGGACAGCGAGAGGAGAAGATGGGACAGACACGGGCAGTTAATTGGGGCGCCCGTCCGAATAGATGACGGAAGGAAATGGATGGGTCAAGTCTCACTTTTTCAGCTTCTCGTCCTCGGAGCTCATACTCATGGAGGACTCGTCCGTCTCGGAGGCGATGAACTCGTCCATGCTGTCCTCGTCAAAGTAACCCTGCGACAGAGCGCTCGCGTTAAGACTCCAACGGGTAGGGATACACACTACCAAGTCAAATGTCACACGCTACATTTGCCTTTACTTTGACCATGTCCACATTTTATAATAATAGCAAAGAACAAAACAAAACTATGAAACAACACAAATGGAATTATGCTGCGACCAAAACAGTGTAAAGCAATCAAAACTATCTTATCATTTAGATTCTGTTATGACGCCCTTTGCCTCGATGGAAAGGCAAACGCTTTGGAAAGAAATTCGTACATCGACTTTCATTTAAGCAGAAGCCTTGAGATGAAAAACACAGAACATTCAAACAGGTTTGTCCAAACTATTGCCCGGAACCTGTGGGTCAACAGAACACTTGGATCAGGGGGGGAAAGGACACGCGCTCGTCTCTCCTCTCCACCCTTACCCTGTTTTCTTTAGCGATGTAGTCCAGCTGAAGGCACCAGGGATGGGTCCAGATCCTGCTGAGCATCTGGAAGTCTGTGAAGAGTTTGGTCCCTGCGCGGCCCCTGCCCCCCTCCACGGCATTCCCAATACCTGCACACAAGGGAGAGGGGGGTGTCTGTGAAGCAAACACGTGTGTGTGTGTGTGTGTGTGTGTGTGTGTGTGTGTGTGTCTCCCAGCAGCTGCTGCTCCCACACTCTTTTGTATCAGCAACAGACTAGTATGTGTTGGATGTCGTCGTGCTTTCACCAACTGAAACATTCATGGACAAACAGAAGTCACCTCAACATTTATACACAAATCAACCTGAGTGTGTGGTGTCCGCTCCGCTCGTGTCAAACCTACAAAAAGAACGCTCTGTTCTAATCTCTTCAATTAGCAGCTTTGTGAAACGAGTGAGTGGCAGGAGCAGAGGTTTGAAAGCTGTGCCTGCTGTAGGGTTAGGGTCCTGCTGTAGGGTTAGGGTCGTGCTGTGTGCGGCAGAGCCGAGCGGCCTGCGGCGACCCAGAGGGTTCAGAAGCTAAGAAGAAGAGTTCACAGTATGAGCAGAGAACCAGGGAGGAGAGGGAACACTGAAGAGCGAGGTGTGTTAGCCATTCCCACCGCCCCCGCACCCAAGAGTTGACTGGTGGTCCCCGGGTCCAAAGACGCCACCCTGGGGGTCCAGAGCCACAGTCACAACATCAGCAGCACGGCTGAGGGACAATCCAGCCTAATGAGGCACCGCACATACCACCAAACCCCCCAAACACTCCTCTTTCTGCTCTTTCCACATACCAGCCCTCCTGTTCTTAGTTTGCTCTTCTGGTGTAAAACTTGTAGCCCCCCTCTCTCCCCCTCTGCCCCCTCTCTCCCTTTCTGCCCCCACTCTCCCCCCTCTGCCTTTCTGCCCCCACTCTCCCCCCCTCCCTTTCTGCCCCCACTCTCCCCCCTCTGCCTTTCTGCCCCCACTCTCCCCCCTCTGCCTTTCTGCCCCCACTCCCCCCTCTCCCTTTCTGCCCCCACTCTGCCTTTCTGCCCCCACTCCCCCCCTCTCCCTTTCTGCCCCCACTCTGCCTTTCTGCCCCCACTCCCCCCCTCTCCCTTTCTGCCCCCACTCTGCCTTTCTGCCCCCACTCCCCCCCTCTCCCTTTCTGCCCCCACTCTGCCTTTCTGCCCCCCTCTCCCTTTCTGCCCCCACTCTGCCTTTCTGCCCCCACTCCCCCCAACTCCCTTTCTGCCCCCACTCCCCCCCCTCTCCCTTTCTGCCCCCACTCCCCCCCTCTCCCTTTCTGCTTCCACTCTCCCCCTCTCTGCCCCCACTCCCCGCCCCTCTCCCTTTCTGCCCCCACTCCCCCCCCCCTCTCCCTTTCTGCCCCCACTCCCCCTTTCTGCCCCCACTCTCCCCCCTTTCTGCCCCCACTCTCCCCCCTCCCCCCCCACTCCCTTTCTGCCCCCACTCCTCCCCCTCTCCCTTTCTATCCCCTCTCCCCCGCTCCCTTTCTGCCCCCACTCCCCCCCCTCTCCCTTTCTGCCCCCACTCCTCCCCCTCTCCCTTTCTATCCCCTCTCCCCCACTCCCTTTCTGCCCCCACTCCCCCCCCTCTCCCTTTCTGCCCCCACTCCTCCCCCTCTCCCTTTCTATCCCCTCTCCCCCGCTCCCTTTCTGCCCCCACTCCCCCCCCTCTCCCTTTCTGCCCCCACTCTGCCTTTCTGCCCCCCCTCTCCCTTTCTGCTTCCACTCTCCCCCTTTCTGCCCCCACTCCCCCCACTCTCCCTTTCTGCCCCCACTCCCCCCCCTCTCCCTTTCTGCCCCCACTCCCCCCCTCTCCCTTTCTGCCCCCAATCTCCCCCCTCTCCCTTTCTGCCCCCACTCCCCCCCCTCTCCCTTTCTGCCCCCACTCCTCCCCCTCTCCCTTTCTATCCCCACTCTCCCTCCCTCTCCCTTTCTGCCCCCACTCTCCCAGAGCTCTTCATTAGAGGGGGAGACGTGGGAAACTGGGCTTAAACCCCGCCTGTGGCACTCTGCCAGCTGCCACTCACACACACACACACACACACACACACACACTGCCCACGGGCCACATTCTGATAGGCAAAGACCACTAAACGACTTAACAATGCGGCATGAAAACGTGAGAGAACAGAAAACGGCTTCCATCCATCTCAAACTGGGGTCCACGTGAATGACATGCAGTCATGGGTAGGGAGCGTTTTCCAAAGAAAACAGACAAAGCTCCATAATGTTCTAAAATCCCACCTTCCCACCTGGAGTCATTTCTCCGCGGGGGGGCTCTCTCTCTCACCTGTGAAGTGCTCCAGGTAGTATCTGTAGAGTTTACACTCTCTCTCACCTGTGAAGTGCTCCAGGTAGTATCTGTAGAGTTTACACTGGAGCGGCGTCACTCTGACTGACAACACGTACTCGTGCTTGGGAGGCAGGAACTTGGTGAGCGCCGAGTAGTCTTTCCTCTGTGGAACAGAAACAGAAATAAAGCCTCTTTATGGTGCCACCACACTCCCCCTCCAGCTTGAAGAGATGAACAACAACACTCAGTAGCTCTTGGAAGCCAGCAGGTTTACCTGGACACACCCGGCCAGCATCTCATACAGGATGTGAGCTCTCTTCTTCATGATCCGGACGTCGTGCAGCGTGGAGTCGGCACACTGGCCGTTCTGGATGGGGTTAATGAAGCGGTTCCTGAACTCCTTCACGGACCCGAGCAGGTTCTCCTTGATGAAGTTCACCATGCAGTGGTCTGGGCGGGGGAGGGAGGGAGGGACGGCGATCCGAGTCAGACTCATTTATGCAGATTGCAGCGTTTTAACAAGCAGCGAACATGTACAAAATCATGTACGAGTTCAGGACTGGGCGAGAAGGTTGAAATCAATATCACGATAATCATTTTGATTGAGATCAATATATATATCACGATATGGTTCACGTATGCAAAATCGCGTTAATCAATCAAATGAATGTTCATCTCATTGAACCGAATGGTAATCACTAATCAGGGTTCGTACAACTTTTTAAGAGTAACATTCAAGAGTTTTTCGTGCACTTCAGAGCACAGAGCAGATGGTCGCCCTCATGACGCGAAGTGGGGTCTATGTCAGTGGATCTAGCTCCGGTCCACTCCGCTGTCCACTCCATGTCTTGTGTGAGATGCCAGGAGACAATAAATATGACTAGGAATGGTTTCATTTCGGGTATTAAAAGATTTTTTTGGTTGACATGAGTGATTGTGTAGATGATGAAAACACCAGATAGATTATGTTGAAAATCAAGCACTTTTCAAGGAGTATATTCAAATTCAAGCATAGAGTATTCCTAACCTTGAAAACATGACTATTAAAATGAAATCAAGCATTTTCCAAACTTTCAAGATTTTGTACGAACCTTGGGTAATGTTAGGTATGTCAAACAAATCAGAAATACTCAAATAATATTCCTACCATAGCTCATTTTATCCGTTTTCAAGTAGCTTGTCATCATCACTTTAGACCGCAGTAATGTGTCACAATATTAAAATATCTTCATATCATCACGATGATGACTCCACTGAAAGACAATAAATGATAATACTGAATTCTCGCCCAGCCCTACACGAGTTTTGTTTTTTCTAGTGCACTAGGGATAGACACTATGCGTATCCCAGGATACGATGCGATATCGGGTTGGCGATGAGACTCACACTCGATGAGGTTGTTCTGCAGAGGTGTTCCAGTCAGGATGACCCGCCTCCTCGTCTTGATAGAGTTCATGGCCTTGGACACGGCCGACGCCTCGTTCTTCAGGATGTGACCTTCATCACAGATCACAAAGTCTGGGCCTGGAGAACGAGAAGAAATAAAGCTAGCACTTTAGAGAAACGCTTCAGAGAAAGACATCGTCCCTCTTTAGAGGACACGATGACTTGTGTTAGATTAGGTTCAACTTTATTGTCGAAGAGGGGACATTTGTCTTGGGCTAAAGTACAGCTTCACATAAAACATTACTGAACGTCAGACAGCATAGAAGCATTTACAGTGTTAGGGTTGCTTCACTTAAAAAACTAAACGAAAACAAACATAGGACCTTTGACATTGATAACTTGACAGCTTAGCCAAGAGACTGTAGGAGTTGAAGTGGTTAAAGTGCTTGCATGTTATTGAACATCACAGGTCCGCCTCGTGACGTAGTGCTGTACCTGGATCTACCAGCGTCTTCTGAAAGGTCTCTTTGAGCTTCTTGCTCTTGATGTTCCTGCCCTGGGTGAGGTTTCGGTACATCTCGTAGCCGATGATCATGACGCCGCCGTCCTCCGACCAACGCTGGAGGGCGTAGGCTCGCTCCTGTGGCCTCTTCACTGTGGCCAGCTCAGTCACCTGGGCAAACACACCGAGGATCAACACACCACGCAGCAAACACCACGCATAGCAGGAGCTCTGGACAGGAGACAACACCCCTGGCCTTTCATCCATCAAAAAGCACCTGAAATCGTCCATAAAAAAAAAGTCAAACTCTTTACCTCTAAACTCTCATCATCCTTCATTCCTGCCTGCCACTTCTCAAACTCGTTGAGCCAATTCAGGACGGTGTTCAGGGGAGCGACCACGAGTGCCGTGGAGAAGTTGAGCTTCTCACACAGCAGCATAGTGTGAAGGAATGCCACCACCTACAGGACGAAAAGAGAACAACAGTGAGACAGGGGGAAGACGTGTGAGACCTAACAGCTTTGCAGACACTGGTTCAAATCCTTTACATGCTTGTGCGTCAAAGCCCTCGCCGAACGCGCCGAGAGCTGTGCGGCTCCTGTGACGAAAATGTGACTCGACGCAGCTGACGCAAACAGTATAATATCATGTGGCTGGTGAGATAACAGGAGTGAGAAAACATTATTACCAAGTACATGCACTACAGTCTCTCCTTGGGCTCTAGTCATTGAAATCCTAGTAAAATCACACAATTTAGTCATTTTGCTGGAGACTCCCCTGCGACCCCCCCGACAAGCTGACGTTGGAGTATATGGGTCTAGCTGCTGCTGGCAGGGCTACAAGCCGAGGCTATCGCACAAGCATGTTTTCCACTTCACACGCCATTGTTAGCCCGATACCTAAATTACACAGCAAACGTAGCATTAGTATATCCAAACTTGTAGATGAGGAGGAACATTAATGGCCTGCATTTATATGGCGCTTTTATCCAAAGCGCTTTACAGTCAGTAGGTACATTCACCCATTCACACACTGATGGCGGCAGGTTACCACGCAGGCCGGGTGCTGGCACACCATCGGGAGCAATTTGGGGTTCAGTGTCTTGCCCAAGGACACTTCGATATGCAGACTGGAAGAGGCGGGAATCGAACCACCGACCTCTTTTATCCAAAGCGATTAGTGAACGACCCGCTCTACCTCCTGAGCTACAGCCGCCCCATTCGTGTGCTATATAAAAGGTACTTATGTACATTGAACACATTTAAAAGCCCCTTGCTGATGGACCGCTCCTTGAAAACTGTAACACTGAAAATGCTGCAACATGTTTCAGATGTTAGTGACTGTGGAACATGTTTCAGATGTTAGTGACTGTGCAACATGTTTCAGATGTTAGTGACTGTGCAACATGTTTCAGATGTTAGTGACTGTGGAACATGTTTCAGATGTTAGTGACTGTGCAACATGTTTCAGATGTTAGTGACTGTGGAACATGTTTCAGATGTTAGTGACTGTGCAACATGTTTCAGATGTTAGTGACTGTGCAACATGTTTCAGATGTTAGTGACTGTGCAACATGTTTCAGATGTTAGTGACTGTGGAACATGTTTCAGATGTTAGTGACTGTGCAACATGTTTCAGATGTTAGTGACTGTGGAACATGTTTCAGATGTTAGTGACTGTGCAACATGTTTCAGATGTTAGTGACTGTGCAACATGTTTCAGATGTTAGTGACTGTGCAACATGTTTCAGATGTTAGTGACTGTGGAACATGTTTCAGATGTTAGTGACTGGAACATGTTTCAGATGTTAGTGACTGTGCAACATGTTTCAGATGTTAGTGACTGTGCAACATGTTTCAGATGTTAGTGACTGTGCAACATGTTTCAGATGTTAGTGACTGTGCAACATGTTTCAGTTGTTAGTGACTGTGCAACATGTTTCAGATGTTAGTGACTGTGCAACATGTTTCAGATGTTAGTGACTGTGGAACATGTTTCAGATGTTAGTGACTGTGCAACATGTTTCAGATGTTAGTGACTGTGCAACATGTTTCAGATGTTAGTGACTGTGCAACATGTTTCAGATGTTAGTGACTGTGCAACATGTTTCAGATGTTAGTGACTGTGCAACATGTTTCAGATGTTAGTGACTGTGGAACATGTTTCAGATGTTAGTGACTGTGCAACATGTTTCAGATGTTAGTGACTGTGGAACATGTTTCAGATGTTAGTGACTGTGCAACATGTTTCAGATGTTAGTGACTGTGCAACATGTTTCAGATGTTAGTGACTGTGCAACATGTTTCAGATGTTAGTGACTGTGCAACATGTTTCAGATGTTAGTGACTGTGGAACATGTTTCAGATGTTAGTGACTGTGCAACATGTTTCAGATGTTAGTGACTGTGGAACATGTTTCAGATGTTAGTGACTGGAACATGTTTCAGATGTTAGTGACTGTGCAACATGTTTCAGATGTTAGTGACTGTGCAACATGTTTCAGATGTTAGTGACTGTGCAACATGTTTCAGATGTTAGTGACTGTGCAACATGTTTCAGATGTTAGTGACTGTGCAACATGTTTCAGTTGTTAGTGACTGTGCAACATGTTTCAGATGTTAGTGACTGTGCAACATGTTTCAGATGTTAGTGACTGTGGAACATGTTTCAGATGTTAGTGACTGTGCAACATGTTTCAGATGTTAGTGACTGTGCAACATGTTTCAGATGTTAGTGACTGTGGAACATGTTTCAGATGTTAGTGACTGTGCAACATGTTTCAGATGTTAGTGACTGGAACATGTTTCAGATGTTAGTGACTGTGCAACATGTTTCAGATGTTAGTGACTGTGGAACATGTTTCAGATGTTAGTGACTGCAACATGTTTCAGATGTTTGTGACTGTGCAACATGTTTCAGATGTTAGTGACTGTGCAACATGTTTCAGATGTTAGTGACTGGAACATGTTTCAGATGTTAGTGACTGTGCAACATGTTTCAGATGTTAGTGACTGTGGAACATGTTTCAGATGTTAGTGACTGTGCAACATGTTTCAGATGTTAGTGACTGTGCAACATGTTTCAGATGTTAGTGACTGTGCAACATGTTTCAGATGTTAGTGACTGTGCAACATGTTTCAGATGTTAGTGACTGTGGAACATGTTTCAGATGTTAGTGACTGTGGAACATGTTTCAGATGTTAGTGACTGGAACATGTTTCAGATGTTAGTGACTGTGGAACATGTTTCAGATGTTAGTGACTGTGGAACATGTTTCAGATGTTAGTGACTGGAACATGTTTCAGATGTTAGTGACTGTGCAACATGTTTCAGATGTTAGTGACTGTGGAACATGTTTCAGATGTTAGTGACTGGAACATGTTTCAGATGTTAGTGACTGTGGAACATGTTTCAGATGTTAGTGACTGTGGAACATGTTTCAGATGTTAGTGACTGTGCAACATGTTTCAGATGTTAGTGACTGTGCAACATGTTTCAGATGTTAGTGACTGGAACATGTTTCAGATGTTAGTGACTGCAACATGTTTCAGATGTTAGTGACTGGAACGTGTTTCAGATGTTAGTGACTGTGGAAAATAACATGTTTCAGATGTTAGTGACTGGAACATGTTTCAGATGTTAGGGACTGTGCAACATGTTTCAGATGTTAGTGACTGTGCAACACGTTTCAGATGTTAGTGACTGTGGAACATGTTTCAGATGTTAGTGACTGTGGAACATGTTTCAGATGTTAGTGACTGTGGAACATGTTTCAGATGTTAGTGACTGTGCAACATGTTTCAGATGTTAGTGACTGTGGAACATGTTTCAGATGTTAGTGACTGTGGAACATGTTTCAGATGTTAGTGACTGGAACATGTTTCAGATGTTAGTGACTGTGGAACATGTTTCAGATGTTAGTGACTGTGGAACATGTTTCAGATGTTAGTGACTGTGCAACACGTTTCAGATGTTAGTGACTGTGCAACATGTTTCAGATGTTAGTGACTGTGGAACATGTTTCAGATGTTAGTGACTGTGGAACATGTTTCAGATGTTAGTGACTGTGCAACACGTTTCAGATGTTAGTGACTGTGGAACATGTTTCAGATGTTAGTGACTGTGCAACACGTTTCAGATGTTAGTGACTGTGCAACATGTTTCAGATGTTAGTGACTGTGGAACATGTTTCAGATGTTAGTGACTGTGCAACATGTTTCAGATGTTAGTGACTGGAACATGTTTCAGATGTTAGTGACTGTGGAACATGTTTCAGATGTTAGTGACTGTGGAACATGTTTCAGATGTTAGTGACTGGAACATGTTTCAGATGTTAGTGACTGTGGAACATGTTTCAGATGTTAGTGACTGTGGAACATGTTTCAGATGTTAGTGACTGTGGAACATGTTTCAGATGTTAGTGACTGTGCAACATGTTTCAGATGTTAGTGACTGTGCAACATGTTTCAGATGTTAGTGACTGTGGAACATGTTTCAGATGTTAGTGACTGTGGAACATGTTTCAGATGTTAGTGACTGTGCAACATGTTTCAGATGTTAGTGACTGTGCAACATGTTTCAGATGTTAGTGACTGTGGAACATGTTTCAGATGTTAGTGACTGTGGAACATGTTTCAGATGTTAGTGACTGTGCAACATGTTTCAGATGTTAGTGACTGTGCAACATGTTTCAGATGTTAGTGACTGTGCAACACGTTTCAGATGTTAGTGACTGTGCAACACGTTTCAGATGTTAGTGACTGTGCAACACGTTTCAGATGTTAGTGACTGTGCAACACGTTTCAGATGTTAGTGACTGTGCAACACGTTTCAGATGTTAGTGACTGTGCAACATGTTTCAGATGTTAGTGACTGTGGAACATGTTTCAGATGTTAGTGACTGGAACATGTTTCAGATGTTAGTGACTGTGGAACATGTTTCAGATGTTAGTGACTGTGCAACATGTTTCAGATGTTAGTGACTGTGGAACATGTTTCAGATGTTAGTGACTGTGCAACATGTTTCAGATGTTAGTGACTGTGCAACATGTTTCAGATGTTAGTGACTGTGCAACATGTTTCAGATGTTAGTGACTGTGGAACATGTTTCAGATGTTAGTGACTGTGGAACATGTTTCAGATGTTAGTGACTGTGCAACATGTTTCAGATGTTAGTGACTGTGCAACATGTTTCAGATGTTAGTGACTGTGCAACATGTTTCAGATGTTAGTGACTGTGGAACATGTTTCAGATGTTAGTGACTGTGGAACATGTTTCAGATGTTAGTGACTGTGCAACATGTTTCAGATGTTAGTGACTGTGCAACATGTTTCAGATGTTAGTGACTGTGGAACATGTTTCAGATGTTAGTGACTGTGGAACATGTTTCAGATGTTAGTGACTGTGGAACATGTTTCAGATGTTAGTGACTCTGTGGAACATGTTTCAGATGTTAGTGACTCTGTGGAACATGTTTCAGATGTTAGTGACTCTGTGGAACATGTTTCAGATGTTAGTGACTGTGGAACATGTTTCAGATGTTAGTGACTCTGTGGAACATGTTTCAGATGTTAGTGACTGTGGAACATGTTTCAGATGTTAGTGACTGTGCAACATGTTTCAGATGTTAGTGACTGTGCAACATGTTTCAGATGTTAGTGACTGTGCAACATGTTTCAGATGTTAGTGACTGTGGAACATGTTTCAGATGTTAGTGACTGTGCAACACGTTTCAGATGTTAGTGACTGTGCAACATGTTTCAGATGTTAGTGACTGTGCAACATGTTTCAGATGTTAGTGACTGTGGAACATGTTTCAGATGTTAGTGACTGTGCAACATGTTTCAGATGTTAGTGACTGTGGAACATGTTTCAGATGTTAGTGACTGTGCAACATGTTTCAGATGTTAGTGACTGTGGAACATGTTTCAGATGTTAGTGACTGTGCAACACGTTTCAGATGTTAGTGACTCTGTGGAAAATAACAAGTGCTCTGAGAACACCTTATTTGGCCTCTGTATTGTTTTATGGGGTCGGAGGTCGGCCGCAAAACGTTGTGAGATTCTCAAGTGGGCCCTGAGTTGGAAAAGGTTGGGAACGGCGGTTCTAGAGGCTTCTCAGCGGGTATCCGATAACCTATGTTAATAACAAAATAACTTTCAAAAAGCTTAGCAAGAAATGGCTTGTTAGGGTATTTTTAATATCCTCTAACTCGGTTTAGTACATTATTATCACAATATATGTTATGCGATTCTATCTCTGTCTTTTGTGCTTCATTGTACCGTTATCTGTTATCACTTCATCCGTAATTTCACTCGTTTGCATTCTGTTTAGCTTGCTTACTTGTTGTTACGTCCTGCGTTGACTATTCAGGACCCCAGGAAGACTAGAGATACATCAGTGTGCTTCTAATGGGGATCCTTAAATACCTAAACCTCATTTCCAACATTAACTTCAGTGACACTGATCTCCCAACTTGCAAGGTAACAGCAGTGAGAAAACAGAGGGGGAGAAGACAGTGAGAACGACAGGAGGTCCTGCTGCTCCCCTCACCTGCAGGGTTTTCCCAAGGCCCATACAGTGGGCCAGGATGCATCCAGAGCCAGAAGACTTCTGGATCTTCTTCATAGACTCACAGCAGCAGTCCCAGATGAACTGCACTCCTGAAACAGATGGCAAAGAGAAAGGCACGTTAGTCCACTACACAGGAGAAACCACAGAGAAGATCTCCTTTTCACATATAGGCTATCATCTTCATAACCAAGATCCCGGTTTAACCCTAGGACTTGTTAGTGACGAGAGTTCACATGGATGTGAGTGAAATCCCTCGTCTTGTTCCTTACCATCAACCTGGTGAGGCTTGAGCTTAGTGACCAGGTTCTTGTGCACCTGCACCTGCACCTCCTTGGTCTCCTCATCCTCGTCCAGCACCAGCTTGGTGGTGATGGGAGAGATCTCCTGTGAAGACTGTGAATTCACCACAATCTCCTGAGGGAGGATGAGACAGAGGGGAAGAGTGAAAAAGAGGTCAGCTTCGGATTGAAAGAAATGTCAACTTTTCCCCAATGTTTAATTACAGTGTCGACTAGGGTTTCGAGCGCAACTGATTACGCTCAAAACTGTCCTAACAACTTAACATGTGACTACTGCTGTTGCATGCACAAGCATTCTTTGTACCAACTGATGATGACATCATCACTGATGACACGCTTCTTAGCACTAAGAAGCTTCTTAGACCCTTCTTAAGGCTCCAGGGGAGGGGTCTAAGAAGCTTCTTAGCGCTAAGAAGCTTTTGGGAAACCCGGCCATTGTCACTTTATTCACTGATGACATCGGTAATTATGGCAATCACCTAATTAAAAAACCAGCTCCGTCAGGTCACCCGCACGGGAGCTCTTTACACCCCCTGAAAGTTTCAGCCCGATCGCACGTAAAACGGCATAGCTGTGGCCGGCACAAAAAATTGAAACGGAGAACAGCAGACAGAGAACAGAGATTGCCCACATTGCCAAATTTATATATAGATTAGAATAACATTGAAATTTACTGGCAATGAATCCATCTAAGTAACGTTATTCATTTTGTGGCCAAGCTTAATTATTGGTTATCAAGAAAGCTATCACCTGTTGTTGGAAATTCCAGATGTGTATTCAATGGTGCTTGTAATGCCCTCTAGTGGACAGAACATACACTACAAACACATGCTGATAGTGTAGCAATAGGCACTGGCATAAGCCTCTATTAGGAACAGTAATAGGCTAAACTTTAGCATGACCATTAAAGATTCAAATATAATTTGAATATTAAAAATAATAAAGCAATGCAATTGAAATAGGATTATTGAGGAAGCTTTGACACTGTCACAACAAAGCAATATGTGGACCTAATGTTAGCCTCTGCTTCATAAAGTTCAATATTTACATGAGTGCACATACTCTAATATAGTCAGCACTTGGGTGACAATGAATTGTGAAGTTAAATTAGATGAATCCAACAAATATATAACAGCCTAACTCATAGGGTCTTTTGATTCATTCTAAATGTGAACAGAAACGTTTCATATTCTTGATGTGTAGTCATCCAAATCAAACATTATGGATGTGACAGGAATAATGGAAATTGCTAAGATGTGATGGAAATAGGCTAAGCAAATCTAAACATAGCCAAATATAGTATGAATGTGTCAAATTAAAAAAAATACACACACACAGTATATAGGCTATACCAGGGATACTCAACTTGCCTGGGTAGCGAGCAGACGGCGGTATTTGACAATTTAGCAGCTAAATCATAGATTATTGAAAAGATATTCCATATTCCAGACTGAAATGCTATAACAGAAGTGGAGTATTGGCCAGAATGACATGAACATTTGGACACTTATTCATATAAGTGTATATATTCATATCTTGCATGTTGCGTTCATTTTTGATAATGGTGTGTCTGTGTACGTACTGTATATATATCATCACTATCAATAAAGATGTCAATCAATCAATCAGGTGCACTGTAATTATTTTTCTTTTTTCAATTCCATCGCGGGCCACACAGGGCCACAAGTTGAGTATCACTGGGCTATGCTATACGTCTAGGTTTCTGGACAAAAAGACAAGCCTGGAGACTTTGTTCGGTTTTGTGGAAATGGGGTCAACACATTCCCCAGCGTACTGAGGCAGCATTTGCTGCACATGTATTCAAGTTGTTTGTGCGACTCTGGACATCAGCAGAAAGCGCTGTGCATTTGATCCATGTATTTACATCCAATCCTTTCTTTTCTGCAAAGCTTGCAAAGAGCAGCCAAACAGGTGCAGCAGCACAAGCCATCTCTTTCGTTTCCCTTCTGAGTTGGCTTTTCCCTGTAATCACGTGACCCCTCCTAAGTTAGTGATAACAGTTTAATTAGCGCTCCAGTTGCAACTACTACTGTCTGGCACACACACACACACGAGTTAATTAATAGAAAAGGATAATAATGTGATAACTGCATGTCATCCCTAGTGTCTGTTGGGCTTCACATTAACCACGCTATGAGATGGCTCTTTTTTTTTTGTACCTCTCTGAGTTTCTTCCTCAGTTCCTCTCGCTCTGCAACGCGTTTCCTCCTGTCCTCCTCTTCTTTCAGAGCATCCCTCGTTTCTGCCCGCAGCTTATCTTCCTTCAGGATTCTGCGGATCTTCTTGCGGCCTTTGGGGGTGTCCTTATCGTCGTCGCCTTCTTCACCTTCCTCTCCATCGCCATCCTCCTCGCCGCTCTGTGGAAAACGCACATTAAAAGTTCAACTCTCGAGGGCAAACGCTCGCTCGCATTGATCAGTCACCGAGCAACTCTATGAGTGACTTCTGGAAGAAAAAAAAACAGGTAGTGCAGGGGCAGCTACTAAGGTGCACTGCAATCCAAGTACCTTCTCATTGCTGGAGGAGGAATCCTGAACTTTGATCCGGCGTCGCTTCTTCTTCTGCTTCTGCTTGTAACTCCGTTTCTCGTCATCCTTCTTCTTGGCAGCTCTACAGACAGAAGATCAGACACGTCTAAGCAAGGAGAGATCATCGATCCACAGCCGGTAGTGGAATAGATGACCCGGCGTTCACTGAATGGGGTTCTCTCTCCTCACCTGGTCTTTCGACGTTTCCCCGCTTTCTCTGATCCACTGTCGCTCTCTGATCCACTAGATTTCTCTGATGCACTAAGCTCCTCGCTCAAGTCCGACTCTTCTGAGGCGCTGGACTCCTCGGACTTCTCAAAGTCGGAGTCTGCAGAGTCATCACTCCCCACTAAGAGGCAAATAAAAAGCGAGAGAGAAATGTATGAAAAAGGTCAGTTGCCGACCTTACAGAGAACTACTAATCTCTTCGCCCGTAAACTTACAGGCACCGTTGCATTCTATATTGTAAAAGAGGTCTCTCTACCTCAATGTATTTCCGAGTTTAAATAAAGGTTGAATTGAATGAATGCGCGCCGCACACCAAAGTAAAAACTCATATGAACCTTTCCCCTTTGTCTTTTTCTTGGCCTCCTTCTGGTTCTTCTCTTTCTTTTTGTCAGATTTCTCGTCTCCTGATTCAGCCTCACTCAAGGAGAGTTTATGCCGAAGTAAGCGATGACGTTGGCCACGCGTCTTCACTTCCACATCAGAACCTGAGTCGTCGGGATCGTCGTCCTCATCTGCAAGAGGAAAATAAATGGCTTCAGACACGGTAGAAAACGGTCACTTTTGTGTCTGTGCATATTTAGTCAAGGTAGGTTACCTTCCTGTTCTTCTTCATCATCATCCTCCTCCTTTTTCACTTTCTTGGAGCACTCCTTGTCTTCCTTATCTTCTTCTTCATTATCAGAGGAGCCCTCTGCTCCAGAAGAGTAGTTGGACTTTATTTGGGCAAGGAGCATTTTCTTTGCGATTCTTTAGGGAGCAAAGCAAAAACATAATAATCAAGAGCTGCTTCATTACCTGCTTTTTGGCCACACACATCAAATCAGATGGAGATGTTCGAGAATATAGCTGGGGATCTGGAGCAAAAGGCAGGCTTCAGGCACCCGTACGTGGAGCAAGGAAAACTAGTTAATTTAAAGTTAAAAAACCTTTATGATTGCATGGCTTTACATGTAGAACAATTAACAATTAAAAAACCGACCAGTTTCGACCGACAAGGTCTTCATCGGGGTTACAATGAGGACAGACAGGCTGGACAGAAATAATGTGCTTTGTTTGGGGTGTTTCCCAAACCTAATTGGTGGGGGAGTTCAGGTGTGTTGAATCACACTGGATGCACTGGAAGAACCCAGGGGGTTCCTCCGTATATAACCCCCCCCACTAAAAACATGCAGAAGATCAGATCGTCATCGTCATCCAACCAGTGACGACAACATCCGAAGATGGTCCCCGGGCGCTGTACGAGAAAGCGACCACTGCTCCTGGCCTGCCCCCCGGAGGAAAGGACATTTATGTGCCTCTTTGAAATGTTTGGCCATGGGATGGTCTTCATTCAGTTTTCGGATTGCATATTTATGTTCTGACCCGCAGCAGACCTTCGAAGGCATAGCTTCGAATGTCTGGGCTCCAAATGTGACATGAATCTTAATTTTCTATTGAAGCAAAGTAAAAAAAATAACTTAAAAAAATAACCCGTCAATTATTGTTCTTAGAAATAAAATCGGAATTGGCAAGTCAGACTATTCAAAAATCGGAACCGGCCAAGAAAATGGCAATCGGTGCATCTCTACCATTAAGGATTATTTTAGACGGGCAAATGTGGGAGAAAATGAAGCTTCAGCCGGAGTTTTGACTGTCGACAGTGACAACGAGGGGGCGGAGATGGAGGAAGAAGACTGTGGTGAAGACGAAGAATTTTGAGAGAAAAAATCTGATATATATATATTTTTGCTGATCCGAAAAATCCGTGATCCGTGGCTCAAAATCCGTCACGCGATCCGAACCGTGGGTTTTCTGATCCGTGCCAGCCCTATCATCCAGTGTGATTCAACACACCTGAACTCCCTCACCAATTAGGTTTGGGTGACACCCCAAACCAAGCACATTATTTCTGTCCAGCCTGTCTGTCCTCATTGTAACCCTGATGAAGACCTTGTCGGTCGAAACCGGTCGGTTTCTTAATTGTTAATTGTTCTACATGTAAAGCCATGCAATAATAAAGGCTATTTAACTTTAAATTAACTAGTTTTCCTTGCTCCACGTACGAGTGCCTGAAGCCTGCCTTTTGCTCCAATATGATGAACCCTTTCTTCAAGAGCACCTACGTTAATTTTCCTTGAGACACCAGAACAATCCTCAGAGCACACCACCACCTCTGTTCACAAATAGCTGGGGATCTATTCTTTTGTCTGTACCTGTTTTCATGATCGTCGTCATCGTCAAAAGCCTGAGGGGCTTCCTCTTTACCATCAACTTCATCTCCTACAACAGAATCATACATGTTAAAAACTCATTGATTTATGAAGGTTGGCTGGCTAAACTGTGTGGTAACTAACCATACCCTCCTGACTGATCAAGCCAAACTACCTGAGGACTGATGGAAAGTTCCACTTCCTGCCGCTCCAGTCTCCTCCACAATGGGTTTCATCTTCTGCTGGTCACTGTCCTCTCCAGAGTCACCTTCGGCGTCCTTCTCTTCATCCTCACTGGAGGATGACGATGCCTGCTTGGTGGCTGTTTTGCTTTTCCTTGCCTTCCGTTTCTTTTCATAGGACCTCTTCAGGTCCGCGGGAGAGCGTTCCTTTTTCGCTTCATCTTGTTTCTTTACCCGGCTAGACCTCCTCTTCCCTGCCCCCGCTTTGCTCCGACTCTTCTTCTCCTTCTCCAGGTCAGAGTCAGCGTAGGAGGAGTCAGAGCCATCCTGCTTCTTCTTCTTGGAGGCCTGATTGCTTTTTTTCGAAGTCTCAAAGTCTGAGCCTGAGGACTCGGACTTCCTTTTGCGTTTGGAGGTCTTCTCTTCATCCTGTGAGGACGTCTTGCGTTTGGAGGTCTTCTCTTCGTCCTGTGAGGACGTCTTGCGTTTGGAGGTCTTCTCTTCGTCCTGTGAGGCCGTCTTGCGTTTGGAGGTCTTCTCTTCATCCTGTGAGGACGTCTTGTTCAGCTTAAACAAACGCTTTCTAGCACTCTTGCTTCCCTGATTGTCATCAGAGCTGTGCTCCTCTGCAGCTGCTTGTAGCAGTATGTTGGGAATTTCGTCCGAGTCCGAGTCCGCTGTTTTCATTTCTGACAAAGAAGCCTTGGTCTGCTTCCCATCCTTTGTCTTCTTGCTGCTGGATTTCTTGGAGGACTTGGCCTTAGCTTGACCATCTTCTTCTGTGTCAGACTCTGAGGAATCTGCCTGGCCCTCGTTTTCCGCCTGCTTCCTCAGGGGAGTGGTTTTCACTCTACTAGAACGACGGCTACTAGAACGACGGCTGGACGGCGGGCTGTCGCCTGTGGTTCCATCCGCAGCATCTTCCTCCTCACATTCTTCTTCAGATGCCTTCTTCACCTTTGCATCTTTTTCCTTGTTTTTGGACCTGGAGGACCTTGACCCACGTGTTGTCACGACTGGCACGGGAGTGAGCTTCACGATGAGGTTCTTCACCTTGGGTTGAGAGCGCTGGGAGTCTGATGACTTGCCATTTGACTTTGCGTCCAATACACCTTCAGTGTCAGTTTGTGAGAGCATGGAGGAATCTGCAAGACTCTCCACCATCTGAAAGAGCTCCTCGGGAACCGAGGGGGGGACGGACACAATGTCATGATCTAGAGACATTTCACCGGATGAAGCTGCCCCACCGTCGCAGTCTTCAGATTTAACTGTTGCTTTGGTTGCGTCAGTATGTTTTTGGCTTCCTTTTGTTTCTGCCTCATCTGACATTCGGCCATTATCCATGTCCTGCTGCTCAGCCTCCTCAGCTGGCTCAGCCTCCTCAGCTGGCTCAGCCTCTTTAGCTGGCTCAGCCTCTTTAGCTGGCTCAGCCTCTTCAGCTGTCTCAGCCTCTTCAGCTGGCTCAGCCTCCTCATCCGGATCGGTCTCTTCAGCCGGCTCAGCTGCAGCGGCCACGTTGCGCCCATGGCCACCCGTGACAGGGGCAACTGCATCAGTGCTTTTTCTAACGATATGTAGCCCTTCATTACCATTCTGCAACTCCATGCTGCTGAACTCTGGCTCCAAAGCCTCCTCCAAAGCATTATGGGCCTTTCTCAAATCGGACAGCACAGATTTGAAGGCTTTCAAATGCCGATACCTGATAGTATTATCTCCCTGCTCCTCTGTTGCCTGCTGGATGAACTGGAGGAACGTATTATTCAGTCCCGCTGTAGTTTCGACAAGGTTTTTCGCTTTCTTTACAAGTTCTTTGGGTACCTGCAGCTTTTTGTAAGAGAATGTCATGGTCCCTGAGCCTTCCGTGTGTTCCTTCCCGTTGACAACCGGTTTGTGCCCTTTCACTTCCTTCTCCTTGTGCCGCTTGCTGTCACGCTCCTGGCTTTTATCGGTTTTCCGTTGCTTCTGCCACACCTCTTCTAGTTTCTCCATGGTGTAGTTGCATTTGGTGCTCAGATCCTGGAGGGGCTGTGAGCTGCAGACGTAGCAGTGCCACTTTCCAGAGTTCTCGTCGGTGATGGCCGACAACTCCTTCCTGCCAAAGTTGCGCAGGATGCACTTTTTGCAGAAAGCATTGTTGCAGTAGTCGCAGCAAATGAGCTTGCCCCCTTCAGCACACCACCTGGCGAGGAGGTAGAGTTCAACAGAGTTTTATTTCAATGTTAAATAAAGTGTTAATTCAAAAAAAAAAAAAAAACATTACAATTATTAGCAGCCTTTGTTGTTAATTTACATCCTTGGAAAGTGGCCAAAACCAAGCTTTCGTGTACATTCAATATAGAACAAATAATTCAAGTCAAAAGCATTAAGGACAGACTTATGTCATATTCTTTTGAGATACTCAGTGGCTCATTATTGAAGAAGCCAATAGTTTTAGATGGAATTGTTGATCAGTTCCAACATAAAAATTCATACCTGCACTGCTCATCCATTCCGTCTGAATCTCTGCTTATGTCATCACTTGTGTAAAATCTGTAGCATGACTAGAGACAGGGGAAATTAAATGAAGCATTAATATAGCAAAATGGAAAACACAATAATTGAATAATGTTAATGTGTAATTTCATTTCATTAATGGACTTCATTGTAATTGACATAGAGATGACTTGTTATGCAGGCAATAATTAGCAAAACGCCTACCTTGCAAATAAGCACTTTCAGCACAGGATGCTCATACACAGAGTTGCGCTGAAATTGGTTTACTTGCTGTCCACAAGCAGTGCAGTTGATCTTCTTCTGCAGGGTATCATCTGTGATCATGAAGAGAGAAACAAACCACTAAGTGTCACATGTGCTGAATTTGTCATTACTTTGACTATATTAAAATTCTATGCGTTATGGTTTTGACACCTACATGGCAAACAGAATACACGTTCAGTTCCAAAATAATGAAATAAAATAACCTTCGCATTTGTGTTTGAAATCCACCCTCAGCTTCATAGCTCCTTTATTTTCATTCCCAGCTGGCCTCATCACCAATGTGCCTGGAGACAAAAACACAAACGTCTCCCAGAATAAGCATCTTATTCAACATCAACAGATGAAAAACACAGGTCATACTTTTAGACAAGTTGTCCACATTACCTTCAGAAGGATTGTCAGAACTGGCACTCCCATCGGAGGTGTCTGATTCATTCACTCCAGTGTGCTTAGCTACAGAGGCAGGCTTCCTAAAATGTGTTAGAACAACGTTTTTAGTGTCTTGTTAAGCTGTGTCAGAGACCTCTTCAAAAGAACACACACATGCAAAGAAAACATTTCCGGCTGCATCTAAGAAACTTACACCTCACCTCTTAGAACGAGAAGAGGATAGCTTCATATTTTCTGTTGAGCTACCAGGCTGAGGAAAGAAAGGTGATTTGAGTAGCATGAAAATGTATCCAAATGACACAAAATATCCAACAGAAGAAAACTGACTAAGGTTTTTTTTAACCTTTATTTATACAGGGGGAGTCTCACTGAGAGCAATGCTCTCTTTTTCAGGAGCGCCCTGCTCACATTCACACCTGGAAGCTGGACCAGTACAACCACAGTCTGATCTGCTGGCCACTGATCAGCTCCACTGGAGCGGTTGGGGTTAAGGGCCTTGCTCAAGGGCACCTCAGTGGTGGTAATGAGGGAGGGGCAAGCGCTGCCTTTTCACTTTCCCCACCCAGATTTATCTTGCCGGTCCGGGGGATTGAATCGACAACCTTCCCGGTCACAAGCTCGCTTCTCTAACCTTTAGGCCACCACTGCCTTCAATGCTTCAATCAAGTACAACAGTAACAGGTCCACACTTAACCCATTGATACCTGATGCAGCATTTGCGTGTATATCCCTCATTTGTGTGCGTATCCCTTTAAGACCGCGAACCGCGCGGTTCGCGGTCTTACACAAATGCTGCATCAGGTATCAATGGGTTAAGAGGAAAATAGCAATGTGAGAGATGACTGCGGAAATCCGTAAAATTGGTGGCTTCAACATGTTTGTTTTTACACTAAGGTCAATGTATAAAGCTGTAAAGTCAACATATATTTATTTGGCTGCCAGAGAGGCAGGTCACACTCACCTCGTCTGCTATGTCTGCCATTTGGTCTAGGTTTGATTCAGAAGAAGCCGTACTCATTTTACCTAGGAAGAAATGTAAAGATTACTATCATGTCCGGCACTATGATCAATTAAAATGTTGCATTGTTTTATTTATCTGGATCACAGAATCTGAAGCCTGTAACAATGGCCCATCTACCAAACAGGTAGTATGGGAAAATGTTTCACCTATGCAGTGTACTGTCTTTTTGCTGGCTAACATAGGTTAGGTTAGGTTACGTTTATTTGATATGGACATCACAGAGCATTGGAGATGTAACATACATGTATGCACAACAACCAGATACACAGTGTTAAGTGTTTATAGCGGAACGCTAATTTCCAACACCTGTCCACAGGTGACTTTTACATTAAAACACAACCCAAAAGGACACAGCCAAAAATAAACATAATCAAATATAAAACCACATGAGTAAAGCTATACATACAAATATATTGACAAGGAGGTACTAGATGCTGGAGACTTTTTAAGGGCAAAGTTACACCTTTTCATTAATTGCCAGATATCTTGACCAAACATGGAAGAGAGCTTATTTTAGGGCTGCTCCTCCATGTTTTTGTGCATCTGTCAATTAATGCATTCATAGTTGACTTTTTAAGGGCAAAGTCACACCTTGATGACAACAATCTCAATTACAAGAATGATTTTACAGGATTTAGTACTACACTGAAGGACAAGCAAGAATTAAACAGGTACAACACATCAAAAACCCTAACTAGTTTAACAAATGTCACTTCCTCTTATAGACTATTTCAACTTGAGAATGTAAACATTCTAAATGGCCCCCATCTTATTTCCTGTTGCCGTGTTTGTTTGCTAATATGTACAATAGTTGACATGAAATAAACTAGGATTCAAACTGTTGACAGAATTCCAGAATATCCATATGAACACTCACACTCATCTGTGATTGTTGCCAAATTGCACATGAGAATAAACAAAACATTAACTTTTGGCTTATACTGTGTTAACAATTTGTAAATATGAATAAAAACATGCAGAAGAATGTTAAAGTGTTCATATATGTTCCAGACGAGTTCTGTCCTTTACAGTTATATCAAATGCCCTCCAAGACAAAAGAGGGAGATTTATTGAAAGTGTTCCTTTGTTGTTGTCTTTTGTCCCAGTAGTCCACGATTCATTTAGCTTTGATTTAGCTACAACGTTAAATCGTTATTCCGAAAGAAATACACCGCAAACATTGGGGAACATAATAACAATATTATATTAGCGTTATTAGCCTTCATAGCTACGATTTACAGTACTTTATAAGTAAACTATTCGTATTTATTGTGCATAGAAACTCTTATTTGAGAGGGCTATCCCGCTGTTTATATTGACGTTTTGCGTCATCATAACGTGCTGATTAGATCGCTACAAGCTGTTGAGCCATCAGCTCAGTCATGCCAGCAGCAAGCAGGCCTAACGTTATTATGATCAAACGTCCTCCTACAAGAGCCTATACTCACATCAAAAGCAGCACATGATTCTGGCTACGTAAGTGCTTGCTTGTCCTTTCACTCGACCAACCCAGTGTTCCTATATTTTGACCGGTGTTGACACATAACGCTAACTAACGGTAGCGTTACTGGCTAGGTTCAAGTTCATCAAGTTGGCTAACACTCGCAGCTTTTAGCTCCCGCCCTGGCTGCAGAACTTCTGGTTCCCGACGTCTCACGTTGCCCTAGCAACCTTGCAATCTCAGCGGTGCATGCATGGTCCAATGCATAGGCATGCACCGAAAAATGCATCTACAGGCCTTTCCCTCCCTCTGACGATGCCAAGGCATAAAAGCCAGCGAGCTAACGTTAACTGCGGGTTGGCACTGACTAGCAACATCCAAGCTAGCAGAGCAACACAATACCATTCACCGACTGCTAACGTTAACAGTTAACGTTTAGCTTTCCGACCATTTCGGAAAACCCGGCGATTTTGCTTGTCAGTTGCTGCTAACCACGTAATTGCATTTCACAAAACAATACATCTCACAAATAGCTTGATACATTAACGTTACCAAATGTTCTAATAGGCGGACGCACATCTGAATTTGTGGGTTCAGGAAATAAAAATTGCCGGCTGCGCAGCTAACCGAGGTACCCAACATTAGCAGCAGCTAGGGTTAGCCGCTAGCTAACTTAGCACCGTGATCAATGCAAAATTGGCTTGTCTAAACAAACAGCGTGGGTGCTGTTCTTACCTCCTTTTCTCGGTCGTCATTTCTTGACTGACAGAGACACGTGTGAATTGTGGTGCGGTCGACCCAATGTAACTCGATTTTAAAATTTTCGATGGCGCGGAAACAAGAAAAAACATAGAATATTGAAACAACTCCGGTCAGCGGAGACAAAGCAAGGGGACCATCTTGCCGGATAGCTGTGGACGCAATAAAATGGCGCATCTAGCCCAAATCCTATGCGCGATCCTATTGGTTGACCACTTCTGACATTGCTGTATTCTGAGTGGCTCGTGCTGTGTGGAGCTTATTGATTCGTCGAAACGGAGAGGAACTGCATCTGGATTATTTGCAAATGCGTTGGTGGGAAAATAAAATATACACTATGTTTTTTTTTAAATATTCATTCATTTGTTTATGTACAGTAGAAACAGGCACGCTCGCCGATGTTGTAGCCCCCTGTCTTCCCCGTGTGAGTCGGAGGGGCTCCCCCCAGACTCAAACGCAGTTACTGCATCAGAGGGAACACAAAATCCGGAAATTCTATTGACTGCGCGTGCTGTATGATGGTTTGGAAGGGGAAATCGTTTGACCATGATGGTCTGAAAATATTCATAACATGTGACGTCACAGGCGCTCTCTGTTGGAGATGTGTCACAACTGCTAATAATGTGAACTCAATTAAAGACGTGACAGTTTACGTGTTTATAAAGGCTATTTGTAGCTGTAGCATTTCTCTTTCTGGCCACTAGTTATGCTCTTGAAATTAACTGCTGCTCTGCTGTACAAACATTACCTGAGGAGGGGGCTCTTCCTCAACTGTTGTCTTGTGGTGCAGCAGCTTTTACAGTGGTTCTCAATTTGGGGTCCGGGGACCACCAGGGGTCCTTGGGGGGGGGTTCCAGAGGGTACCCAGCAAATAGATACATTGTTATTACAAGAGAATGTAGGAGAATAACTGTTGTGATCATAGTTGTCTCTTTACCTACAATACAGATTCTGGACAAAATCATAATCTAACAATAAAAAATATTCTCAGATTTGGGTCCAAGAGAGAAAATCTCATCAAATGGGGGGTCAGTGGTCCTAATGTGGACTACATTAGGGGTCCTTGATATGAAAAAGGTTGAGAATCACCGAGCTACACTACACAGGTATAAAGAAATGGCATTGAGTTAAAGTGTTGCATTTTCACCAAGATGATTTGTAAGAGTTTTGGGGGTTCTAACAAAGTGTCCAATGTGCATACCACCATACAAATCCCCCATGTTTTGCCTTTGGGAAAACACACAAGTATTGTCCAGGTTTGGCTTGTATTACTGAATACTGTTTTCCCCCCTCGCCATCATTCACTGATGCAATAAACACAGCCTTGTTCAGTAACTGCTTCTGCCTATGACCCCTCCAAGTGTATCATCCCATATCCAAGACTGTCCACCTTCCCGTGTTGCTATTTTAGGTGTTCGTATACATCCAAGGATGCTTCTCCTTCAGTCATTAATGACATAATGACTGCAGCCTTGGCCAGGAGGTCATGTCATCAGATGGTTACCGACAATCATTGAGTGTTTCAAACTCCTTTCTCAAAATGTCTTAACTATTTTTAATATTTTGGATTTATTTCATTTGAATTATCACAACATGCACACGTGCGTGTACACACACACACACACACACACACACACCCACACTACCTGTATAGATGGGAACTTTTGACAGGTCTTAAAATAAAATTACCCCCTGGACAGTTCACTTGAATCACAGTCATTTGCCGTAAAACCCACAACACATTTGTACGTGTTATACCTGTGACTGTGGCAGGAATGTGTCAGTCACATTTTCCCCCACCTTATCTGCTGTGTGTGGTTTAGGCCTATAGGGGCGGGGGGGGACTCCAGCCTCTGCCTTACTCTTGTCACGTTCCTTGGTTTGTGTGTGAATCATAGACTGTATTAAAGTCAATGCTGTGAATAAAGCATTTCAGTTGCACAATATTTTACCACAATGATAAATAATGGCCCAGTCTATAAAGAGACACTTTAGAAAATTGGGAATAGGCTATGCACAGTATCAGACGCAGTTGTTCTTTATGCATTCATCATGAAATCACATGAGATTAGTCACTTTCATTAGATGCTAAGTAATGTCTTTGCCATACATACTGCACCATCTCCCGTCCGTCCTTCCTCATCCTTACACACAAGGCTAGATTATGGGCGGGGCCAGTGGGGCGAGGGGCCCGCGGCCTGCTATGCATGTTGAACAGCAGGCCCTCGCCACATACAGTGCAAGCTGACCACAAGGCCCCCCGACACCTCGCATCATACTACTGTTACTTTTTTTTTTTCTTTTTTTTATAGAACATACAAACCAGAGCCGTATAGATAGAAGAGTCGCGACATCTCCATTCACTCCAATGGACCAGTTTTTTTTACTCTCAAGAGTTCCAAGAAGTAAGGTCCTGGATTAAGCAGCACTGTGTCGAGTCGCAGTAAAATGGACAGTTTGTGTTGTACTTAGATTTTTTTTTTT
This sequence comes from Poromitra crassiceps, assembly GCF_964638095.1. Lineage (NCBI taxonomy): Eukaryota > Metazoa > Chordata > Actinopteri > Beryciformes > Melamphaidae > Poromitra > Poromitra crassiceps. Next base: position 6,663,215 of record NC_139634.1, read on the forward strand.
TTTAAGAATCAAATTGTACACGATCAGCTTTATTTTAGCATTCAAAAGTAGCGCGAGACCCCTTCCTGGCTGTTCATTGGCTAATATAATGAGTCATGCATTTTGGTCCTCCGCTGATGCCACTCTCTCTCTAAATTGCTCTGATACAAACAAGACAAACAGGCTCAGACACAGGAAAAGAAAGAAAGAAAGAAAAAAAATACATCATGGACATTCATCATTACAACTTGGTGCTATCAGCCGCACAAGGTGCTTATGTGCTTGCAAGAGACAATGCGCATGAGATCCAGGAAGGGGTCCAGGAGACACCAGCAGCCCTAACCTCAGTCACTTATCATTCTTAACCTCGTCAAAGTAGGCCAAAAACGGCTCCCAGACAGTTGAAAACCTTTTGAGCGAGTGGGTTCTCAGGGACCTGAGTCTCTCCATCTGTATTACAGAAATCATGTCCATCTGCCACACCTGAAAAGAAGGTGAAGAGGAGGACTTCCATTCCTTCAAAATAAGTATTTTGGCAACAGTTGTCCCCAGTGTCAGAGATTGTTGCACAGCTGTAGGGAAGTTCAGAGAGGACTCCGAGTAGCCGAAGATGGCGAGTTCTGCCTCCGGCTGAAGGGTTATTATTTTGTAGAACTTGAAGTACCAGTCAAATATTTTGGCCCAGAATCCGGATAATGAGGGGCAGAACTCAAAAAGCACGAGACAGTGCGCCCTCTGAGACCTGACACCTATCACATAGTGGTGAGACAGAAGGTTAAATCTTGTGCAACCATGTGCTTGGAGTAATGAAGACGGTGAGCAACTTTAAAGTGAATCAGCTGGTGTCTGCTGTTAATTGAGCAGAGTTGGTTACTCTGTGTCGGAGTAGGGTATGTGTCTTCATAGTGCAAGGCAACGAGACAAAGAATAGAAATAAAAAGGTATGGAGTCTTCTTTTTGATAACTTCTGTGTACTCCTGTTATAAAATGCCTGCTGGTAACTCCATGATGTCAGCTGGTTTGCTCCTATAAATAAATAAAAAACCGTGCTTAATTAAATGACACAACGGGCAGGCATAGAAGCTTGAACACTCGCTTTGCTAATTGCCGTTATCGTTATTTTCCCTTTTCATGAATCTCTTAAGAAAACGGCACAAAGAAAATAATGCTGTAGCTCTATAGCTACTATAGCACCAACACACGCATGCGGCCAGCCACACACACACTCATGCTGACGGTGGCTGGTGAAACACAGTCTCTGCGTTTATCCCATCCAGGCTTGTCCGTCCTCCGGGGGGCAGCCAGGAGCAGTGGGCAGCTTTCTTGTCTACATCGCCCGAGGACCGACTTCAAATGTTGTCGTCACTGGTCAGATGATGATCTTCTGCATGTTTTTAGTAGGGGTCCATATCAATGTTGTATGGAGGAACCCCAGGGGAGCACGGGGAGAACATGCAAACTCCACACAGAAAGGCAATTTTGACGAGATAACCCACCTGGGTCATGGGCACTGAAGACATGCGGGGGGGGGGGGGGGGGGTACACACCCTCAGCGCCCACAGCGTCCCAGGTGGGAATCGAACCCAGGACCTTCTAGCTGTAAGGCAACAGCGCTACCACTGCACCACCGTGCCCCTTTGATGAATTAGTGGATGCTTTTGTGAGGAGGAAGGTAAGAATGACACCTGTAGGAAAGCCTAGCCAGAAAAGGTCGTAAGAGGCAGGATTCCTACTTGTAGTCGCCTATAGGAAAAACTGTGGCAGATCGACACTCACAGTCACACTCCCACTCAGTTTGGCTTGCTCAATTCACCTGACTTGCACATGTTTGGACTGTGGGATGAAACCCACGTGAACACGGGGAGAATGTGCTAATTCCATGCTCCCCGGGCCCAGGGTCAAACCCAGATCTCCTTGTTGCGAGGTAACAGCTCTAACCACTGCACCATTGGGTTGCCCCCAAAACATACATTTCCTAATTTTAAGCCGAAGCACCCTTATCGTCTGATGTAGTATGATAGGTCTGCCACCGGGGCTTACGGCCGGGCCAGACATCTTGCGTCTGCGTGGCGTTACCTGTTGATTTTCATTTCGGCGCCCATGTTAACAGGTTACAGCAGCCACACCACCGGCATCAGACGCGCATCTCAGGCGCGTGTCTTGCGAGGCATGAGCCGCGCGTCATCTAGAGAATAGGCGCGACGCCTATTTTTTCTGCTTACCGCGCGCGCGCGTCTCTACAAAAATAGACATTAAAATGATCTTTTGCTGTTCATAATCATATCATACAAGCACTATTAACTACATTTTCAAAGCAGAAATAATCAAATATAACAACACTTCCGTTTTTGTTTCGCTGGGCGAATTTGCGGCATATCTTTTTTCGACTCTGGTTCGATTTTTGCGAGTTGGCAGAGAGTTGGCAGACAGACAGACAGCAGCGCAGCAGATGCAACGCAGCCTGTGTGGATGCCACGGCACGCGTCCCAGCCGCAGCCCCCACGCGACGGACACGCACTAGGTAGACGCGAGACGTCCGGCCCGGGCGCTAGCCTCCAAAAATATGTGCCCAGAGGCCTCATGCTGACCATGATCCGGCCCTGCTTACACATTGTCAGATGAAGTGTCTTCAGTGAGGTTTGACACTGTAAGAATACGACCAGGCCTCACCTTTTGCCATTGTAAATAAGAATTTGTTCTTAATGACTTGCCTGGTTATAAAAGTTAAATAAATAAAAAATAAATGAATTGGTGAAGGTTTTTTGCTGACTCAGATCACAGTGATTAAGAGGTAGTTACTTGGTAATAGAGAAGGAAGGAGGTTACACCCGAAGTGTGATTTTTTTGATTGTCAAAAAGATAAAGACAAACTTTCCATTTGATACCAGCTGATTGCCTTCCTGGTCCTTATTAGGTCTTCGGAACATAGATTGACTATGACGTGTATAAATTATGTCATTAATCTTCACGATCGGAGTGGTCTGAGTGCCAGTGACAGTATAAGTAGCAACTGTTTGAGTTTGGAAGTTATTCAACTTTCCAGCTCAACCTGACAGTGTTTGCCTACATCGCACTTCAAAGCCATGAAGACTCTCTGCATCTTCTGCCTTGCATTTATGATGCTGTTTGTGATGCTCTACGCAAACCCAATTACTCGTACACCAAGTGAGGAGCAAAAAGTTTGGCTGAAGGAAATCATGAGGGAAGGAAGAAGGAACTATACGGTAAGACAAGTATAAAAAAAAGTTTATATATATATATATATTTACAGTATATATATATATATATATATACATACTCTCACATTACTAATGTGCCAAGTGCTTTAACATTGTGATCTTGTCATAGGGACTGGAGCACATAATGGTGCCATCTATAACTAAGTCGGACATCAGCGTACTTCAGGTACGTTAGAAAGTTAAAAATGTACTGTTCTCATCCTTGTTCTTGTTGTAATGTTCCTTGACATTTTGTATCTGCAGTTTCCAGACTGTTCTTGCAGTTTGCTGCTGCCTTTCGTCTAATGTTATGTACTCACAGCATTGTGTCTGTCTCATCTCAGGAACACCCCTTCTGCTTGGCTGAGAAGTGTTTGAGAGGCATGGAAACAAACAAAGTTCTGTATGCAGCATTGGAAAAACAGAATTGGACAATCACCAGAAGATTGGCACAGTACAACAACAAAACGGTAAGGAGGAATGACTATTATTTGACAGGCTGGTCGGTCCATTATGAAATCTGACTTCATACACAAAATTTCAAACACCCTATGACTTAAAACCACCTTTGTGCCAACCAGAAATGTCAAGCTTACTGTATGCTCCTGGATGTCCATCTTGTTCCAAAAACATTTTAGTTTTACCTGTTCAGCAAGATCTTTGTGCACTTCAAATTTCAAATGGTGAAATTATTTTGTTTCAGACGACGGAGTGCAACAACATGAATGAAGCCACCAAAAAACCTGTTCTGGACATGCTGAAAGAGATTGCTAAGCAAGCTGAGAAAGTATTGTTCCCCAAAACCACTGCCCGACGCTAGCAGTGACCCACGACTACATGTATCAACATTGATGTTACCCTTATTTATTTTGATGTCATATTTATCTCATTATAACTTATTTTTGTAATATTTATATTTATTAAATCAATAAATTATGACTTGACAGTGGTTTGTCGTGTTCATGGAAGTATTGGCATAATGCAGTATCATTCATCAGCATTCACATAAGGTGCAACTGTTCAGTCACCCCATAACTATTCTTTTTTTTACATCACAGGACAGGTCAATTACTGTATAGTTTACCCAGAGCCGTATAATAGAAGAGTTGTGACATCGTCATTCACTCCAGTGGACCAGTTTTTTTTACATCACAAAAGTTCCCGGAAGTAAGGTTCTGGCTTAAGCAGCGCTGTCGAGTTGCAGCAAAATGGACAGTTTGTGATGTACTTTAAAAGGGTCAGACGTTTAAAGAATCAAATTGGATATTATCAGATTTATTTTATGCATTCAAAATGTAGCGCGAGCCTCCTTCCTGGCTATTCATTGGCTACTCCCACTCAGTTTGGCTTGATCAATTGACCTGACTTGCACACAGGGCCGGTTCCAGAACAAGATGACTAGGGGTGCATCCTAGATAGGAAGGGGTGCAGATGCCCGGCCGAAGGCCAGGCCCACTCGGGTGGCCGGCCGCCGCCCGAAAAATTTGACATGTTATTTTACTAAAAATAATGCATTTGACCATCATTTCAAGTAGAATGATACCACCCAAGCAAGAATATTTCAAGTGTTTCAAGTGCTTTACTGAAATATTTGGACCATATAATGATAATACAATTATCTCAACCTTAAAAGGTTACATATAGGTGCCAAAAAGCCATAAAATCACATCAAAGAACAAAGAAAAACAACAACTATAATTCAAGTTTAAACAGTAAGTGTGCAGCTGTAGCATTTATAAAAAAAAAAAAAAAAAAAAAAAAAAAAAACTTTTCAACTGAGCATGCAGACAATTAAAATAAGGGTGCAATGCATGCTTTTGCACCCCCGTAGAACCGGGCCTGCTTGCACATCTTTGGACTGTGGGATGAAACCCACGCGAACACGGGGAGAATGTGCTAATTCCATGCACCCGGTGCCAGGGTCAAACCCAGAGGTAACACCTCTAACCACACTGCACCATTGGGTTGCCCCCAAAACATACATTTCCTCATTTTAAGCCGAAGCTTAAAAATAGGTCTGCCACCGGGGGTTAGCCCCCAAAAACATGTGCCCAGGGGGCCTCATGCTGACCATGATCTGACCCTGCTCACACATGATCAGATGAAGTGTGGTTTGACACTCTAAGAATACAACCAGCACTTCTTGGTGAAAGTTGTGCTGACTCACGCTACAGTGATTAAGAGGTGGTTACTTGGTAATAGATCAAGAAGGAGGTTACACACTAAGTGTGGATTTTTGTTGTCAAACAGATAAAGACACCAACTTTCCATTTGACACCTGCTGATTGCAGGTCCTTCCTGGTCCTTATTAGGCGTTCGGAAAACCTAGATTCGACTGTGACGTGTGTGCACAAATTCTGTCACTCATCTTCAGGATGTGAGTGGTCTGGGGTGTCAGCATTTGGTGACAGTATAAGTAGCAGCAGTGTTTGGGTTTGGAAGTTATTCAACTTTCCACCTCAACCTGACAGTGTTTGCCTACATTGCAACTTCAAAGCCATGAAGACTCTCTGCATCTTCTGCCTTGCATTTATGATGCTGTTTGTGATGCTCTACGCAAACCCAATTACTCCTAGACCAAGTGAGGAGCAAAAAGTTTGGCTGAAGGAAATCATGAGGGAAGGAAGAAGGAACTATAGGGTAAGACAAGTATAAAAAAAGTTATATATATATATTTACAGTATATATATATATATATATATATATATATATATATATATATATATACTCTCACATTACTAATGTGCCAAATGCTTTAACATTCTGATCTTGTCATAGGGACTGGAGCACATCAAGGTGCCATCTATAATGACTAAGCACGGCAAACTTCAGGTACGTTAGAAACATTTAAAAATGTATTGTTCTCATCCTTGCCATGTAATGTTCGTTGACATTTTTCAGACATTGTATCTGCAGTTTCCAGTAGGGATGCACCGATATGAAAATTGTGGCCGATGCCGATAACCGATATTAACATTGCTGTTATCGCCGATAACCGATATTTACCGATGTCGATATGATCTGTATAAAACCACATTTTTATGATCATCACATTTTGTACATACTGAAAAACACATGTTAACACTGAATTTGAAAAAGTTATGCATTTCTTTATTTGCAAAGCCTTTGGAAAAGCCCATGAATCATAGATTTACTGCATTATTTCATATCAATGTGAAGAATTTGGCTGATAATGATAACCGATATTAACATTGCAACATCTGACCGATACCGATATGACCGATATGTTAAAAAATGACTAACATCGGCCGATACCGATATGATTGCCGATATATCGTGCATCCCTAGTTTCCAGACTGTTCTTGCAGTTTGCCGCTGCCTCTCATCTAATGTTATGTACTCACAGCATTGTGTCTGTCTCATCTCAGGCACACCCCTTCTGCTTGGCTGAGGAGAGTTTGGTGAGAATGGTGGAAACAGACGCAGCTATCGATGCAACATTGAAACAACAGAATTGGAAAATCACCAGATCCTTGCGACAGTACACCATATCGGTAAGGAGGAATGACTATTATTTATTATGAAATCTGACTTCATACACAGCATTTCAAACAACCTACTTATGACTTAAAACCACCTTTGTGCCAACCAGAAATGTCAAGCTTACTGTGTATGCTCCTGGATGTCCATCTTGTTCCAAAAACATTTTAGTTCTACCCTGTTCAGCGAGATCCTTGTGCACTTCAAATTTCAAACGGTGAAATTATTTTTGTTTCAGACTCACACGACGGAGTGCCACAACATCAATAAAGACAGCGCAGAACCTGTACTGGACATGTTGGAGCACATTGCTCTGCACGCGGAGCGTTTATTGTTCAGCCGCACCACTGGCCCACACCGGCAGTGACCCACGACTACATGTATCAACATTGATGTTATCCTTATTTATTGTAATGTAATATTTATGTAATTATAACTTATTTTTGTAGTATTTATATTTATTAAATCAATAAATTATGACTTGACAGTGGTTTGTCGTGTTCATGGAAGTATTCACATAATGCATGGTCTTCCACACCATTCACATAAGGTGCAACTGTTCAGTCGCTCCATAACTACTATGCTTTTTTTTTAACATCACAGGACAGGTCAATTACTGTATCGTTTACCACATTCAACTGTAGGAAATGCAAATAGAAATAAGCGGTTTGCCATAATCACATGTCGTCACAGCCTCATCGGATGACTAGCCAGGTCAGATTTGTAGAAATTGTTATGAACCTTTGGTAAGCATCGACACACATTTAGGAACATCATTGATTTAACAGTGAAACGCTGAGAAGAAAATGCCACAAACCATGTCGGATAAAACATGTAAAATAATTTAATAAATTAAGTATCTGGGGGCTTGATGAATGTAAACATTTCACATACATTATGATACAAAATAAAGTCACTTTGCCTCCACTACACTAAAACACCATAAAGATGAAATTAGCTCCACATATAGAAAAGAAGAAAACTCGTACTAGTGCATTACACTAAGGCATATGTTGTGTAGCTCAATATAACAGGAAGTATCCAGACATTTGAGACAGACTTACAAAATAAAACGTTTACTTGCTTAGCGTATCATGGGCAAATGGCACTAACGTAGAGCAGGATGGCATGCATGTGTCGAGAAAATGAAGTATGAAGCACACATTTGAGTACTTGAAATGCTCAACATGGGGAAAATGAATTGCATTTCTCTCTCTCCCTCCTATCGCCCCTGCTCCTTGAAATAAGAGTCAAGTTTCTTTCTCTCGTGAAGCGAATGTTTTCTCTGGCTTTGTCAGGGAGGACATGTTAAGACTACAGCTTGTGCTCGAGAACAGAACGGTCTGCTTTATCTTTCCAAGTGCAAAATGCACCCTAAATTCAAATTCACATTGTCATAAGGCATTCAAATAATCGTAAGAAGAAGACATAACCAAACAATCGTAATATGCAATCTCTTGAAAGGAAGTGAAGATCCGGTCTGTGATGCTATCACAACACACCGATGTGAAGTAAGCAGCACACATTTCAGATGGTTTCAGTTTTTAGTCTGAAAGTCCATAAAGTCAGCTTCCAATATCCTGCTAATTTTGTGGCTTCTAGTTTTCAGAGTTTAGTCACGTTCACACGTATGGACGTCGCAGTCAAAAATCATCACAATAATAGCAGGTGAAATCGGTTTACGGTGGCGTTCCCCCTTAATGCTAGAGGCGCTTCGTAAACACGAGTCCAATTTCAAGCAGCGTTTGTCGCCACGCATAGACATTAAGATGTTGGCCCTCCTCAAACAAGCCTTACATGATCATACAAACAGCAGGTCCCATTGAACAAGACGTCTAAATACTACCATGGGTGCTCCCTGAACAACCTCCCCTTCACATTTAAACACCTTGTCGGCTATACAGTGTATTCAGATAATCTTTTTAAATAACGTTCCATAATAACATCTTCAGACTAATGACTCTTCCTATGGTGACCTGTAGTTACAGCGAGAACGTTTCTCCTCCTTTAAGCTGCGCTCACTGCAGCAGGGACTCGATCACCGCCTCGGGCTTTGCAGATCTTTTCCTGTGTGGAGATCAGGTGGAGATATGCACATGATGATAAGCCTTTTATCATTCAACCATCTCAACAAGCTTTCAGCCTTCCTATTTCTCAGAATAGTAACAGACAGTACACCGTGATAATGACAGATATCACACTGCACATCACGACCATACCAGACTTCCGGCCAAAAAAAAAAAAAAAAAAAATGGCTGGCTGCTCCAATATAATCTAACTCTGAATTAACTAATAGTTTAGCCAATTGTATGTAACATACCAAATAAAAGCAAACGGCAATGTCTAAGAATGCAACGCCATGTAACTGGCTCGTTAAGTCTCGCATTCCAGGGAATTACGTTAACGTCTGCGGGTCTTATATAAGTGTATGTAAGTGGCTCGAGCTGCCTCGGAGGAGAGAAAACCATCTGAAGCTTTCTTTGTTGGAGTCCAGGTATGTTTTACAAGAAAGTGCTCGTCATTGTCGACGATAACGTTATCTGACCTGGCTAACAGTGGATACTCCGCTTGCTGGCTGTGTACCGAGCTCAAAGTAGTAGGCTGTTTTACCCCCTGCGCTGTCCGCTACAAAAACAACTCTCTTCTTCATGACGTTCATTTGTATTTCGCGCCGTGACCGCCGGAAGTGTTAACACGACCCGGAAGAATTTGGCCCACCCCCGCGTCTGAACATAAGGTGAATAAGTAGACTGATTAGCAGAGGGAGGGGGGCTGTGCGTGCCCAGCCCGATGACACAGAGCTTCAGGAGAAAGTGAGGAGAATAAAACATTGTGCTTTTTTCCATGCATGGAGGTGCGGGGGGGAGGGTGTAGCCTGAGATCAAATTAATTATTTAAAAACCAAGCCCGATCTACAGGCCCGGGTCGGGTTGCAGAGACCTCTAATAACAGGGATGTTCTTCTGTCTGTCAATGTCAGTCAGAATATGGTTTCACCTGTCGCCGTCAGGTGCTGCCATGTCTAAGAGCGTAAATACAAAGAGTTTCGGTTGGTTTCATCGAAAGCCTTGCGAAATGACGAGGAGCACCGACAATGCGTTTTGTGGGGAGACGTTTTAAAATGAACAAATTAAATAAGACGCTTTAAACAAAGCACTCTGTAGGGCTGCAGTCAAAAGAGTACTTCCAATGCAAAGAAGGGAACTTCCAGACTTGACAGTGAAAAAAGAAGTTAAGGTCATTGTGTGTGTGTGTGTGTGTGTGTGTGTTTGTGTGTGTGTGTGTGTGGGGGGGGGGGGGTAATAGGAAGTTGAGGGCGAATAAGTGTGTGTGTGTGTGTGGGGGGGGGGTTATAGGAAGTTGAGGGCGAATAATAATGATAATGAAGACAATGTTGCTGTGAATGTGAATTTGTAATACATTTCCACATATTTTAATTCATGGTTCTTTGAATTTATTAACTGTTTACCAATTGAGATGTATTTGTGAGTTTGGGTCCCCAGGAAACACCACATTTCCCTTTTGGGTCGCAAGCTCAAAACGTTTGGGACCCCCTGGAGTAGAGTTGACGATATTCTGATGCCTCGCATTTTTTACGACTGCTCAGGAAGAGCAACTGAGACATTGCTACATTATCTTTGCACCACGGCTGACCAATGGCTGGCTGGTATATCAGCCCTGGCTCCAGGCCATAATGGCTGGCTGGTATATCAGCCCTGGCTCCAGGCCATAATGGCTGGCTGGTATATCAGCCCTGGCTCCAGGCCAGCTTTAGACTATAGATTACCTTCGACCAGTCTTGGGTCGGCCGCTCTTGCTGCTTTTAGAGGTCCTGGGCCTCTCTAGTTTCATCAGTGACTGCCGCATGCTCTCCTCTGTGTAGGCCAGGTACACGTGGGACAGGTCCACCTCAAACGGCTACAGGAGGCAGGGAGAGAGGGGAGGAATACAAGAAGACAAGGATGTCAGGGATGTGAAATGAAAGCAAACGTCAGACGGAACCGTCAAAAAAGGAAACCACACGCAATGCACTCACATCTTTCTCTTTCTTGTCCGGCGCGGGGGTCTGTTTTCTCATATTGTTGCCAGTGTACGCCACGCATTTCTGAAAGAAACAAGTCACAGAGTACTGTAGGAGCAGCCCTTCGCTCAGAGTTTACAGCCTCTGAATAAGCCCATATGATTTGAATTCACAGTGAGTGGACGTGCTACGACAGGAGAGCTCACCAGTTGCCATTCTCCAATATCTTCATTCCAGTGCACGTAATTCTCTATCATCTCCTAGACATGAAAAAAGAACAAAGACAAGTTTGATCAGTGAAGCTGACAAATGTCCGGGTAGTGTCGAGGTCAAAGCAGTCGCCTGCCACCGCGGACACCCGGGTTCAATTCCCAGCAGCAGCGGTACTTCCGGCTTGGTCAGACGTTCCTACAGACGCCATTTGCCAGGTCTGCGGGTGGGAAGCCGGTGGTGGTATGAGTCCTGGTCGCTGCACTAGCGCCTCCTCTGGTCGGTCGGGGTGCATGTTTTTCTTTTCATTCATTAATTTAATTTGTCCATAATGCAGCTGTAAAACTGGCGCAGTTAGCAACAGAACCTGAGGTCACGACGAGACACACAGTTGTACAAATGTAAACACACACACACACACACACACACACACACACACACACACACACACACCTGATACTCCTGGGGGATGAAGTTGTCTATGATGAGCATCTGGAGCCGGAGCTCTCGGCTCAGCTGGCGGATGTTCTCCAGGAGGCCCTCGATCTCCCGGTGATGCTCTTGCTGCAAATCAGCCATCTAACAAGGCAAGGCATGTTTATTTGTATCCAGAGGCAAAGTGACCGCCTACTTCCTGCTTCAGCACTGTACCAGAGATTTTCATCCGCCATTTATTCTCCTATAGACATTTCGTAAAATGCTTATAAAAATAGTTTTACTTGGTCAAACCAAACCGTTCAGCTATATTTAGAATCGGGAGATACCATAGAACATTTCACTCTGACCAAAACTAAAAAAATCAACACCGATAAAATATCTTCTTAAAATCCGCGATTCTTTTACGTTTTGGTCCGAGTGAAATGTTATGTGGTCTCTCCTGTTTCTAAATATATCTGAACCGTTTGGTTTGACGAAGTAAAACTATTTTTATAAGCATTTTACGAAATGTCTATGGGAAAATAAATGGCGGATGAAAATCTCTGGTACAGTGCTGAAGCAGGAAGTGAGGTTCCACTTTGGCTCTCTATAGCACATAAACACATGTATTTGGTTCTGTATTTGGACAGCCTCTTCCTTGTTCCAGGTGGCACCAGCTCCGATCATTCATTCTCCCCCAGATCAAATTTAATGTCTCCCTTCCTACTATTCCACACTTTTTAAAGACATTTGAGACGTTGAAAAAAATAAAAAAATAAATTGAAGACTTTTTAATGATCCGCAGGGGACCCTGGTTAGAAGGTCTGAGAAAAGACTATGACAGTAGTCTAACCTACTAGAAATGAAAGCATGGATCGTTTTTCTAGGTCTTGTTTTTGGACATGTATCCTCTAATTCTTGTTATATTAATAGAATAATAATTGGCCGACTTTGTTATAGACTTTATGTGGGAGTTAAAATAAGATCTGAGTCAATAATAACACAGAGATTTCTGACTTGGGTTTTAGGCCGCGGCCACACTGCTCCGTGGTGTCTGTACATCTCTGTTCACTTCCATTCATTTCCAAAGACATGGGTCAGTTGTCCGTGCAGCACTGATGACGTGTACATCTCCAGCATACTGTATCTCTCCATACGTTTTGATGGACACAAGTTCAAGGCGGTTGAACTTTTACTGGATTGACAAATTTGTCACCGTCCATTTAGCCAATCAGAATCGAGGAGGCATTCCGATGTAGGTAGCCCACTGGACAAAAACAACCCAACGGACAGAAATCTATCCCTTTATAATTCTGTCCATTTTCTGATGGATCAGTGGGGCCACTGCCTGAGGCAAAGAAAGGGAATCAAGATGTGTCTTTCTCAGGCCCGTATCTAGCCTGCCACACTAGGGTGGGCTGGTAGGGGGCAACTTTGGCGGTAGTTTGCCAGAGGTTGTGGGTTCGGGGATGGGGATTAAATTGCATTATATTCAGTGGCGCTGGAAGTACTTTTAGGTAGGAATGGACTCTCGGTGCTGCCTGCAAGGGCAGCGGCGAAGAAAATTTGACGTTTTTTGGACTTTCATCCAAGAATATTTAATTTTAAATTAACATTAGGATTATACTGTTGTGATGTCATTATTCAGTATCTTCTCCTTTTCTCACTCACTTTCATGTAACCACCTGCTCTCCCTTTAGTCGTTTTACACTACAACAGACAGCAACACAGGCATAAACACTGAACCAAATTGTTCCAGTAGGAGTCACCATTCTGTTTTGGGTCACCAAACTGTAAGTAGGAACTTTCACTCAGGTGACAGGCCAGTGTTTACATTATTATTGTCAAAACTATTAGCAAACTATGTACAAACTAACTATTTACAAAACTATTGCTATATTTCCAAGACGTTTAGTCTTATTCAAACTCAAACTGAAAAGTGACAAAGAAAACTACTTTGAAAGCAGATTGACTTACCCTAAAAATAAATAAAAATACTTCATCCAGTTTAAAATAATCAACTCCATAATATTTATTTTCATTGGATGAGCTTATTTCTCAAATCAAATTAAAGCTATAACTACTTGTTAGGTGCCCTAAACTAACTAACCCAGTGGTCTCCAACTTTCGGGTCGCGACCCTAAGTGCGGTCGCCTGGAATTCAAAAAGGGAGATTTTTTTTTTTTTGGGTGGGCAAGATTAATTTTTGGGTGGGCATAGCCCACCCCTGCCCCCCCCTAGAATCGGCCCTGGTCTTTCTCCCTTAGCACCAAAGACAACAATCTCACTTTTGTCTTTGGTCAGTTGGAGGACATTTTGGAACATCCGGTCATTGTTTTGCTCAATACACGAGTCTACACAGTAGTCGGGTTTCCATCCACCTGTTTTTATGCAAAATTTAAATTTACGCATAAAAAAACTGAGTGTGAAAACCCGCAAAATTCGCTAAAGCCTCCAAATATCGCAGAAAAGTTTTCACGCTTGAGGGAGGTGGAAAAGTCGGGTGTATCGATAAAAGGAAAATGTGATACGTGCGGTGGAAACAGATTAAGTGATATTCTGTTGTCTCTCCATTCAAAAACCAGGCAGTTTGCCTTGATCACTGCAAAACATGACATGCCGTAGCCGTGTAGCCTCCACACAATAGGGCTACACACGGTAGCTAAATAATGGTAAATAGGCTACACAGCACAATACCAGCCGTGGTAAACAGAAGAAGACTGGGATATTAACTTTAAGGCGACTCACTTCTAGAATTGAATGAAATTGTATTCACTTACTATCTGCTCCGTGGATTATAACGTTATGCTTGCCGAGTCGCACCTGGTGATCCAGAAATGGCGTTATGGTACCTTTGTCTACTTGTAGATCATCAAGAAACTTTAAATGAATAACGTTAGATGTGTTTAACAGAGCTGTATATCGGGTCTAGCAGCTGATCAGCAGCTCAGACAGCCTCAAACACAAGGCGATTGACAGCTCTAGAATTCGCATAATAGCAGCAGATGGAAACGCGCATTATTTCGCATTTTCTTTTGCCGACTTTCTGAAAATTCGATTAAAGTTTGGATGGAAAACCAACTAGTGAGTCACATGATGCGACAGCAGCTACAGCTGTGGACAGAGTTTCTAATATGATCAGTCAAATCTGCAAGGACAAATTATGGTTACACTGGTAGGGATTCAGAGTCTTGCTCAAAGGGTGATTAACTGTTACTGCACCACCATGGACCGCAGGGCGCTACGGAGGGTGAGGCGCGCGGCCCAGCACGTAACAGGATGTGAGTTGCCAGAACTGCAAGAACTGTATAAACAGCGGTGCCTCAGGAGGTCCCTGAAGATCATCAAAGACACAGACCATCCCCACAACAGCCTGTTCTCCCTGTTACCCTCAGGGAGGAGATACAGGGTTCCAAAAGCACGCACAAATCGCTTGAGGAACAGTTTCTTCCCGCAGGCCACGAGACTCCTTAACATACACAAATAGTGTAGTAGCTGTACTGTACCGCACTGTAGCTGCTACCATTACGTATGTCTAATGTTTAATTGTATGTTTAATAAGGAATATGCTATTTGCACCTGTACGTCAAATACGTCGAATTTAAAATGTTTAAGCACGTCTAATGTATGCACATGACATGTGCACCTATGTGCAGTGAATATGTCTCGGACTTGTCCTATCACTATACTGCCTTATTGCTTGTTGTGTCTTTTGTTGTTTTTGCACTCATATGCCCTGTTATATTTGTACTATGTTGTAAACGGAGTCCACAGCACAAGAATTTCACACGTGATACTTGTACCATGGAGTGACAATAAAAATCTTGAATCTTGAATCTTGATTACTGTCATGGGGGGGGGATTGAACCCAGATGCTCTGTTTGCTGTATGTATGCTCTCTCTCCATATCGCCCCCTCTTTCTTGTCATGCTTACTTCTGATTTGGCAGCCATCAGCATGGTCCAAACCTTCTTCAGCTTCTTGGTCTTGCCTTGGGCCTCCTCCTGAAGGCTCGTGTATTTCTCCTCAATGTCCAAACGTTCTTGCTGTTATAAGAGAGGGATCAGTGATTATGTGAAAAGATGAAAGAAAAGAAAGTGCTTCTGTGGTTTCAACTGTGGAGATCAGACGTAGAGATAAGAAGCAGAAGACAAAATAATGACATACAGCGGTTTCATGTACACATACAAACGGATTTTCCAAGCTTTGGAAACAGCCCAGACATC
Organism: Poromitra crassiceps; assembly: GCF_964638095.1. Taxonomy (NCBI): domain Eukaryota; kingdom Metazoa; phylum Chordata; class Actinopteri; order Beryciformes; family Melamphaidae; genus Poromitra; species Poromitra crassiceps. The sequence continues at coordinate 6,678,786 of NC_139634.1, forward strand.
GTGGTGCAAATGTGCATGAATGAGTGAGTGAGTGAGAGTGAGAGTGTGAGTGTGTGAGTGTGTGTGTGTGTGCGTGCGTGCGTGCGTGTGTGTGTGTGTGCATGTGTGTATTAGGCCATTATTACCGTAATAAGGTGTTTTGTTTTCCAACCACGATGACATGATTGGTTCATCAGCAAAATATTATCCAAAGCAAAATCTATTTATGGTTACGAGTTACTTCAGTGACAGTGGTGGGTGTATGTGACATCATATCCTGTGACCCCATCATACAGCGTGGGCAGGTAACAGCAATGCACCACAAAGACATCTGACATATATAGCATGCGTATATGTTAACACGTTCACTGCCAATGACGTGTTAATACGTCAAAAAAAATCCAACGGTTGACTGCCAATGACGTGTTATTACGTCAAAAAAAAGATTTATTTTTTTTTGACCGTGGGATGTGCATCTAACCCTTTTACATCTCTTATATAAATATTGGAGCCACCGAACGTGTACAACCCATTCCACCGACCCACTAAGTGGCGACAGTGCTCTCCCAGACTAGAAAAAGCAGAGCCAAAACTGCAGGGGAACGCGCGATGAAACCATTCTCATACTGTAGAATGGATTGGCGAAAACGCTTTCGATTTCGCGCTGATTGCTGGCGGTGAGGGATTGCAAATTTGCATAATAGATTACGGGTGGAACACACTTTGAAACACGCAGCATAAATAAGACCAGAATCGCAAAAGCTTCATCAAAGCTCTCAACCGAAACTCCAAGAAACGAGCGAGCCCATCCAGACTTGCCCAGCGGCCGCCAGCAGACAGGCACAGCAGCAGCAAAGCAGTGAGCCTGGTGACGCGAGGTTACAGCAGCAACAGAAACGAGCTTGTGACACGCCCGCTGCAGCCAAGAAGAACACACACGGAGGGAGGAGTTTGAAGGAGAGGGGTGTTTCCTGCTGTTATGGAGGAAATTACTGTTCAAAACTATTGTTTAGATGTCTGACGTCTTACTGATGCCAAAAATGAATGGTTAAAGTGACTGTTCTATCGAATTTCACAAAAAGCTATTTATCTCAGCTTAAATTTTCAGACGCTGAAACCATGCTGTATTCAAGTGCTAATGCCTACATAACTACTAACTCTACAAACTAACTCTTTTAGACAGAGAAAGCACACATTCTATTAGTTCTTTTTAGATATTTTGTGTTCACAAAATCTTAGCAGAAAAGAATCCTCAGGTCTTGAAAGATGAGCCAGAATCCTCAAAAAACCCCTCTGGCAGAACCTACCTACAGTAAAAAAAAACAGCTGGCAGTGAATGTGTTAAGAGGGTACTGTTGTGATGATGGAAGTGGAATGCTTATTCCCCATACATACCTCATCATCTTATTGATTTCTTTTGATCTATTTAGGTCAGTTGTTAAATGAGTGTCTTGATGACGATCTGCTTACTACAGAGATCTAAGTTAGCAATCAAACAAACCAGGCATTCCTATTCACCTTATCATTTGCTCATATCAGGACGCTTCTGCATGATGTCATTTTGTAATCGTTATTCCGTTTTAGACCCGGAAGTAGATTTACTCCCACCTTTATTATTTTTAGACTTGCCAAAAATCACAAGCAAAAAATAAACTGTTATAAAGTTTTAATATTTTTTCGGATGAGAACGTAACATTCCAAATATGTGACCAGTTTATCAGAATAACGCCTATTTGGACATTTTTAACGAGCAACGAGGACTGAGAGTGCTGGCTGTGTGACCGGTCGGAGTCGGCCTAGCTAGTATCTGTCAACCCAGCTGCTACTGGCAGTGAGAAAACACTGTCGATGTGCTTTTGTAACCAACGTTAAATGCCGACCGGGTACAGCCATCGGCTCCTCGCAGCAGTAACGCTATGAACATGTAACTGAAGTTGGCCGCAGTGTAGCTTCTGAATATTACCAACCTTTACTCATAGTTTACAGTTTACAATGCAACCGGCCAGCCGGCCGGCTAACGCTGAACCGGAAGAACAAATACAATTGCGTCTGACATGTGGGCGTGGCAACATAAGGTGAATAGCAGGACGTGATCAGTACTAGCCACCCTATGTAGGGACAAGCTGCCAGTTGATAAAGACTAGTCCATACTGGTAAATGACATGTATGTGATGCTGCTATTCAAGCTTTCTGTGGAATATACCCATGCAGGGCAACATGCGATTGTCATCCATGTTGCTTACCTCTTTCTCCTCCAGCTCTTTGCGGAGCTGCTCGGCCCTCCGGCGACGTTCTTCCAGCTCATTGTTGGACTCCTGCAAGAGCTTCTCCTGCTCCTCGGCCTTGGCCAGGAGGTCCACCCCGCCCACAATCACCTTCTTCTCGAGGGCCGACAACTTCTCCAGCAGCAGGTGGTGCTCCTGCCTGAGGGGTCAAAGGTGGATCAGCTAAGTGGTAATGGTGTGTAGTGGGGGTCACACACACACACTGCCACATTCACTCACTTCATTGAAGATGATTTGATTTGCATTTGGTTTGTTGTTCATTAAAAATCAAACCCACGTGTTGAAGTAAGCAGTGCAGGTTTTGGGCAAATCGGACCCGTCTGCCCCACGGCCCCACTCCCCTCTCTCTGGAAGTGTGTGCGTGCGTGTGTGAGCGTACGCATGTTACGAGCCACTCTCTTCATAGCATGCCAATGAGGAAGTGAATTCTCCATTCATTTCCAGACGTTTCTTAAACTGTGTGCGTGCGTGCGCATTTGTGTGCGTGCGTGCATGCGTGTTTCACCGGTTTTGAACTGCTATCGACCTCGACTCCTCAAGATGCTCTTGCTCGCTCTTTCTGTCTCTCTACGCCTGTGTCTGTGCCGACGGGGACCTGTGGGAGGGGCCTAGGCTGCAGATCTCGTGCTCATACCGATATCCCGTGTTACATCTCGTCCACATCCCGTCTTCCCGTGCCAGAATGGACACATGTCATAGAAGACACTGTTATAGAAGTGGCTGTACCGCTTATACTTTTATACTTGAGCCCTGAATGTGTGCAGGACTCACTGGGCTTTGAGGAGGTCCTTCTCCCTCTTCTCCAGCTCAGCTCGTGCCTTGTTCCTCTCCTCCTCCTCCATGTCCAGCTTGGCCTCCAGGGCTTTCCTTTCCTCCTCAATCTTTGCCTGCATCTCCACCATCTTGTCAGGGGAAACCTTCTTCTTCCCTTAAGGGAGACATGGCATACATACCTTTAAATAGACGGCTCGTTTTAGATACAACTCCTCTATCTAATTAGTTATCGGTTTATCGGTTAGCAATGCATGATTACAATCAAATATATTGCAATTCTTTTTTACTATTAAATATATTGCAGATTATTTTATCTAGTTTTTCTTATACAGCATTTTTGTATTATTTAAACTGTGCAGTTTTAGGAGATACCACTGCGATACTTTCATTTTATTTTTTATTTAGTATAGGATTTTTCATAGCAACCTCAAAACAACAGTATTTAAGTCTGCATGTTTGTTTTTTTTAGCTAGTGGTTACTCAGTTGATCCAGTGAGCTGCACAAAGTATTGACTTGCTAATGCACAGTTTTAATAATAATTAGTATAAGCCAATCTGGGCACCCAGAGTCTATCAGTCGTTGTTTACAGTCGGATTAACGTGAGAGTTGCAGTTGATGGATTGTAGGTGTTTCAGGTCCAGAGGGCATTTCCACTCATCTCTATGAACAGATAACTGCATATGAGACATAGTTAAGTTAAGTTAAGTTAAGTTAAGTGCATATGAGACGCCGTCAGACTGTAAAGAACGACGGAAGCTGAACTCTCTGGACGGGACGCTCTACACCAGAAACCCCGAAATATCGTCCTTTTGTCCCAGAGTCGTATTCGTCGTCAGACTGTGAGACTCTGGGTGCCCGGATTGAGTATAAGCTCCATTGAAAATAAGAGGAAAGGTTATGGCTTATCCGGATATCCACATGATCATCAGTGCAAGTTCTCACCCATGACAACAAGGATGTTATGAAGATGGAGATAATGAGGACTATGGAAGACAGTCATATATGGAAAGATAGTGATTATTCAATTATTCTGAAGGAAAGATAAGATATGGAAAATACTGATTAATCAGTATTGTTCCATATATGACTATGGAAGACAGTCATATATTAGTCTCTTAAAACAGACTCGTTGGCTCCTGCAATTTGCAAATGCTTCCGCCTACCCGTCTGTACTTGATCGAGGACAAAGTTGGTCAAAAGGCGGGAGATCTGCTAATTTCTCCAATCACCTGCAATGTGTCATGATTGGTCGAATACCATCGAACTTCCTCTGGTCTGAAGCGCTTTTTTCTTTGCAAAATGACTAACTGTCTTTGGAGGGACTAGTCATATATGAAAAGATACGGATTATTAAATGATTCTGAAGGAAAACTAAGATATGGAACACTGAATAATTAGTATATTTCCATATATGACAATGGAAGACGGTCCTATATGAATCCATAAGCCCATCTTTTCCTCTATGTATGCAGCCAAGAGAGTTAGTGGTATTAATAGCTATTGAAACACACTGTGGTCAATTGTCTTTATATGCAAGTAGAGGCATGGCTTTTACAGGACAATAAAGACCGCAGACGTTCTTACACCAACCTCTCTCTTCTTCAATTGAGAGGTGTATAGCAAGTCAGACAGGCAGCATTTTGCACCCGCAGGAAGAGAGACAGAGAGAGAGAGAGAGAGAGAGAGAGAGACAGAGACAGAGAGAGAGAGAGAGAGAGACACACAGAGACAGAGACAGAGAGAGAGAGAGAGAGAGAGAGAGGAACACATTACAGGGCGACCTGGAAAGTCGTAGGACTACAGACAGAGTGGAACACTGAACAAGGGACAGATGGGGGAGTGAGAGAAAGAGCAGCAGAACGATCAACAGAGACAAAGAAGTTGGAGCAATGTTGACAGAACAGCATAATGAGGAGGAGAGGAAAAAGACACGATGCAGAAAATTAACACTCCAGACAGACATGATGTCCAGGAAAGGCCTGTTTGTTGTGTGTGTGTTTGGGGAACAGATTGAGGTTAGCGAACACAATAACGCCTGGTAGTTGTGTCAGCTGAAACTGACAACAACATTATTGTAAGTGCAGAAGTAGAAAGCATGCAGAAGTAGCCCCATGTGTGAGCAGAGTGGTTATGTAGGTCATGCAGGATCAGAAAATAGGAGACAACGCGCTTCGGATGGTGTCCATCCCCAGGAGAGAGTCTATGTACCAAAATGCAAACAGTCCCATTTGAATTGTGTGTGCAAAATATCAGCACACAAAGCCAAATGCAGGGATTTTGCACTTGAGACGTCCTTGTCAAACATGCCCACCGCACGCACAGCAGAGACCTTTGCAGTCATCTTCATGTGAACCCTACAAATGCTTGGGCACATGGAGAGACGGGGATATGGTCAGTAGTAGGTAGCAGGGGTGATCTGGGCAGTGCGCCACCTACAGGAGTGGCAGAGGGTTACATTTGGCTTGGGGCGGTAGGGTAAGTTAGTGGAGGGTTGGGGGGAGGGGCTGGGTTGGTAGAGCAGAGGGCTGCTCCCACTCACTAGTCTGAGGTTTGTCCTCAGTGGGCTGTGGCACTGAGGAGGGACAGGCAGAGTCTGAGCTAGTGCTGCTGCTGCTGTCTGGAAGAGAAACAGAGCAAGCACCAGAGCCAGCGAAGCAAAAAGTGAGAGAGAATAAAAGCAGAAGTGGAGATGGAGAGAGAGAAGTGCGGGGAACCGTGTGTGGACCAGATTTACACGCTCTCCACTCACTCAGTCACTCAGTCAGTCAGTTGCACTAGTGTGCTCCAACCAAAAATCGGCTATATAAAAAGGTCCTGGAAAATAGCTGTAAAAATACTTGGGGGAACATTGCTGCTACTGCCATTTTTTTTAACATTTTGCTGATGACTTAAATATGTATGCGTATCTGCACTTAACACCTTCCCCTCACAGGCAGAGAAAAACAGAGTCGGGGGAACTCCTAAATGAGGACAGTGTTCATGTCTGTCAATAAAAAAGAGTGGAGTCAAAAGGACAGTTTGATCACTATCAGGGGAAATGAATGCTGACTCAAGTTCATGAGCATACTAAGCAGAAGAGTTGAGACATTCACAAATTATCTTGATTTGATCATTCCCATCACTTGAGATATATTAAGCCACGGAAAAAAAAATCACCATGGGTGTATCAAGATGATATCAAATGTTCACACATTTCCACTGACACGTATTTGCTCTGGTGTCGACACAAACCTTTGTGTGAGAGAATTACCCATCCTCACCTCTTCTTCTTCTGCGGCCTTCACCTGCCTCCCCTCCTTCATTGTCACCTTCATCCATCTCTTCTGGTCCACTGGCCTCCGAGCCAGAGATCTCCTCCCCTAGAACGGCAGATCTCAACATTTTAATGGTCTACCTATGCTGAAGTCCCACGGTTTACACAGAACAGTTTTCGATGCCGCTGTGTGCCAGACTTTTAAAACGATAACTGTAATCCACACTGCTGGATTGTTTTCTATCATGTCTTCACAACCATACTTAGGATGAATGAATCAATGAATGACTGGCTACCTTCCTCCAGCTTCTTCTTAAGATCCTCAATCTCCTTCTGAAACTGGCGCAGCAGGGCATCCTTGGGGTCCTCGTTGATCCGGGCTTTGTTCTTAATGTTCTTGGCCCGATTGGCGTAGCGCAGGCTACTGATGGTCTCATCGTAATTGTAGTCTGCCGGGCCGATGTTTGCACACTGGTAGGGAGAAGTATGTGGCAAATAGCCAAGTCAAGGACAGACATAGAAATGATTGCCATTTTATAGTTTGCAATTAAATAATTCGTCATGCGAGCATTTATTGTATAGAGAGATTAGTCATGAGACCGTTTATCGCTTAGAATAAGAGCGATCTAAATGAGAAGTGCATTTCTGGCATTGACAACTGGTTAAATGTTCATTGTACCATCATGGTCTTGGAGTTTCCTCCGAGTGAGTCCTGCAGGAGACGGGTGAGTTTGGAGTTCCTGTAGGGCACATGTGTACTCTTGCCATCCACCAGGGCAGAGATGACGTTCCCCAGCGTGGAAAGAGACAGATTGATCTTTGTGGCCTCCTTTAACCGCTGTCCTGTGGCCCCCGTCTTCCCCTGCCTCTCAGAACCCTAGTGGTGGGAGTAGGGGGTGGGTAGTTGTGGTCAGATGGATTGTGGGTGATAAGACGTATTTCCTTGTTACAGCAGAATGAAATCATTTTTCGCGGAAATGCAGCTATTTCCAATCAGAAAACCCCCCCCCCCCCCCCGAAGACAAAAAAGAAAAAAAGACGAACACGATACGTACCGCCAGATCAACCAGATGAAGTTTGCCCATGCGCACATGCTGGTCTCCGTCCACACCTTTCTCACTGCACTCGATGGTGATGGTGAAGATGGCGTGAGAGCGGGAGCTGTGCTCGTTCATGTTGGTGGCACCAACAGAACCTAAAAAAATAATAATAATAATCAGAGGGGAGTTTCAGACACTACCTCATTCTTCTTCTCCTTTGGTAAACATGACCGCATTGCATTGTGGCATATGGGAGAAAATGTAGGGTACATTTGCTGTCCACTAGAAATTGCAGTGCATTGTGGGTATTTTGTAGTGGACTACACTAGTACAAAATGGCCAACACACTATATAGTCCACTATTTCTGTAATAGGGAGTGACTGACTGACTGACTGAGTGAGTGAGTGAGTGAGTGAGTGAGTGAGCAGAAATTGGGCTACTAATACAGGGTGCAGCTAGAGCAGGAACAACAGCGTTCAGGAACAAGTAGGAATCCAGCACACACCAGGAATCTTAGATTGACTTATTTTTAATTTAATTCATATAAAATGCTTGCTCAATTTAATATGAATTAAATGACAAATAAGTAAATCTAACACTCCTGGTGTGCACTGGATTCCTTCCTACCTGTTCCTGAATCTCATAGAAAGAGTTGCAGTATCTCAATGACAAATTAAATATGCCACTTTTGACTGTCAGATAATGCTGCTTACGGTTTTTGTGCCCCAGTGTCATGATCCTGTCCATGTCGTCAGCATTGTTCACGACATAACCAGAAAGGTCTTTGATGTATACACCAACATCTGGTCTTTCTTTCACCTGTTATGGCACAAATGTTATGACACATCATACATACATACATGTGTTATTAAATCAACCATCAAATGCAAACATGGAAAGCCGGCAAGCTTGACAAATTTGGCTGATTTTTTGTTTTTGAACTAGTTACAGTCAATCAAGATAGTTATGTATTTACTTGATGTTTGAGGTGCGGTTGTAGCCTGGGTAAACCCAGCCTCCACGTGACCTCTAGGTGTTAGTATCAGTCACAAAGAAATTTACGCTACAGGCATAGCCTGTGATGTCACGCTGAAGACTGGGTTTCCCCAGGCTACTGTAGTAACGCATATATAAACCACCTCTTACCTCTAGCCTCTGCATCTGGTCCTTACCCAGCAAGTCTCGCACTTCCTCATTGTAAATCTCTAGGTATGATACACGAACCAAAAACCTGTAGGGATGTGCACATATTATTTTAGATAAATGTGCAGATAATGAAACAGGCATTGTAAATAATGATGATGATAATAATAATAATAATAATAATAATAATAATAATAATAATAATAAAGAAATTGATACATTTGTGTTGCCTGAAACTGTTAAAGGTGCCTTCTTGTGTTACATCAGAAGAAGTACAAAAGAGTGTTTTGTTTGGTGACTGACTGTTCTCTTACCGGGTGTCACCCTCCGCCTTGGCGATGTGGCCAAAGACATGAGCAAAGGAATTGGGGATGATCCCTCTGAGTTCTGGCACTGCCCTCACACCCTCCATGGTGAACGTTTTCCCCGTGCCAGTTTGCCCGTATGCAAAGATGGTGCCTAGAATGACAGACAGCAAGGCTCAGTACCATCAGCGCCAGTGTGGATAATAACATAAACTATACATTATACTGTAACTAACCTGCACTAAGAGTAATATTATCAAATGCAACCTATATTTACACAAGGCTAACACATTGCATTAGTGTGCCTGTATCAATACGGTAGTGAATGCATCCAACAGATGATGAGGTCATTACAGCGATGACACAGATTGTACAGTACTGATTTATTTGTTAAACGCTGTGATTATGTCAAATTTACCATTGTAACCCTCTAATACGGAGTCAATGATGGGGCGGGCTGTGAGATTGTACACATCCAGCTGTTTGCTGTCTTGTCCGAACACCGTGTCAAAGGTGAAGGTCTTGGGAGGCTCATGGGGAGTCTCTAGTTTGTTGACGGTTATGGTCCCTCGGATCTCGTCCACACTGACGGCCATTCTGTGGCCCATCATTTTCTCTTTTTGGTTGAGGGGACGACATCTCACTACCACCTTCACGTTGTCACTGACCTCCAACTTCTCAGGTCTATCAACCTTATTGCTCTGGAAGGAAGGAGCGTCATACAACAGTAATGTCACTGATTAACGTTATGCCATTAACAGTTAACAACGCAAACATCCGATTTCCCACGCTGTCACAAGCTTAGAATGTGAGAATGTGTTATTTTAAACCAACGATAATGTCAGTTTAACAGTTTATGTGCAGCCTAGTCTTCATCTTTAGCCACTTGCTTGCCCACTTGCTATGTATGGTTGCTAGGCAGGCAAAAAAAGCTAACATAGGATAACGTTAACTGCTGGCTAGCAGCACCCAGGCCCAGACAGACAACATGACGTTTATGAAAATGTTTCATATCAAAATCCGATATCGACACCACTAATTGTCGAGTAAATTGAAATAACGTTTAATGTTGCCACAGCCAAAAGAGAAGTGCCCCAGATTGTCGGCAAATGGTAAGCTAACGTTAGCTAAGTGGTTAGCATCACATCATTGTAGGTCGGAGGAAGGGAGGAACCCCATTGCAAACAAAACAAAAAATACGAAGAAGCGTGTGGGACTTACCGGCATGGTAAAGCTAAGGAAAGATGCCTATGTTATTTGTCTACTAATAATGACAGCGCCGCAAAGTTTCGATTTGCGTATCGATGTAGTCAGCAGGATTTAAATAGCCATATCATCAATGGCTCACATCCGATACAGATTGTTGTCAGGTCCCACTCAGTCTGCGCCTGCGCAGCAGAGTGGGTTCTTGGGGGGCGGGGGCAGTTAGCTGCAATGTTTTTATTTTTGTTTGTCTGTTGTGTTTTTGGTTAGTTTTTATATTTGCTTGCATATCAAATATAATGACATATTGTATATAAAGAACACTTTACACCAAATCCAATTAAAGAGGATTTGTATTATATCATTTGTATAGGTGTAGGTTAATACTTTATTTTATTTCAAATTGTTTTTATTCGTTTTTAAACAATACAAACAAGAAAAAACAAACCCCGTAGAAGACAGACAATACAAAATAGGTGCAAGGTTGCATGATGTCATACATGTATACAATCTCCTGAATAATTGTAATGCAATGACAACCAAGTGTAAAAAACAAAAAACAAAAACAAAAACAAAAACAAACAAAAACAAACAAACAAACAAACAAACAAACAAAAATAATAGAGACAAGGAAAGAACAAGAGGGGGGTGGGAAGAGGGTAGGGTAGAGCTGTTAGGGGCTAAAGTTCTTGCGTCAAATTCCTTATGATAATAATCTAAGAAGGGGTGCCAAGTCATTTCAAACTTTTCCAGAGAACCCTGGACTGTGCATCTGACTTTTTCTAGTTTAAGAAATGACATTACCTCACGAATCCAGCGTGAGTGTGATGGAGGTGTGGGCGATTTCCAGCTAAAAAGAATAAGCCGGCGAGCTAGTAATGTTGAAAAGGCCATTAGATCTGATTGATGTCTGGATATCCCACTGTTGCTAAGGGGCAACCCCAAATATTGCAGTAATTGGATCTGGGTCAATCTGTTTTTGACATATATATGAGAATGTATTAAAAATGTCTGACCAGAATGTGTACAATTTTGGGCAAGTCCAAAACGTGTGGCCTAGAGTACCCGGAAACTGATGGCATCTGATGCAATTTGGGTCTGAGCCAGGATAGTAGGTTAATACTTAAATAAATAAATTTTGAAATAAATTTGATTAATTATGACATAAATGTGTTGTACATTGAAACAAAAAAGTTTCCAGCCAAAGCTGAAAGTTGCAAAGAATATTTTCCAACACAAATCTATGCCATAGTTCAGGCCTGTAAAGTTAGTGGTTCTCAAACCTTTTCACTTCAAGGACCCCGACTGACACCCACGGTTGATTTTGTCCGAGGGTCCCCTATCCTATCTGATAAGATTTGAGCTTTTATGACGAGCCTCCCACTTTCACGTTTTGCAGGAGCTTGACCATTTGTATGCCTTTGCTGCCGCAGCCCCTGTCCTGTGGAACAGCATCCCCACCTCTATCAGGCTCGCCCCCTCGATAGAGGCCTTCAAATCAAACCTGAAACCCATTTCTACCTGCTAGCATTTCCTGATTCTAGATGATTCATGCCTTGGTTTCCCTATGTTTTTTTTTATATCTCTACCCTATGTACAGCACTTTGGTTGACATGTGTCATGTTTAAATGTGCTCTATAAATACATTTGATTGATTGATTGATTGATTGTATGACTACCCTCATTTGTTGTAACATATGAAAGGAGTCATACAGCAAAGTAAAATGTTAAAACAATAATTTATTAACTAAAACTAATGGGAAATAACTAGACAACACAAACTACATTAAACAAAAGCACAGAACTAAAGGTGTATAGGTGAGGAGGGAGAGAGACTGAATGGTCTGAAGGTCTTCTTAAGCCCAATGAGTGCACCGTGCACCGGGCCCAGATGCACCATCGTCTCTCAAGCCTGTCTATGTCTTCCACAATCTTTGAATACTCCAGAGACAGGTAGGGAAGGCGCAGACATTTGCAAATTGCGGAAGCCAACGCGTCTGTTTAAGATGCACCCAATCAGCCTAATGACCCCAACACCATGGCTCCTTCCTGCAAGACAGGAGAGTGGGAGGGTTGTCACACTTTGAGATGTTTTATTACAGAAAGTATTTGATGAAACCCATGACCAAAATCAACATAAATTCTGCCATTGTGTTACTTATGGTCGGAATTCTTGTGAAAATAAATTACCCTTTTTGCTGGGGGACCCCCTGGAACCCGCTCAAGGACCCCTGGGGTCCTTGGACCCCACTGATGTAGGCTACATTTCCCCCCCAAAATTGACAGAATTACAGAAAGCACAAAGTAGCCTAATTCAATATTTATCTTGAATGAATCCAAATATTTTCCAATTCCCAATCAATATTGATCAATTTCCAATCAATAATGATCAATTTCCAATAAATTATGTGATTATTCCAAAGACAAGAAGTTGACAAAAGCATTATTTTCCAACTGGGGAGTCAACCAATGCAAAAGAAGGTGTAAGAGGCTGAAGCCCGCTACATTTCTTTGTGTGCTTTGCAATAAGAGTAATTCATCCTTGAGTTAGGCTATAAAGGAGTTTCATTAGATATACATTCTGATAAAGACCTCCAATAAAAAAAGGGATCCAGTTGGTCAAAAATAAAATTCAGATTCCATCTAGTCCAGGTGATTTGTTCATTTGAAGGTTTTTGATGCAGGATTTCTCGCGGAGATAAAGGGACATCACACAATGCCTGACCTGCAAGCTCAATGGGATTAATAGAGAATGTAAAATGGAAGACATATTACCTTCATGAAATGTTGATATGAATTATTGTAAAAGGTAGCACAGTCAACACATACATTACAAAAAAAATTGTTGTTGGGCGGCGTTAAAATTGGAAAGGATTTCTCTAACCTCAATAAAACACAAGGACTTTTGTTTGCCTTCTTAAATTTTCCTTGACCTAATGAAAGCATCCTCTGTAAGCCTACATGTATGTTGGAACTGCAATGTAGGCCAACAACTCTAGATCAGATGGCATTGTTGGCATCGCCTATTATATGATTGAAAACAGTGTTATTTATGCATGTATGTTTATTGTAGGCATAATTAGCAAAGTCTTGTATAGGGTAGGGTTAGGGTTAGGGAGTTTATAAGTAGAATAAGAATAGAATAAGTTTTGTATTCCAGGGGCAGAGACACAAGGGCTTAGATGGGGACTTGTAAAATAATTAAATAAGAACTGTCTTGCGATATATACTACCTACTTGTAGTAAGACACCAACCATGTTTTGGAAGCATTGTTTATTACCACATAAGCAGTTACAGATATTTTACCTCTTGTAATTTGCTAAATATATTAGATTGTTTTCTTCGCGGGTTTGGACAAAGGCACTCACCAATGCGTGTAACATGGGTATTAAACAGGGAACAGTCATTAGGTGGGTTTTTGTGCAAATCTTATAATAGTACATGTGTAACAAACATGCACGTATATTAAAGGACACACAAAAATATCTCTGAAGATGTAACCACACTCTCATATGCACTCAAAATCTCAAGGACAAAAACAAAACAAAAACAAATCTCCTTTGCAGGATTGTCATTTGGCAGTATTTAACCTATGGAGCACAACACGCAGGTTGGTCAAGTCAGTTTGGCAACTTGAACACAGAGAATATAGAAATATACACAAAACAGTTGGACTGCTCAGTCAGCTGAGCCTCTCCAGGTGCTGCATCACATTGCTGTGGTACAAGCCAGTCTGCCCACTGCTCTCCTGGGTAACCAGAACCCGCCCGTCTGGTCGAGGCCTGTGGACCAGGACCAGCTCTCCTTGCAGCAGACTGAGCTCCGAGTCTGTCTGGGCTAAATACGTTGTGGTCACTCTGTGTCTGAGGAGGAAAAAAAAGCCACGGATGTTAGAGGTTGCCGAGCAGTCAGTCACATCAGCAACAATGCCTCATCTCCAATTCACCTGTCTGATATTGAATCGCTGCTCTTTATGAGAGAGAGGGAAGCAGAGCGAAGGCAGGAATCCGATTTACCTGCCGGGGCTGAACTGAGCGGACACTGCTGATAACGACGGCTGGGATGACGGCGGTTTCTGGGCGTTGGGATTGAGATATGACATGGCTGCTTCCAGGCCTTTCCTGAGGATGGGAGCCTTGCCCTCTTTGAGGATGATCCCCGGTCCATCTCTGCCCAGGGTGAGCGACGGGGCCCACACTTCCAGGGGCAGCAGGGGGCCAGTGGAGGCAACCTGATTCCCAGAGGACCAGGAGGAGGTGCGGAGTCTAGGAGGAGGTGAGTCCTCCTCTGTGAAGAACCGCACTGACTTTGCAGGCTGGGGGGGGGGGGTTAAAAATGAGTTATTGTAAGGGGCCATGCAGAACACTGACCACAAAGAAGTAGCTTGAGTTTGATTATGTAACCATGTGACCTCATTTTTGAGTTTGATTATGTAACCATATGTGACCTATAAGGAAAATGCCTCAAAAGCAGAGGTGTGACCAAGTCGACTTTACTCGAGTCCAGTCCCGAGTCACTTAGCACACGTCTCAAACCTAAATGCGGGTCGGAACAAATCAATAGTCTGGTATCAATTTAATATCTCGAAGAAAACAAAATATCCAGGACCTTTCAATGCAACACCATTTTAACAGCGTAAATGCTAAGTGCTGAATGAGTTTGCTTTCTATAATCAGCTGATAATCAGTTTCAACTTCAATAAATTCAATCATTCCAAAGCAGCAGCATTACAACAGTACCTTGTCTGTATTGTTCTTGTGCGAGTCGGGTCTGACTAGAATGGAGTGGGGGCCGTTGGGAAGCTGCCTGTCATACAGAAACGCTGCCTCTTGAGAAGCAGTGGAGTCTCTGTCCTTGAGGGCGGCAGCAGCACCAGCAGATGGCGCTGTTGCCTCAGACATCCAGCCCAGCGGCCTGCCGGGGCCGGGGGAAAAGATGCTGCTGTTTTTCTTCCTCTGCAGGGCGGGTGAGTAACTGGATGCCTGAACTTGTGCAAAGTGCTGCGAGTTGGATGGGAGGTTTGAATGTGACGTTTGGCTGTATTGGATTGAGTCTGGGGGGGAAAAAAACATGGGAAAGAATCCTCATAACATGTTTGAGAAAATGACCAAATGTCAAGTGTTATAAGATCGCTGTGGTTGTTTCGCCACTCACCTCTATGTGGATTAAAGACACGCCTCACGGTGTCCCAACCCTGTGAAACCCCATACAGCGCTGACTTTTTACTGCCAGCGGATGATGACATTGCATGCTGTGCCCCATTTGGGACAGATGGGACCTGTCCCGTGGAGTATATCGTCCCCTCTGTGTTGACCCTATCCAGAGCGAGCACCACAGTAGAACTCTTGGAAGTCGTGGGTCTCTTTCCAGCGACCGTGCTCGAGGACGCAGGAGCTGCTTTGGTCTCCATGAGGCAGGCCGAGGTTCTACAGGAAGACAAACGGACACAATATTGTCGAAATTAAAAAATAAAATAAAAAGAAACTAGTGTAGTGCCCGTTCGCCTCGCTCCTTGGGTGCCCAGTGCAGCTGAACACTGAACCCCTTTGCTCTCCCTGCAGAGGTATTGCTACCCCTCCCTTCTATCACCTCTATAGACCCTTTTCACGGGGGCCATTTTGGGTCGAAAAGGCAGAATAAACACAAGTGCAAGCAAAACACTAATGAGGGTTTCCAAATTCCAATCATGGAAGTTGGCAACTAGGCTAGGCTATTGAATGTGTCCTATGGCCAAATTGCACCAAATCTGACACTGCACTTCCTCGGGTCCCCAGCAACACACCTGCCAAATGTGAAGTCGATTGGAGGAATTGGTTCTCGATATAGACGGATTTAACTTGGACAAAAAAACAACACACATTCTAAATGGAACCACAGCTCACTTCCTGTTGCAATGTTTGCTAGTACAATAATGTATGTAATAGTACAGGACTGACAGGACTGCTAGTGAGGACTGACAATTCCGTGAAAACCATCTATATGTGAAGCACAGACAGACACACAGAGATTCCTAGAATTAGTGGAGAGATTACAGGTTATAATACTATAATGAAATATGAACAAATATGCTATAGTTGATTTATTTCTACCATAAAGCATGGAAATGTGTGCATCATGGCATGTTTTCCTGCCAGAAGGTCACACTAAAATACAGTCCAAACTCAAATGTCATTCGGCTGCCACACGGTCAAACCCCATGCAGGGCCGCTTGCAGCAGCCTCTCACCTGAGCACAGGAGTGACGTAGTTGCCGGGCAGAATGTCTCACCTGAGCACAGGAGTGACGTAGTTGCCGGGCAGAATGTCTCACCTGAGCACAGGAGTGACGTAGTTGCCGGGCAGAATGTCTCACCTGAGCACAGGAGTGACGTAGTTGCCGGGCAGAATGTCTCACCTGAGCACAGGAGTGACGTAGTTGCCGGGCAGAATGTCTCACCTGAGCACAGGAGTGACGTAGTTGCCGGGCAGAACGTCTCACCTGAGCACAGGAGTGACGTAGTTGCCGGGCAGAATGTCTCACCTGAGCACAGGAGTGACGTAGTTGCCGGGCAGAATGTCTCACCTGAGCACAGGAGTGACGTAGTTGCCGGGCAGAATGCCCACTTTGCCCGATCTGAGGGACAGTCCACGCAGCCAGCCTTCTTTGAACTTGCCGTAAACTCCCACCATCTCCCCCTTCCTCAGCTCCAGCTCCTCAGGTCGACGTGGCTTATAGGAGTAAAGGGCAGCACACCTGAGGAGACAGTAACACACCTACAGTATGTTACTTTGACTGATTTGATTTTTCTTACAAACTATTTTTAAATGACACTGAAAATACAGCACTGTAATTACAGGTCCTCAGTAATTCTAACATGTTATAGAGTTACATGTCCTCTATTTCACTATATCCTATCTTATATTAGTTATAATCACGATTTATATTGTTCTAAATCGGCTGTCTGTTGTCTCTTCCTTCTATTCTTGGTGAGTTACTCTTGTGATAGCACATTATCATATAACTAATACAGTGTTTTAGATGTTAGAGCATCAGGTCTTACTCACACACTGATGGAGAGCTGCTGGGTGGAGGAGGTTTTACTCTCTGCGGAGGCAGAAGCCATCTGGGGGTTGACCAGAGCCATAGAGATGGTGGGTGGAGTCTCACTGGTCATCTTCTCACCCTGTAATATGGAGGAGGTCAATATTATCATCATATGAAATGCAAAAGGTGATGTGTGGGACGCATCTATGCACATCAGTATGAAAAATATGATAAAAAAAATAAAAATAAATCAATATGAGAAAAACAAAGGAGTGGGCAGTAAATACAGAGACATCAGGACAAGCAAAGTCTGAATATTTGAATATAAATTGGATGGAGACGATTCTGAGTACAGGCGTTGAGATCGACCATCTAATGACTTGGTGCCATCAAAACTACCTTGAGCTCAATGCTCAAAAGACAGTGGAGATGGTTGTGGACTACAAGAAGAACGCAGCCCCACCTTCCCCCATCACCCTGGGTGACTCCCCAGTCAACTCTGTGGAGTCCTTTCATTTCCTGGCTTCCATCATGAGCTGGGACCTGAAATGGGAGCTGAACATCAGAGCTCTCACCAAGAAGGCACAGCAGAGGATGTACTTCCTGCGGCGGCTGAGGAAGTTCAAAGTGCCAAAGGCGTTGGTGCATTTCTACACATCCACCGTCGAATCCATCCTCACGTCCTCCATCACTGTCTGGTACGCTGCTGCTGCTGCCCTCAAAGATGTCTCCAGACTGCAGCGCATCATCCTCCGTGCTGAAAAGGTGATCGGATGCAGCCTAGCATCCCTTCAGGACCTTGAAGTGGCCTCAGAAAATCATGGCTGACTCCTCCCACCCAGGCCATGAACTATTTGAGGCCCTCCCCCCTTGGCAGAAGACTGAGGGCTGGCTGAGCCAGAACGTCTCAGCTTCTTCCCAACTGCCATCCACCTTTAACGAGAGACCCGAAAGCCCCCCAAAATAAGGAGTGTATCACTCCCCCCCCCGGTGCCCCCTTGATAACGGTACAAGTACACATTAAAAAAAATATATTTGAAGATGCAATACTGTCACTCTTAATGTTCCCAACAGTGGATTTGCCATCCAACTTATATGACTGATCATTCTTCAGAAGAATATAATAATAGCTGGCTTTTCTTCCCACATCCAGTCTGAGCATGCCAGACTTCCCGTGCATTTTAACGTCATCCATCCTGGCTCCTCTATGAAAGCAGAGAGCTAAAAGGGAAGTGTGACAGACTCCAAGTCAACAGGCTGTGAGTGGAGCCTGATACAGCCAGTCTGGGCAGGAGCGACGCTGGGGTGCGGCTCCCAACCGTTAGGGACACACACTCTGAAGCAACGGTACTTAATTACCAAGCTGAATATAGCGTGAGAACTTTATTCAAACTAGGGATGCACCGATCCACGTTTTTTCACTTCCGATCCGATTCCGATACCTGAATTTGGATATCTGTTGTCGATAGCGATGTTATGCCGATACCAATATTTTTCTTGAATATAAAGTATAGGCAAAGTTTAGGCCACTTAAAGATTTTTTTCAAATATACCTTGCAAAAAGCAGACAAAATTAAGAAAATATACAAGGCAAAGAAGGATACTATTATACATGGGCAAATTACGGCCAGCGCCCCCCTGTGCGCTGGAATTGCATACAAAAAAAAAATCCGATCCGATCCGATTCGTGAATTAGTGCCAATATCGGCACCCGATACCGATATTGGATCGGATCGGCCCCATCCCTAATTAAAACTTCATATTTTCTCCCTTGATCAAGTAAACCCCACTCGCATAACGCTGTGTTATTGCTATCATTGCAGGTTTCCCGGTGACTGTTATCCTCTTGGGGGAAATGTGCACATGCCTGATGCTATTCAACAGCAAACAAATAGCATGAATGCTAGCCCATGGGCTAGCTTCCCTGCTGTACACCGTCATTCAGCTGCATTATATTCTTCCTCAGAGAAGAACAAAGGAAGTCATGATTAAGATTAAGATGCAGCCATGGCTTGAATCCTAGTCAAAAGCAGCGCTGTGAGGCAGAAGTAAGAGGAGATGACGTTAGCGTAGCATATCCTGAAGACATACCAGCCTTCCAACATATAGGATGAATGGCTGAGCATCACTGTCATATACAGTTGTCTGTCCATAGTACAGAACATGCTGAGCTTAGAGCGTGTCTTTTGTAACATCCCTAGCCATCATAGAAGAGACTATATAGACGAAAGGAGCCGCGAGCAGAAGATACCAGGAACTGCATGTCCTAGCTGTGATATCTTCATCATCTCAAGTGAAGAGTACAGGGAAGTGTGGAGAAAGGAGATGTTTGCATTTCATCAGAAAGCCTGTTTCAGGTACATTCTATTCTGATCGGTTTCCTTGAGTAACCTGTTCAGTAACCTGAACAGTTTCCTGTTCTTCTTCAGTAAGAAGAACAGAGTTCTCTGTCTGTGCATGTTAAAATAACCAGTGTCACATCCAAACTGAAAACTAGATCTCACGGACCTCAGTATACAAAGAAGTTGACACCTCAGGCAAAACACAAAAACTAACACCCCCCTAATATTTCACCATCTCAGAAATCGATAGTCATCAACATCATTCGCCTTATTGATTTGCAACTCACATCATTGCAAAGAGCAAACAAGGAACATGGCTTGTGTAAAATGACAACCTTGGCCAGAAAACGGTTATTTTCAGTATGTGTCAAAATCATGAATTATAAACAAGGTTTTCAAAAGTGAATAAAGTGCGACTTTGGATACACAGAACAGCTAATATTGTTTGCTCACTGTGTGTGTGTGTGTAAACGTAAAAGCGACTCTAGCAAAACGAGTTATTGATTTAAGAGTTTAGAAAAGTGAGTTTGTTGTAAAGCCCACGGTTCATACAAATAAGCTTTGATAATAACTGGTATGAGTGTAACTTGATTATAATGAAAATT
>NC_139634.1:6703940-6706440 GCF_964638095.1 Poromitra crassiceps
AACATCACCTACACCTACAGTATACTCAAACCTCACCTACACCTACAGTATACTCAAACCTCACCTACACCTACAGTATACTCAAACCTCACCTACACCTACAGTATACTCAAACATCACCTACACCTACAGTATACTCAAACTTCACCTACACCTACAGTATACTCAAACATCACCTACACCTACAGTATACTCAAACATCACCTACACCTACACCTACTCAAACATCACCTACACCTACAGTATACTCAAACATCACCTACACCTACAGTATACTCAAACTTCAGCTACACCTACAGTATACTCAAACTTCAGCTACACCTACACCTACTCAAACATCACCTACACCTACAGTATACTCAAACATCACCTACACCTACAGTATACTCAAACATCACCTACACCTACAGTATACTCAAACATCACCTACACCTACAGTATACTCAAACTTCAGCTACACCTACAGTATACTCAAACTTCAGCTACACCTACACCTACTCAAACATCACCTACACCTACAGTATACTCAAACATCACCTACACCTACAGTATACTCAAACTTCACCTACACCTACAGTATACTCAAACTTCACCTACACCTACAGTATACTCAAACTTCACCTACACCTACAGTACACTCAAACTTCACCTACACCCTACAGTATACTCAAACTTCACCTACACCTACACCTACTCAAACATCACCTACACCTACAGTATACTCAAACATCACCTACACCTACAGTATACTCAAACTTCAGCTACACCTACAGTATACTCACACCTCACCTACACCTACAGTATACTCACACCTCACCTACACCTACAGTATACTCAAACATCACCTACACCTACAGTATACTCAAACACCACCTACACCTACAGTATACTCAAACATCACCTACACCTACAGTATACTCAAACATCACCTACACCTACAGTATACTCAAACATCACCTACAGTATACTCAAACATCACCTACAGTATACTCAAACATCACCTACAGTATACTCAAACTTCACCTACACCTACAGTTTACTCAAACTTCACCTACACCTACACCTACAGTATACTCAAACTTCAGCTTGACGAGGAAGTCCCCAGCAAGCTGAGTCAATTGAGTGATTTCACTAGCATTTCAATGACTAGAAGTTAGCCCAAGGAGAGAATGTAGTGAATATAACTTGGTAATAGCTGTCACTCTGTCCTGTTATCTCCCCCTCTATATTATATTATACTCGCGCTGTTTGCGTCAGCTGCGTCGAGTCACGTTTTCGGGGAGCTGCACGCCAGGCTGTGTAGCATGTTGTGTGGGCTCGGGCCGACCTCCACTTCCCCCCTAGCAGGGATGAAGTTAGAGGCAGGAAGTACAGAGGTAAACAAATAGTCAGCTAGCTAAGCTAAGCTAAGCTAAGCTCTGTATGCCCCATAGCCACACAGTGCAGAGTGGCTGCAGACACAGCAGGGATACAGGTGAGGAGTAGCTCTTTGCAGGGCAGGAGGGACATTTTGCTCCGGAATGAATGACATTGATCTCCAACATCGATAGTTCACCTCATTACAACAGCTAGACTACCGGCAAAACAGCGGGTATCACAGCTGTGATCACAGTGGAAGACCCAAGCAAGCACACATTCCAACTATGAGTGAGTGAGTGAAAGAAAGAAAGAAAGAAAGAAAGAAAGAAAGAAAGAAAGAAAGAAAGAAAGAAAGAAAGAAAGAAAGAAAGAAAGAAAGAATGAAAGAAAGAAAGAAAGAAAAAAAAAAGAAAGAAAGAAAGAAAGAAAGAAAGAAAGAAAGAAAGAAAGAAAGAAAGAAAGAAAGAAAGAAAGAAAGAAAGAAAGAAAAAAAAAAAAAAAGAAAGAAAGAATGAAAGAAAGAAAGAAAGAGAAAGAAATAATCAAATGAACAAACAATCAAAGAAAAAAAGAAAGAAAGAACTAACCTCTGTAAACTGCAGAGGGCAAACTCCAACTTTGTCCCCTACTTTTGCTTCAATCCAATGTTCATCCACCCGTCTGAGGACAGTAAGGATGTCTCCCTGCAAGTTAGCATTTGACAAGAGAGAGAGAGAGAGAGAGAGAGAGAGAGAGAGAGAGAGAGAGAGAGAGAGAGAGAGAGAGAGAGAGAGAGAGAGAGAGAGATGCTCAGAATAGTCTCTCACTCTGGAGAGACTGAGCACTCAGCTCGGAGCCCCTCCAAGCCCTGCGTTCCCAGCAGCAGCAGCAGCAGCAGCAGCAGCATGTGACTTCAAGTGCCTTGTGTCTGCAGGGCCTGGTCCTTTCTGCAGCCAGCCTCTCTCTCTCTCTCTGAAACCCATCTGCTTTGAGACGAAACAACAGAAGAAGAAGGAGCCTGGCTCCACTGTGCTCCTCTAATGGAGAGCATGCCTTATATAAGTCCCTCAGAAATCCTTCACACTAAGTAACAGCCACTGCAGCAGCAGCAGCAGCAGAGCTCTGTGCCTCGAGCTCCACAAGTCGCGCTTGTTACTCCGTT
>NC_139634.1:6711440-6753940 GCF_964638095.1 Poromitra crassiceps
TAGCTTTTTTAGGAATTCAGATCAATCAAGAAATAATTACATCAATCATAACACGGTGTCCTCATTATAAGAGTTACCAAGAGTGACAATGTCTGAAGTTTACTTAGACTTAAAATAACCAGCATATCTGAGAAATAGAAACAGAATAATAATAGTCTGCTGTTGGTGTGAAAGCCAAGGGTTTCTCATGTGTATGTGAGTTTTATTCAGTAGTATAACTGTATATGGGATTCTTTCATATGTGTATGAGTAAAACAAATAAAAAGGTTTGAAATAAGCCTGGCCTCTCATATATTAACACCACTGACAAAATAGGCTATAGTTTTGCCATTGTCAATAGGTGATTTTATTTGAGCCTATCTGAGGTGCCAGTATTGAGGTCTGAGACAACATCCTCTTACTGTAGTTGAAATAATTTTCTTACATTTCTATAATAGTGAAAATGAGAAAAAAGACATGATGGAAATCAAAAGTATCTTCTGTAACATCATCTCAGTTAAAAAGAAAAAGTTGCCCTAATTTGCAAGTCTAACAATGCTAACCTAATGCACAGCGACTCCAGGGAGAGACGACAGGTCAGATGGGCTGCAGGGTTGAAATACCTTCTCATTTTAATCCATTGTCTTCCACTTGGGCCACAGGTTTTGGTCCCGGGGGTGGTCAGACAAACACTCACCTCATTGTGCCCTTGCTTCTCTCTGCGTTGAGCTGCCAGAGGCTGGTGCTGCTGGGCCTCCCTGCCTGACACGCTGTCCCTCAGCACGGGCACAGAGTAGCGGGCAGACTGTCTGTTCCTGCCGGGCCCCATGCAGCCCTGGAGCCCCTCCAGCAGCCGCACTAGCAGGGGGTTAGCAGGCAGCTCCTCCACTGACCTGTCCGCCGGGACAAGGAGTGAGCGACACTGTGGGCAGAGCTGCAGCTGCTAACGAGATGCTCACCAGTGATTCTCAACCTTTTTCATATCAAAGACCCACTCATTTATACATTAGAGCAGTGGTTCTCAAATCTTTTCACATGAGGGACCCCCCTAAACTGACAAAGATTAGACCATGGACCCCCATTTGAGAGGATTTTGTCCCACGGTCCCCCATATGATAATAAGATTGATGCTTTTAGATGTTTTATTACAGAAAGTGTATAAAACCCATGACCAAAATAGTCATTGTGTTACTTATGAATGGAATTATAGCGAAAATAAATTACCCCCCTTTTGGCTGGGGACCCCCTGGAACCCCCTCAAGGACCCCTGGGGGTCCCCGGACCCCATTTGAGGACCACTGCATTAGAGAGCCACAGAGACTTAACTTTGACGAGATTTTGTCTCTCTGACCCAAATCAGAGAATATTTTTATGGTTAGATTTTGTCCAGAATTCCAAGAATAACACACTTCTACTTCTATAATTGTGTTAACTTTGTGTTACATGAAATAGTGCTGAAGTTGAACAATTCATCAATCTGCTGGGGACCCTCTGGGACCCCCGGGTGGTCCCCCGGACCACCACGTTGAGAACCACCGGTTTACAGAAAGTGTGCTGGCAGGGCAGGACCACAGGGCAGGACCACAGGGCAGGACCTTGGCTGACACAAGCTGCTCCAGACACAGATGACATTCCAGCACACACACAGCTAACTCCTCCATATTAAAAGCCTAAGGACTCTCTCTCTCTCTGTGACTCTGATACATTGAAAGACTGCAAATCCACCATACTGGAAAAGAGCTAACGTTAGCGTTCTTCTATAATAACCTATGTATTACGACCTATATTATGACTCCATACGGCTATAGTCTGATCAAGTGGAATGACCGAGATATAGGCTAATAGCTAGAACAACTTTGTAAACATTTCACGCGGCTTTGTTTTTTGTGCTGCTTGACTAACAGGTGTCATGTCAGCTCAGCTCACCTGTACTGGCTGTGCAGGTATTACAGGAAGTCTCCTCAATGGAAGAGCTGTCCTGGATATATTCTGTCAGTAAACAACAACACAGTCCAACAAACACTTACGACTCCAGTAGCTGCGGACTGCCACGATGAAATACTCCACCAACTCCGATTAGGAAATGCGCAACTACTACTTCGCCTTCACGGGCACGCTGTCGCCGTGACGCAGTGCACTATATCCACGAGACGAGACTGAGTGGTGTGGCTACACGGGCTCTCCAGACAGTGTTATCGAATATCGATCGACTGATTATCCTGCCGCCGCGACGCACCTGAGGAAAAACGAGTCTTTCGACGACCTGTTCACCACGTCCCGGGGTAACGTAGCTACTGTAACCGACTGTAACTAGTTATGGGAGCTAAAGCCTGCTTGTGATGATGCATCTCCTGCTATCGGTTTTCATTCGCCCGTCCAACTCATTTTAACCCTTAACAGCTGGAGGTTATTTACCATACCATTATAAAGATAGTCAATTTGGAAATGTGAGAAAATACGGTGTAAACACCAATATTAATAATAACATAGTAGCCTATACATAATAGGGTTAATAATTTCTAGTGGTCATTTTTGAATAGTTTTGGTAGGCTATTACAATGCATGGTGTTGACCTAAATTATTGATTTCTACCTCCAGATTAAATGTTCTCACCTTCTGCTTTCTCTCCAAGTTTTTTTAATACAGCCGAGCCTCCTCCTAAACTGATCAAATAAAACTGCAGGCCTAAACCATCAAACATGTTCTTCACACTGTCATGTACCGTGGTCGCCCTCTGCTGGTGCAAACACTCACTACACCCAGCCTCATCTGATATAGTCATGGCCCAGATTAGGCCTGTACACTGAAACAACTGATTGACAGAAAATGTAATGAAATTCAGCAAAGTCCTCATCCTTGATCAGTCAGCTGCACATGAATGTGAAAATATCTGCCAGTGCTGAACAGCCACAGCAATGCTGGCAATGGTGCGACTCCCTTATCTTAAGTTTATTTATTGCTTTATTATTGTTTGGATTTCATTTGCACACTTAACTCCAAACCCCAAATTCCCTTTCTTACGTCCCAAGAATAAATAATTGACCCGTATTGGCTATGTACGGAAAGTCCAGGACATCCATTTGAATTTTTTAAACAAGCATGAATCTTTCATTGCTTTCTTCACGTCAGCAGAACTTGGGGGAATTCTTAAAATGTATGGCTTTTAAAGGGAGAGAGAGAGAGAGAGAGAGAGAGAGAGGGAGAGAGAGAGAGAGAGCGAGGGAGAGAGAGAGTGAGGGAGAGAGAGAGAGCGAGGGAGAGAGAGAGAGTGAGGGAGAGAGAGAGAGAGAGAGAGATTATCCATGATTTATTCACATGTTCATATCTATGTTGATACAGGCCCGTCCATTCAAGCCTCTCAGAGTTGAATGGCTCTGGCAGAGCAAAGGGGGGCTTATAATAAACAAGATTTTGCCCCGGCATTCAGCATATTTTGTGAGGTGAATGACTTGGTTCATATCTGGATAAGTCTGGAATGAGAGAAGCATTGCTGCTAAAAATGAACTGGTGACACTTTACAATATGTGTAGCCAACATCAAAAGGCAAGCCTATGTAACGGCGTTGTGTAGGTGGTACTTGCAGCAAACCATACATGTTAAGGGCGTGCCCAGGGGTGGGATATGAACCGCCGACCTTCGGCTTGGGAGTCCGACATGTTAACCACAACACCAAGAGAGCTAGCTCCCTTGGTGGAGCTGATTAACATGCCTTTATACTGGAGAGTGAGTTTAACCAATCCACTCGCTCGCTACCACACTGGACTCACGAGGAATCCGTGCTGATTCACCTCGGTTACCCCTACATACACTTTATTTTCACTAGAATTCCAACCATAAGCAACACAATGACAGAATGTATGGATTTGGTCATGGATTCTGTAATCAAACATCTCATCATGACGATCCCACTCTCCTGGCCCTGTCTTGCAGGAGGAGGCTGGTGTTAGGGTTGACCTTCAGACCATTCAGTCTCTCTCCCTTTTGTTCTGTTTCTTTGTGGAATCTAGTTTGTGTTGTCACGTTATTTTGTTGTTTTGACTTTTGCTTTGGTGTACGACTACCCTCATATGTTACAATCCGGCTCAAGGAAGTAACACATGGGGGGAGTCATACACCAAAGTAAAATTCAAAACAATTGATTAATTAAAACGAATGTAAAAATAACTGGACACCACAAACTACATCAAACAAAAAATGAACAGAACAAAAGGTGCAGGAGGGAGAGAGACTGAATGGTCTGAAGATCTTCTTAAGCCCAATGAGTGCACCGGGCCCAGGTGCACCCAATCAGCCTAACCTCCCCACCCACCAGGCTCCTACAAGACATGGCCAGGAGAGTCACAGAAGCTAAAACCGTATCAGATGGGGGACCCTGGGACAAAATCCGATCAAATGGGGGTCTAATTTGTGTCTGTTTAGGGATCCTTGATATGAAAACCTTTGAGAACACACTGAATTAATGGTTATTAAGCATGAACTAACCCTTAATTAACAACAGCCTTGACTGTACGCATGCTCTAACCTTAACCTCAGTGACTTCATGCCTCAATCCAACCCCCATATAATACCTTAGTTAACATGAACACATTACCATTACTTAAGAGTTACTTCATGCTTATTAAGCATGAGCTAACCCTAATTAATATACCTTTATTGTAACATGTTACTGTACCAACGAACCTGCTGCTTGTCGACTGTAGCTTGTTTTATTCAGTATTCCCATCTGTGGGAAGTGGGCCTTTAGAAGGACGCCTTCTGTCACCCAGTCAAGGACACAGAGGAGCGGGTGACATTGTTCTGCTGCTGAGAGAAAGCTTGCTTATCGTCCTCGCCCAGCCCCGACGGTCCGACCGGACCAACCACACTGAGAAGCCTCTTAGATGTTGTGGGATGAGGTACCATGAAGATGTTCTGATATAGAGTCTATCTGATAGAGAGGGTGGAGTGTCTCCCCCCAGGGACTGCTCTGTGCTCAGTGTGCTGTCTCCCAGAATAATCATAGCTTGTCACAAGTTGCTGTAGAAGTGGGAGCGTCTTCTTCTCTGCCTTTCATGTTTTATTTAAAACGCTGTCCTACTCGCAGAGAGTGCTGCTAACTCATTGAATGTGATCTTGTCTCAGCTGCAATGCCACTCTCTCCTCTGCTCTCTCTCTCTCTCTCTCGCACCCCTCTGTGTCTCTCTCTCTCTCTCGCACCCCTCTGTGTCTCTCTCTCTCTCTCTCTCGCACCCCTCTGTGTGTGTCTCTCTCTCTCTCTCTCTCTCTCGCACCCCTCTGTGTGTGTCTCTCTCTCTCTCTCTCACACCCCTCTGTGTCTCTCTTTTCTCTCTCTCGCTCGCACCCCTCTGTGTCTCTCTCTCTCTCTCTCACACCCCTCTGTGTGTCTCTCTCTCTCTCTCTCTCACACCCCTCTGTGTCTCTCTCTCTCTCTCTCTCGCACCCCTCTGTGTCTCTCTGTGGGTGTGTTTGATCATTTGACGAATGTGTTTCAAAGTGTATGAGATGCTAACAGCGCTTTAGGTGCATCAAAGCAATGTAATTAACCTTCCCTTTTATAGAGGAGCTAATCGTTCACCCAGACGTGACGTGCTGCTGTCATACTCGCAGCAGTTCCCATGTGCTGATTAGGTGACTCAAGTCTTCTTCTCCTCAGTAACGTATTGACTGACTTCAGTGGGGAAAATGAAAAGAAAAGCCAGCTTTCTCTCTCAAAGCAAACATGAGGTAAGAAAGACTGCAGTCTGTGTTTGCAGAGAAACACAGTATTCCAGTCAAACCGGACCAACCTGAAGGTCCACACACTTCTTGTGTGTGTGTGTGTGTGTGTGTGTGTGTGTGTGTGTGTGTGTGTGTGTGTGTGTGTGTGTGTGTGTGTGTGTGTGTGCGTGCGTGCGTGTGCGTGTGTGTGTGTGTGTGTGTGTGTGCGTGCGTGTGCGTGTGTGTGTGTGTGTGTGTGTGTGTATGTGTGTAGTGTAGTGTATGCAGCCATGTGCCCGTAGGTGCTACTACTGTGTGGGTCTCTCTCTCTCTTCGGGTGGGCCCTCCTCTCCACTCCTTTGTCTGACAGTGTTGTGAAGAGACAACAGGGTGAATAATAAAATGGCTTTTACACCACATGTTGTCAAACTCGAGGGCCGGGGGCCAAATCCGGCCCGGCACCTCATTTTATGTGGCCCACGAGAGCTATCAAAGAATACAATTTGCGCAATACAATTTTAAATGTAGTTAGTTCTAATAGTGGTAGTAGGCTACTAGTTGTCTGTTTGTTTGCCATTCTTTTTTCCTACGATTCTGCTTTCAGAGCACGTTATTAATTATTAAGTTCTTACTAGACACCACTAATGATCGAATCGGAGGCAATTATGTCGTATGATATCAAGCAGGCTAGATACATTTATATCGTGTTACATTTACAAACGGCCCTTTGAGGGCGACCGTAACGCTGATGGCTCACAATGGCTTCCAGTACGTCACTCTGGGGGTCGCCTCTGTCTGAAAGCCTGGGGATGTCATTTAGGAAGGGAATGTATGCAGACTAGCAGATGGAGGCCTTCTTTTAAACATCATCCATAAAGCAACTTTATGCTTCTTCCGCCCACAGTTTGTTTCTGCCTGGTCCTCCTCTGCTGTGATAAATATTTCATATATGATAAATAAATGAAACAGCCTCCTTTCTCTCTCTCTTTTTTTTTAGCACACTTAGTTGCTCCCCATCTGCGTATGCAGTAGCTTATTATATCGTAGCTGTGGCAGTGATTCAGTCATAAATGAGGTGTTGCACTGGGACTTTTTCCAATTATTTTAGGTATCCGCTCTGCTGGGAACGACAAAAAAAATGTAGGCTATGGTAGATGCTGCTTATTCTGTTAGATGCTTCTCTTTCGGTAGCCTAGTTAGAAAGCATTTTAGGATTCACTAAAGCGTGTTTTGAATTTAATAATTCGTCACCTTAATGGTGTCAAAGTGCTACTGGCTCCATGTTATTTTGGGGAAGTAGTAGGGAGACCGGGGATGATTGTAACACATTTTCTCTGTAGTCCTTTTAACTCGGGAGAGTTTTGGTGGTAGATCTCTCCGATTTCGACACAAAGTGCCCACATTTGTCTGTTCCAAATATCAACCAGTTTAACCTTTATTCTAATACCACAGACTTCATGAATCAATGTCAAATAGAAGGAGTGCCATTGCTACAACCTGCCTCACCACCAGAGTGATTTGTAACACTAGCCGGGGTAAATTGTAACAACAGTGAAAAAGCAAAATTAAGCCCACATCATGCAATTTGCATGAGAACAGCTGTAATGAAAAATGTATGCCTTTAAAGAACAACATGACTGTCAGTCACTGTGTGTGTGTGTGTGTGTGTGTGTGTGTGTGTGTGTGTGTGTGTGTGTGTGTGTGTGTGTGTGTGTGTGTGTGTGTGTGTGTGTGTGTGTGTGTGTGTGTGTGTGTGTGTGTGTGTAGATCTGTACTACTTTGTCTTCGCCCTGATGTTCCTGGCACAGGGGTGTCAAACATGCGGCCCGGGGGCCAGATCCGGCCCCCCAAAGGGTCGGATGACTGAAAGTGTGAAAATTGCACTGAGAGGTCCTTCAATCCAATGTGATGCACTTGTGAAGGCTAAGAGGGACCAGGTTTCAGGAGCAAGTTCAATATTAAGTCACCTATTCTGTTGTGCTATATGTTATCTGTATTCATCACTAAATAGTCAGCTATTTTCATTATCTTTGCTTGACTATAGAGAATTGCACAGTTGCCATCAATTGTAATCAGGGGTGTAGTGATAAATACAGAGGTGGGTAAACTATCCAAGGTGAGTAGTTTAGCCACCTTGTTTGCCCTCATTGATTGATACAGTTGATCTGAAAATAGGTGAGTAAACTATCTGCCTCATTTCAAAGAGGTGGCTAAATTGCGTTTACTTGCGTTTACCCTCCACTACACCCTGATTGTAATGCACAGTACAGACAGTAAATAATGTGCTTGATGGTATCTGAGATAACCCTACGTGTTGTAGGGGTGTACCTGTAATTCTTTACACTAAGATAAACAGGAAAAGTTTATAGGACACACACACACACACACACACACACACACACACACACACACACACACACACAATCAAAAAAAAACATTTCAGACGGTGAGAAATGGAACACAAACACAACCACACACGCACGTATAGTCCAGACATTTTACCACCAAATTTGGGTCAACCTCTCACTAATTGCAACAAAACCAATTTGATTTTGTATCCTCTAATATGTTCTAAATGAGAGAGAAAAGATCTTAAGAAATCCTATGAGGGGGAAGCTTTGAAAACCACTGAATAGAGTATAAAAATAATAATAATCATGAAATTTTATATGGCAATAAAGACCACAGCTTTGCATGAACGTATTGCTCAAGTAAAAGCAAAGACAATATCCAAAAGACCCCCTCATAATCGTAACAGCGATTAAAGGAACACTCCGCCCATTTTCAACCAGCTTTGTATCATTAGAACATCAGTAGTATATCAGAAAACTGTAAACGGTTTTGAAGTCTGTCATTTAATTTGACAGTTATTGAGTGTTAAAGTGTGGACCAGTGATGTCACTGGTCCACACTTTAACACTCAATAACTTAAATTAATAACTCATTAACTCAAATCAACTCTCAATAACTGTCAAACTATTCATCATTCATCTAGTTTGACAGTTATTGAGAGTTGATTTGAGTTAATGAGTTATTAATTTGAGTTAGTGTGGACCAGTGATGTCACTGGTCCACACTTTAACACTCAATAACTGTCAAATTAAATGACAGACTTCAAAACCGTTTACAGTTTTCTGATATACTACTGATGTTCTAATGATACAAAGCTGGTTGAAAATGGGCGGAGTGTTCCTTTAAGCATGCGTCGTATAGAGTGTAAAGGTAAAGGTAAAGTCCCACTGATTGTCACACACCTGAGTGTGCGAAATCTGTTCTCTGCATTTGACCCATCCCCTGGGGGAGCGGTGAGCGGCGGCGTGCGCCGCGCTCGGGAATCATAATGGTGATCTAACCCCCCAATTCCAACGCTTTGATGCTGAGTGCCAAGCAGGGAGGCAATGAGTCCCATTTTTATAGTCTTTGGTATGACTCGGCCGGGGATCGAACTCACAACCTCCCAGTCTCAGGGCGGACACTCAAACCACACTATGATCTGAACAGACACGTCTTCACTCCATCTGTACACATTATTAAACGTACAGGATGTTTGCTTGGGTATACATCCTGTGGCATTGTCTATAGGTCATCATCATGTGTCATTTCTGTGAGAAAAAGATATACATTGAATATACATTGGTATTAATCATAAATGCATATCACATAAGACAGACTTTTAGACAGACTCATACTCAGATAACCTATAAGACACATTAGCAGCTGTCATGGTGGCCTTGCAGGGCTCAGAGTTGCTTTCAAAACCTGCATCGAGACAGATGCAGACGCAGGTTCACATAGTGAACATCATTCCATTCTTAAATTCCAGACAGCTTATGTCATTCTGGCCGTGAGCGGAGGACAGTGAGAAGCTCACTCAGAGATGTGCCCTGGCTGGACTTCTGTCTTGGATACAGCCAGAGCCGGCCCTCCCTATAAGCAAACTACGCAGCAGCGTAGGGCCCCGCAGCCACCAGGGAGCCCCTGTGGGAAGAAGAGTTTACACGCTCTCACACGCTCAATTTAGCTAGAGCTGAGTTTCTGACTGGTATTAAAACCTCTTGCATGGCACCGTAACCCCGGCGTTACGTTTCAGATTTTTTGCTGTTCATCTGTCATTTATGTGATTAATTAGGTAGTTAATTCTGAACAATGCTGTTCATGCTACATACCAAAGTAACCGGCTGAATCTTGCGCATCGAACCATGTCTTCCTCTTTCTGATCAGATCAACACAGCAGAAGTTATAGCTGTCTTTGTACAAAGACAAAGACAACATTTCAGATTATTTGGCTTTTTCAAATGGCTTTTTATAATGGCTTTTTGGAAATCCGCCTAGGTATCTCCCTACAAAAACCACTGCCAAATACTCATGTTTTGGTATTTTTTCATCTTCTTTGAGTTGGGATGTGGTAAGGCATGTGGCTATGTCTCCATTGGGTTTCTAGCCATAAATACAACAA
Organism: Poromitra crassiceps; assembly: GCF_964638095.1. Classification (NCBI taxonomy): domain Eukaryota; kingdom Metazoa; phylum Chordata; class Actinopteri; order Beryciformes; family Melamphaidae; genus Poromitra; species Poromitra crassiceps. Next base: position 6,721,573 of record NC_139634.1, read on the forward strand.
CCACAGGTAACTGTTTACACTCTAAAAGTTTTTTTTATTCTAGGCGAGAATCAACCACTGTGTTTGAGCTGGTGTTACTCAGGGTCAGTAAGACATAGAGTCATTCTGACACTTGGAACAGAAACTAGAAAGTATTACCTTTCAGAAAAGGCCAGGCAGTTGTCTGTAACCCTCGCGGTTCAGCCACAGTAACCATTTTAGTTTGGGTATGTCGTTTTCACCATTTTTTTCAGAAATAGGTGGCTTTAGAAGAGGCTTTAGACATCCAGAAGAATAGTTAGGCAGGCACCACCAACCATGTGCTAGCTTGCTCCATGGAGTTTAGATAAGAGAATAGTAATGGTAAAAGAGGTGCAGACTAAAAAGTGATTTGATGTGTTCCATAAGGAAAAGGCTTTTCCATTGCATTAGTGCTAGGGCAGGGTATGAAAGTAGTTATGAATAGACCAAATCACCGTGACGTCACCGTGTAAACAACATTACTTCCGCGTACCACTTCGGGAAGGCGGCAGGTTTAAATGTGCGTGTTGCTGTCAAACCCTCTCGTAGTTTTCGGCCGACTACTTTCAATTGAAATGTTCAAACGGTTGGTAAACATGCTTGTATCTAGCCTTTCTTCTGTGTTTGTTTTATGTAGTGTTAGCTAGCTAATAACGTTTGTTTACAACTGTCAAACTCGCTGTTTTTTTGCAGACTCGTTAACTAACTACAGAGCTAACGTTACAGACAGAGCTACTGACCCCACCACGTTAATTTAATTTAGCTTCAAGTCTACTCTGGTCTGGTCTGGTCCAACAGGTAAATTAGCTAGTCTGGTCTCCACTAACGTTAGTGAAAGTGTTGTTATGAATGATATTAAACAACAACACAACACAAACGAACCATTTTTGTCTTCTTTGTCAGTTTTTGTCTTCAACACGTCAATTTGTGCCGTTCACCGCCATTATGATGTGTGGACCCCAGGGGTAACCGGAAGTAACCCAGCTGGCACACAACGTCATTAGACGTTGATCTTTGGTTGGATGGAGGTCGTGACGTCCGTGACCATAATCCAATGTCAGTCCAACGTCTAATGTCAACGTCAGGTTGACGGTTAATACTGACGACATCTGACGTTGATATTATGTTGGTTTTAAGTTGTGTTTTTAAATAACCAAAATCCAACGTCTGGTAAACGTTGTAATATTAACATCCACACAACGTTAAATTCTAACATCATCAGACGTTGATATTTAGTCGATTTTAAGTTGTGTTATAAAGTAACTAAAATCCAACGTCTTCTAAACATCCCAATATTAACGTCATTATAACGTAAAATCCCAACATCATTAGACGTTGAGATTATGTTGATTTTAAGTTGTGTTATAAAGTACCTAAAATCCAACGTCTTCTAAACATCCCAATATTAACGTCAATATAACGTAAAATCCCAACATCATTAGACGTTGATATTATGTTGGTTTCAAGTTGTGTTTTTAAATAACCAAAATCCAACGTCTGTTAAACGTTGTAATATTAACATCCACACAACGTCAAATTCTAACATCATCAGACGTTGATATTTAGTCGATTTTAAGTTATGTTATAAAGTAACTAAAATCCAACGTCTTCTAAACATCCCAATATTAACGTCATTATAACGTAAAATCCCAACATCATTAGACGTTGATAATATGTTGGTTTTAAGTTGTGTTTTTAAATAACAAAAATCTAACGTCTGTTAAACGTTGTAATATTAACGTCCCCACAACGTTAAATTCTAACATCATCAGACGTGGATATTTAGTCGATTTTTAGTTATGTTATAAAGTAACTAAAATCCAACGTCTTCTAAACATCCCAATATTAACGTCATTATAACGTAAAATTCCAACATCATTAGACGTTGAGATTATGTTGATTTTAAGTTGTGTTATAAAGTAACTAAAATCCAACGTTTTCTAAACATCCCAATATTAACGTCAATATAACGTAAAATCCCAACATCATTAGACGTTGATATTATGTTGGTTTTAAGTTGTGTTTTTAAATAACAAAAATCTAACATCTGTTAAACGTTGTAATATTAACGTCCCCACAACGTTAAATTCTAACATCATCAGACGTGGATATTTAGTCGATTTTAAGTTGTGTTTTAAAGAAACTGAAATCCTACGTCTTTAAACGTTCCAATATTAACATCAATATAACGTAAAAACCCAACATCATTAGACGTTTATATTATGTTGGTTTTACATTGTGTTTTTAAGTAACCAAAATCCAACGTCTGGTAAACGTTGTAATGTTACTGTCCACACAACGTTAAATTCTAACATCATCAGACGTTGACATTTAGTCGATTTTAAGTTGTGTTATAAAGAAACTAAAATCCAACGTCTTCTAAACGTTCCAATATTAACGTCAATATAACGTAAAATCCCAACATCATTAGACGTTGATATTTTATTGGTTTTAAGTTGTGTCTTTAATTAACCAAAATCCAACGTCTGTTAAACATTGTAATATTAACATCCACACAACGTTAAATTCGAACATCATCAGACGTTGATATTTAGTCGATTTTAAGTTGTGTTTTAAAGAAACTAAAATCCAACGTCTTCTAAACGTCCCAATATTAACGTCAATATAACATAAAATCCCAACATCATTAGACGTTGAAATTCTGATGGTTTTAAGTTGTGATTTTAAGTAACCAAAAATCCAACGTCTGTTAAACTTTGTAATATTACCGTCCACACAACGTTAAATTAGAACATCATCAGACGTTGATATTTAGTCGATTTTAAGTTGTGTTATAAAGTAACTAAAATCCAACGTCTTCTAAACATCCCAATATTAATGTCAATATAACGTAAAATCCAAACATCATTAGACGTTGAGATTATGTTGATTTTAAGTTGTGTTTTTAAGTAACCAAAATCCAACGTTTGTTAAACGTTTTAACATTAACGTCCACATAACGTTAAATTCTAACATCATTAGACGTTGATATTTAGTTGATTTTAAGTTGTGTTTTAAAGAAACTAAAATCCAACGTCTTCTAAACGTCCCAGTATTAACGTCAATATAACGTAAAATCCCAACATCATTAGACGTTCATATTTTGTTGGTTTTAAGATATGTTTTTAAGTAACCAAAATCCTACGTTTGTTAAACATTGCAATATTAACGTCCACACAACGTTAAATTCTAACATCATCAGACGTTGATATTTAGTCGATTTTAAGTTGTGTTATAAAGTAACTGAAATCCAACGTCTGTTAAACGTAGTAATATTACCGTCCACACAACGTTAAATTCTAACATCATCAGACGTTGATATTTAGTCGATTTTAAGTTGTGTTATAAAGTAACTAAAATCCAACGTCTTCTAAACATCCCAATATAAATGTCAATATAACGTAAAATCCCAACATCATTAGACGTTGAGATTATGTTGATTTTAAGCTGTGTTGTTAAGTAACCAAAATCCAACGTTTGTTAAATGTTTTAACATTAACGTCCACATAACGTTAAATTCTAACATCATTAGACGTTGATATATAGTTGATTTTAAGTTGTGTTTTAAAGAAACTAAAATCCAACGTCTTCTAAACGTCCCAGTATTAACGTCAATATAACGTAAAATCCCAACATTATTAGACGTTTATATTTTGTTGGTTTTAAAATATGTTTTTAAGTAACCACAATCCTACGTCTGTTAAACATTGCAATATTAACGTCCACACAACGTTAAATTCTAACATCATCAGACGTTGATATTTAGTCGATTTTAAGTTGTGTTATAAAATAACTAAAATCCAACGTCTTCTAAACATCCCAATGTTAATGTCAATATGACGTAAAATCCAAACATCATGAGATGTTGAGATTATGTTGATTTTATGTTGTGTTGTTAAGTAACCAAAATCCAACGTTTGTTAAACGTTTTAACATTAACGTCCACACAATGTTAAATTCTAATATCATTAGACATTGATATTTAGTTGATTTTAAGTTGTGTTGTAAAGGCTCTCTGCGTGCGATAGGTCTGCTCTGGGCAAATTGCCGGCGAGACGATGAGGGAGACGGCCGCCCTGTGAAGCATCTGGGGCTCCTGCCTCACCGTCCGCAAAGGCATGTCCTCTGGCTGGCCTGTAAGGGCCAGCTGCTGTGCTGCTGGGTGTAGGAGCACGGTCCACTCTGAGCGGTCGTCCATTATGGCGTATGTGTCCAGCCTCTGGTCCCCATGTTGGGTCACCACTTTGCAGACCTTACGGAGGGCATGACGGTTTCCCCATGGAGGTTTCCCAGTGTAGTCGCCCCCCCCCCCCCCCCCCCCCGGTTCCCCCTGGGGGAGCAGGGTGGCTTGATCCGTCAGGGGGAGCCGGGTGGCCGCTTCTTTCTGGGGGAACGGGCTTGGGGCCCGTTCTTGGCTTCCTCTGCTCGGACTTCTTGGCATCCCTAGAGGCCTTGGCTGGAGTTGTCTCCATGAGCCCGGGCAGGGCCAGGAGGTGAATTCCGGGAATAGGTAATCGTGATGGCTGGTCCCGCCCTCTGGGGGGGTCCCAGCTGTCGTGTCCGGCTATCTTGTGGGAATGGTTGACGCCGGCCGGCTGACTGTGCCCCGTGCTGTTGGTCCCAACGTTCGCCATGCCTACCTGAGTGTGGTGTATCCCAGTGGCGGGCTCGGCGGAGCCGTGCCCGTTGCACTCTATTGCATGCTCAGGGTCGGCGACCTTTGTTGGCGGATGTGTCCTGGGTGCGGGTGTTGGTGGCATTGGCAATGGCCGTTGCCCTTGTCTGGGCAGTGGAACCGGGGGTTGCGTAGTTTGGGTCATTGGCTCTGGGGCTGCCGTGCTGACCTGACCCTGGTCGTGGGAGGTGCGAGGCACGGGTGAAATGTTGAGCCGGGGTGCGGGCACCGGGAAAGTGGGTGGCGCCCTCCGGGGTGCTAACCCTGAGGCCGGTACGCACGCCGGCTCGAAGGACCAGTTTGTAAGGAAGTTTATGTGCTTGCCTTGTGTGAAGTTGCCGGATCTTAGGTAAGGGCTCACGGGCAGTGGTCGATTAGAACCACAGAGATGTCTTTTCAGGCTTTAATGAAATATCAGGCAGATAGGAGCAAGGCAGAAGCCACGTATAGAGCTTACAGATTGCAGAAAGGGGAATAGGACCAAGAAGCATATCATAACAGAACAACACCTTTTTATACCCCCCCACATTCGGGGTATGACACCGTTGGTGATGTCACAACGTCCGGGGAGGTATGACATCATCGGTGACCTCATAAAGTCACGTCTGCCATCACAGTCAGCCTAGACCGTCTGCCATCGCTGATGACCTCACAGGTGAACTCTGACATCATCATCGCTGATGTCACGGCGGTGTCATCATCATTACGTCGTTGGCTCTGGAGCTGCCGTGCTGACCTGACCCCGGTCATGGGAGGTGCGAGGCACGGGTGAAATGTTGAGCCGGGGTGCGGGCACCGGTGAAGTGGGTGGCGCCCTCCGGGGTGCTAACCCTGAGGCCGGGACGCACGCCTGCCTCTGGTCTTGGGAGGCGGGAGGCACAGGTGGAACTGCCTGCTAGCCTGAGTCGTTTTTGAGATATAAGCTTTTACATATTACATGATAAAGCATGCGCGGTGTACACCAACATATGCAGGGTGAACACGGCTGTTTCTCAAGAGAGGTGAGGGCTAGAAGGCTGATCTTTTGGTATGTTTGTGGCACCCCCTGCTACTCTACGACCACCAAGTGTCAGCCTTCTAGCCCACACACAGCCCGCCCACATGCCACCAGGGCTACTTACTATCTAAATTGATCTCAGAAGGGTGGGGGGTGACGCCCCTTGGCCTCGCCCACTTCCATTTAAGGTTATCATTGTAGTTCAGGACCTCCGGCTGAACAGACGTGCAAAGAATTTAGTCATTCTATCCATCCGTTGCAATGCTATGGCAAATTAGCTGTTCCCCGGTCTTCTGAGCGACCCTGATTGGCTCTCATCTTGGCATGGCTTAACGGAATGAAGCGATATTCGCTACACCAGTTCAGGACCTCCGGCTGAACACACGTGCAAAAATTTTAGTCATTCTATCCATCCGCTGCAATGTTATGGCAAATTAGCTGTTCCCCGGCCTTCTGAGCGACCCTGATTGGCTCTCATCTTGGCATGGCTTAACGGAATGAGGCGATATTCGCTACACTAGTTCAGGACCTCAGGCTGAACACACGTGCAAAAAATTTAGTCATACTCTCCATCCGCTGCAATGTTATGGCAAATTAGCTCTTCCCCGGCCTTCTGAGCGACCCTGATTGGCTCTCATCTTGGCATGGCTTAACGGAATGAAGCGATATTCGCTACACCAGTTCAGGACCTCCGGCTGAACACACGTGCAAAAAATTTAGTCATTCTATCCATCCGCTGCAATGTTATGGCAAATTAGCTGTTCCCCGGCCTTCTGAGCGACCCTGATTGGCTCTCATCTTGGCATGGCTTAACGGAATGAGGCGATATTCGCTACACTAGTTCAATACCTCCAGCTGAACACACGTGCAAAAAATTTAGTCATTCTATCTATCCGTTGCAATGCTATGGCAAATTAGCTGTTCCCCGGCCTTCTGAGCGACCCTGATTGGCTCTCATCTTGGCATGGCTTAACGGAATGAGGCGATATTCTCTACACTAGTTCAGGACCTCCCCCTGAACACACGTGCAAAAAAATTAGTCATTCTATCCATCCGTTGCAATGCTATGGCAAATTAGCTGTTCCCCGGCCTTCTGAGCGACCCTGATTGGATCTCATCTTGGCATGGCTTAACGGAATGAGGCGATATTCGCTACACTAGTTCAGGACCTCCGGCTGAACACACGTGCAAAAAATTTAGTCATTCTTTCCATCCGCTGCAATGTTATGGCAAATTAGCTGTTCCCCAGCCTTCTGAGCGACCCTGATTGGCTCTCATCTTGTGCATCTAGTCTTGTAGCGAAGCTTGTGGGCTTGCCTCGTGAAGTGTGCTGGATCGAAGTTGAGGGCTCACGGGCAGTGGTCGATCAGAACCACAGAGATGTCGGTCCTCGGATGCGGTTGAAGGAATACCGCTCGTGACCTGGCTGGTTGTAGGCAGTCGGTCACCAGGGCCTGGCTGGTTGTAAGACAGCCAGGGTTCAGCTCAGGTTCGGATTTGGTCGTGGTAAGGGTAGACATTATGAAGTAGAAAAGAAGTATATAAGAAGTAAGTATACCGGATACAGCGTCACAGAACACCTTGTATATATATATATGTTATGTCTGACATCGCCGATGACCTCACAGGTGAACTCTATGCTATGACATCATCGGTGACCCCGTAAAGTCCCGTCTGCCATCACAGTCAGCCTAGACCGCCTGACGTCGCCGATGACCTCACAGGTGACCTCTGACGTCATCATTGATGATGTCACGGCAGTGTCATCGTCATTACGTCATTGGCGCGCCGGTTCGCGAGCATCGACTGCCCCAAGAACAGGCCTAACGGTGGGCCATTATGGACCCTTTTCTACAAGTCTATTGAGGGTAATCTTCAGCCACATCAATCACATGGTTTCCTCCCGGTGTGCAGGGACCATATTTTCCATTGGGTAATGTGGGACGTGCACACGGTGACCTTGGAACTTTGACCCCACATGCCTGTCACTCTACTGAGGGATGGTACGCTCATGTGTATATTACAAGTCTTTGGTGTCTAAACATGATTATGAAACAATAAACTCCCCAAGTCCTTCAGGAAAAAAAGTTCCTTTGATCAACCTCTGCCCTGGGGGCCTGACAGCCCTTATGCCGCTGAGTCCAATGTTAGCAAAACGTTCTCTGAACATGGTAGCACTCCAATCTTTTAATATGTTGTATATGGGTCCCATATGAGTAGATTTGTGTTGTTTGGTGCCAATCGCTTTTCTCGTTTCAAGATTGCGGGCGCTGGAACATACACAGTCGTGCCAAAATGAAATGGCCGCCATTCAACCAAAAATGGATGAAACGACTTGAAACTTGACATAACACCTCATTTCTATGGGTGAAGTAAACCGCAGGACAACACACTGCGGCCCCCACGGACCCCGCCCGCAGCAAAGCACCCCCGACGTTCACTTCACATCAAAGATGCCTTGCCACAAGCAGAAACCGCAGGAGCTACGACATGCCGCCCCCACGGCGGTATTCCTTGGTGAGAGTGTGGCCAGAGCACTCACACCGTTGGAAACCCTTCTACATCCTCAGCAGGTATCTCAGGGTCACCAGCGTTTCGCCCCCCCAGCCTGTACGCCTCGCCTGAGTGGGGCTGCGAAGATTAATCTTCGTCTGTAGAAGGGCTCCAACTGCGAGCTCTAGTCAGCCACACCCATCTTGCACCCCTTCTTCTTGTGCTCTGAGCAGGTTGAGCAAAGAGGTCCAGGGCACTGTGGTTTAACTCCTGACCCCGGTCCTCCGCCGACTAACAAGCAGTACTAATAAACCCAGAGATAACTCTCTGGATAGTATCAAGTACTTTGCGTTGCTGTAGCTGCTCTTTGCACTTGGTCTTGTACTTGTAGCTAGCTTGCGCAGTGCCTCAGGGTGCCAGCCCTAACACTGTTGCGTGCCGTCTTTCCGAGCTGTCATCCGTTCTTTCACAGATGTCCGTGGGTCTTCCCCCACCGCCAATCTATACATATATTATGAATATATACTATAGTCAGATTTACATTCAAACATAAGTTGCTGCTATTTGGGCTACTTGGTGTTGGTGTGTGCTGTCTGGGCTACTTAATAATATATAATAATAATGATAAAAAAGGTATTCTGAACAAAGTAGCGCTCCGCCCTTTTAACCCACATTTTTTCTTCAAACGACACGAAACGTCAGCATCTGCATCGTTAGACTGTCCTACACAAAAGTATCAAACAGCTTTTCGATTGGTCAAAAATTGAGCCCACAGTGCATCAAAATGCACTGCCTAAACAGCATCTTAATTACCCTAATTACCTAGGGTAATTAGGTTGTATTTGTGATGTCATCAGTCACTCGAGCAATTGTGATGCCATCAGTGATGTCACTCGAGCAATTGTGATGTCATAAATCCTTCCTGGCTCACCCTATATAAGTGGAAGCAGTGTGTCCGTCCTGGCTCACCCTATATAAGTGGAAGCAATGTGTGTTTTTACATGCAAGCATCCAGTCCCATAAAACACCACTATTATGTTTAGGTAGAGGCTAAATAATCACACCATGTTGCTTGTTTCATGCTCTTTACTTCCCTGCCGTAAACCCACGCTTTTACAACAATGCCGTACATCGGGTGCAGTAACTCTTAAAGGCACAGTAACATGTACCTAAGTTAACAAGGCCAACCAGGCCGTAACATAACGTTATCAGACAACATTTTCTCCCCCCACCCCCCTTTTAAAGAACATAACATTCAGTCCACAACCCCCCGTGTCCCTTATCACCCAGTCACATAGTCTCCATGCCAGGCGGGCGGGACCCTCACTCTCTGAGGGCGCGCAGGCTGGGGAACAGCCTCTGGCTGTGGCGGTAGGTTACCCCCCACCCGATTTGCTCCTGGTCTGGGCTGCCAGCCGAGCGCCGTCGCTGCAGACAGGGGTGGTGCAGGTGCTGTTGGAGCTGCGACTCTGTGCAGGCGGTTTGCGTGCCAGCGGCTCCCGTTGTCCAGTCTGTACGTGGCCAGACACAGCTGCTGAGTCACCTGGAGGGGTTCAGACCAGAATGACTTCAGCTTGTTCTGGCGGTGGGGATGTTTAATCCTGACCCAGTCCCCTGCAGACAGTGTGGGGGTCTGTACTCTGCGAGAGGCATCAAACCTCCTTTTCATCTGGGCCTGTGAACCTTGGACCCGGGCTCTGACTTTCTGGAGCCCTGGCCTCTCTTGTGCAGGAGCTGGCTCAGCTCTCAAACAGTCCAGTGGTTGCTTTAGCTCGCGCCCGATCATGAGCAGTGCAGGTGACACCCCCGTGGTGGAGTGCTTGGATGCCCGGATGGTCAGGAGAGTTTGGTTGAGTGCGGCACTGAAGGTTTTCCCTTCCTCCAGGCAGGCTCGGATTCCATTTTTGAGGGTTTTATTTAGTCTTTCCACCCCCCCATTACACTCCGGGTGATACACTGCTGTCCTGATGTGTCTGATGGACCGCAGTGCCAGGAACTCTGATAACTCTGCTGATGCAAATTGGGGCCCATTGTCCGTTGTGATGACACTGGGTAGGCCCCATCGCCCAAACAGGTTGGTGAGGCGGTCGATGACTGTGTGTGTGGTGATGGAGCTCAGTTCGACAGCCTCCGGCCACTTCAAATGCAGGTCATGCACCACCAGCAGGTAGCGCGCATGTGCGGGCGCCCCATGGAGCTCCCCACAGAGGTCAACCTGGATATGTTCCCATGGTGCAGATGGCCAAGGGATTGGAGTGAGGGGTGCTGTAGCCGGCTGGCCTGTCTTCCCGCTCAGAAGGCAGCAGGCGCAGTTACGCACCAGCTCCTCTATGTCAGAGTCTATATGGGGCCACCACACTGTATCTCTGCAACGTTGCTTCACCTTGACCACCCCCAGATGCCCCTCGTGCGCCATGTGCAGTATTCCGGCCCTCAGAGTCTCCGGTACAATGGTGCGGTGGCCGTGAGCGAGGCACACAGCCCCCCAGCAGGAGAGCTCATCACGGACCCGGTGGTAGGGAAGCAGATTGTCGTCCACCGTGGCAGGCCAGCCATCTTGGACATAAGCCCGGAGGGTTTTGAGAGTCTCGTCTTCAGCTGAGGCCTGCTGCAGCTCTGCCAGGGTGACTACCGTGCTGAGGGGCCCATGCAGAATGTTGACCCAGTCTTCGTCGTCCTCCAAATCGGGTGTCACCCCACCCGTCTCCTTCGTCACGGAGACCGCTCTGGATAGGAGGTCAGCCGCTGTATTAGCACGCCCCGGCACAAACTTAAGGCTGAAGTTGTACTGATTCAGCCTATCAGCCCACCTCAGCAGTCTGATGGGCCTGTGCCCCGAGCCCCGGGTTGCCAGCAGTGCCGTCAGCGCCTGATGGTCCGTGCGGATGGTGAAAGCCCTGCCGTACAGGTAGACGTGCCAGCGTTCGCACGCCCACAGACAGGCCAGGGCCTCCCTCTCCCCCACAGAGTACTTCTGCTCCGCCGGAGAGAGTGCCCATGAGGCGAAAGCTACAGGGCGTTCCACCCCCTCCTGGACCTGGGAGAGCACCGCACCAAGCGCCACCCCAGAAGCATCACAGGTGACCAAGGTGGGCGCGCTCAGACTGAAATGCGTCAATGTGGGTGGGGACGTAAGCTGCTGCTTGATGGCATGCACGGCCTCATGGCAGGCAGGGGTCCACTCCCACACAGCATCCTTTCTGAGCAGCTGGCGCAGGGGGGCAGTTGAGTCAGAGTAGTGTGGTATGAACCGCAGATAGTAGGTGGCCATCCCCAGGAAAGAGGAGAGATGGGATGGCGACTGCGGGTCTGGCAGGGACAGAATGGCTTCAGTGTGGGACATGATCGGGGCAATACCGTCCTTGGAGAGCCTGAAGCCGAGGAACTCGACCTCCGCAACTCCAAACACGCACTTTTCAGCATTAAGTGTGACCCCCTGCTGTTCAAAACGTTGAAAAACCTGCTCCAGGCGAGCATCGTGCAGCACGGTGGAGGGTGCGTGTACCACTACGTCGTCCAGGTAGATGGAGACCCCCTGGATTCCGGCCAGGATGAGTGACATCTTCTGAAAGCAACTTGGGGCCGATGACAGTCCAAACGCCATGCGTTTATATCTGAAAACCCCCACGTGCGTGACAAACGCTGTGAGGCTCATGCTGGCAGGTGCCAGGCGAGTCTGCAGGTAGCCGTGACGTAAATCCATCTTACTGAAGACAATGGAGCCGTGGAAATGACTAGTAAGCTCCTCGGCCGTGGGTAGAGGGTACTTATCCGGGATGATGGCTTTGTTTACATCCGTCAGGTCGACACAGAGGCGCAGCCCGCCCCCCCGTTTCTTGGCTATCACCAAGTTGGACACCCACGGTGATGCGTTGATTGGTTCAATGACATCCCCCTCCACCAGGCAGCGTAGCTCCGCCTCCACTGCATCACGGAGGGCGAGGGGAATGCACAGCAGTGGCTGGATAACGGGGCGGACAGACAGGTCAACAGTAGGCCGGTGAACAAATCCAGACATGCAGCCCAGCCCTTTAAACAGATGTGGGAAACGGTCGGGCCAGGAAATGGCGACCTGCAGGACATGCAGGCCCCTCGCATCAGTCATAGTAAAGCCCAGGGCGAGGAACAGATCAAGACCCATGATGTTGGCTCCCCTCTGTGTGATGTAGAACTTGGTGTCAGGGGCAAATTGTTGGTCATATCTGACAGGAAGGCGGGCCACACCCAAAGTGGAGATGGGGGAGTGGCCATAACCCGACAGAGCGTTACCTGCTGCTTCCAAAGGCATGTGTTTGAAGAGTCAATCATACGTGCATTTGTTCAGTATTGACACTTTTGCCCCCGTGTCCACCAGGAGCGGTACGCTTGCTCCACCCACACGACATGTGCAATGCTTGAGTGAGGTCTGTGGGCTCTGTATTGTGTTGATTGGAACAACAGCTGTATCTGAGTGGGCAGGAGGGGAGCGACAGCAGCTTGCAAAATGATTCATCATGTTGCAGTTACGACAGCGCTTGCCCACAGCAGGGCATGACTGATCTCTGGTTGCATGTCTAGAGGAGCCACAGTTATTACAGCACTTGGGCCCGCCCTCTCTAAGGCCTCTGTCCACTCTCTGTACATCCCAACTGTCACTCACCACGTCTGCAGCAGCGGTCCCTGCCGTCTCCTGAGCCACAGTCTGAACTGACGGGGCGAATGACGTCACAGGCTCGTGCACAGCGCGGCCCAACTTGCGCACCTCCGATAGAGCCGTTTCCAACTGCTTCCCAATCACTAACGCATCCGCCAGTGTCATGGAGTCTGGCTCCAGTAACAGCCTCTCTCTCAGCTGGTTACAGGACGTTTTCTCTATCAGTTGGTCCACTATAAGTCCATTCTCTAAAACCCCAAAGTCACAAAGCCTAGCCAGCTCGCGCAAGGCAGACACAAAGTGCGCGACCATCTCACCCGGCTTCTGAGCCCTCTGACGAAACTCAAAGCGGTGCATGCGTCGGCTCCTTCCCGTGCTGAAGTGAGACTTTAGGGCCGCGGTAGCTGTAGCATACGAGCCATCCGTTAACGTGAGTGTGGCGAAGATCCGCTGTCCCTCCTGGCCGAGGCAGTGGCGGAGGAGCGCGCACTTCCTATCCTCTTCCAAATCGAGTGCCCCAAAGCCAGCAAATAATCCTCAAACGACCTCTGCCATCGATCCCAGGGAACAGCTGGGTCACTGGGGACGGGTAAAAAAGGTGGCGGCGGCGGCAAAATCAAGTCAGCCATCCTCGCTAAATAGGCTAAATAATCACACCATGTTGCTTGTTTCATGCTCTTTACTTCCCTGCCGTAAACCCACGCTTTTACAACAATGCCGTACATCGGGTGCAGTAACTCTTAAAGGCACAGTAACATGTACCTAAGTTAACAAGGCCAACCAGGCCGTAACATAACGTTATCAGACATAACAACCACCACCAAGCATCCAGTCAGCAATGGGTCGTGCCCAGCCACAACCCATTGCTGCGCAGCAGCTATAATTTTAATTATATTTTATTGGGGATACTGTAATCCTTTAAGGGACCACTCTCATTTGTTTTGAAACCATGCAGTAGCTATAGTAAAGATAAATTAAAATGTGCAATGTGTATACAGTGTTCCTGGCCATGGCATAAGGGGTTATCATACCAGTTTTTTTATAAAGCAGGCTCTGGTAATGTTATACCTTCAAGGATTTTAGTAACCACATACTACTACTGATGTTGTAGAGGTTTTAAAGGCAGCCGTGGGGGACCAGTTCCCACCATCAGCTGTCTCTCTCAAGGGCCTGGCTCAGGTCTTGAAGCTTGCGTTGACACGGGTGTGTCTGCCAGGACACGGTCTAATAATCTCTGAGTACTTCTAATTATCCCGTCCTGTTCCGGACTGCTATTGGCTTCGTCTCCTGAATCACTCTGCATGGGGCGTGGTGTTCGTGGCATAGTTAAGAAGAGCTCATTCTACTTGATGTCATACATCGTCGGCAGGGGCATCACATCTGTCATGATGTCACAGGGCAGCATTGTGATGTCATGGATGGACTCAGGGATGTCATGTGATGGACTCAGAAGGCCCAGAATGTGCCCTGGGAGCTGGCCGGCCCCTGGTGTTGATGCGAAGTCTCCGAAACAACTGACATAATTATTGTTATTGTTATTATTATTGTTATTATTATTGTTATGATTGCTATTATTGTGATTACTATTATTATTATTATTATTATTATTATTATTAGTATAATAATAATAATAATAATAATAATAATAAAGTCTGACATTTAGTCATTTCTGGTCATATCAAAATCAAGACTGAGCAATTACAACATTTTGATCAAACACAAATATAAGTAAAATTAATAACAAAAAAGAAGTCAGAGGTCTAATCATAAATCAAAATCTGATTGATTGTCTGTACTACCAACAGGAAAGACAGATCCTCAAGAACAGATTGGAGAGCAATCGAATCAAGCTGGAGTTAAAATAAATATTGCAGTTGAATTCAGGGAATGTGGGGTATAGGGATATATTTTTTTTTAGAGGAAACTGGACGAAATAGAAGAATATAGTCAGGATAGTGTTTTAGAAGTCCGTTCTGATCCACACTCCATTTCAGAAGGTGGCGGTAATGCACCATAAGTTGTTTGCCAACCGCCATAAAACACTACTAGAAGAAGAAGAAGCTGGCCTGAGTTTGAAGTTCCTGCGCGGGTTAAAGCATGAAGATGTTCACTTTTTGGCTCTCATCGGATGGTCTCATGGGATTAGCAGTATATTCAACTAAAGTAAGCAGGAAAGGTAAGTCCACTACTAGTAACAAATGAGGTTAGACCAGCCAAATCTGTGTTTTTAAGTCGCGCAAAGTGACGCTAATGGCGTTAGCATTAACGTTAGCATTGAGCTAACGCTAATGTTATGGGCTACGATTGCAACTGTTGTTACTGTTAGCCTACATTACTAACGTGATTATAGGTACAGGACACACTGGGCTGATGTACCACAGCCTGCCAGTTAACTTTCAGACCATGTCCGGCTAATTTGAATGAGTTTAGACTTATTTTAGTTTAAAGTGTGTTGTTACTAGTTCGCTTGCTAGCTAGGAGTTCTCTTCACAATGCATGGCTTGCAGAAATGGAAATTCTGGGCCAAACTCAATTTATTTGGTGCAGGGTAATGGATAGCACAACTTAGTTGTGTCTTCTGATTTACTTCTCAACATGTGCTCATTAGCTCAGTGTCTATCAAAGTGTTTGTATGCAAAATGAGAATGTAGTGGGTAGCTTCAGCAGCACACATTGCTGTGTATTAATGTGTAAATGTATTCTTGTTAAGTTAGCTAAGAAAGCAGTATGATGAAACAGTATGAGATTTTGGTTGATTAAATTGATTGAGGACAAGGATGTTTGTACTCTATAGACCAGGAAATAACTGGGAGCCTGTAAGATGTTTCCCACCTGCTGCTGCAGTGTCCTCCCTGAAATCCATCCACAGCTTTCCCCTTACCCCGCTCGCCGGACGCTTCTGGCTCATACTGAGCGCATTAGCGCCCGGCGAATGCAACCCATTTCACATATTAAATTTTGCCATTTTCACGTCTGGGTCTAAAATCCCGGCTCCTACCTGAGTCTTCACGTGAAGTGAAGACGCTATCCGATGTCAAACATCCTCTTCTTTTAATGACACCTAGTTGTTGCATCCAAAATGTTGCATAAAATCCACTTTTCTGTCGCTCAAAAACCGAAAACCATGTATCTGGAGCACCGCCCCTTCTTCTTCTCTGATCTGAAGCAACCCGGAACAATGACTTCCGGGTTGCTCGAGGTGCTCCAAATAAATGCTTTTCGGTTTTTGAAAGACAGAAAAGTGGATTTTATGCAACATTTTGGATGCAACAACTAGGTGTCATTAAAAGAAGAGGATGTTTGACATCGGATAGCGTCTTCACTTCACGTGAAGACTCAGGTAGGAGCCGGGATTTTAGACCCAGACGTGAAAATGGCAAAATTTAATATGTGAAATGGGTTGCATTCGCCGGGCGCTAATGCGCTCAGTATGAGCCAGAAGCGTCCGGCGAGCGGGGTAAGCTTTCCCCCACCTGGATTTCATCTGTCTCCCTCTGCCTCTATGCTTCAGGTAAAATCTATTAGACTTCTGAGTACAAACTTGCTTGAATGATTCATAATTCACTGTATGAGAGAGTGACTGAGACGCTTTTATAGAAATGTCAGAGAAACCTGTATGTAAGTCATGCCTTTGCATATCTTTGCCAACAGCTACAGTGTGTCTAGCCACATATGTTCCGCTGTTCTCTGTTCCTCTGTGATCCACTCTGAACTCGCGTCACACAGCATAGCATAAGGAAATTGGGGAGTCAAGTGTTCAAAACTCTCTGCTACCAGTAGGGCTGCACGATATATCGTTTACACATCGACATTGCGATGTGCGCATGCGCGATAGTCACATCGCAGGACGTGCGATGTCAAAAGCAAATTAACTCGTCATGTTGCTTGATAAACTCTCACTTTAGGGGAGGCTACTGAGTGAAATGCAGGCTCTCTCAAAGGAGAGAGACGCCCCGCTACTGTACTCACTCATTTAGTGCTTAGCTTCAACACAACAAACATGCACAGAGAGCTCAATTGAATTATCTTTTGCTTATGTTGCGTTGCTGACAGACAGTAGCCCGTCTGTAAACGATGTGGTTGCGGAGGCGGACTTGTCCACAGTTTGCAGCGCACTCGCATACAGCAGGCTGGCTGCTGTAACTCAACATGTCCGTGGAGTGGAGATATTTACTCTTGAAACACCAAAAAGCAAGACCGCAACTTATGACACGAAGGCTGATTACTGATAAGTTGTCCGTGTTATCACTGTGGCTGTCTCTCCCCTTCAAGTCTCTGATGTTGCATCACATGATAGCAGTAACGTTACGGTAGAGTTAATCATACATACATAGCGACTTATTTACACAAAACATGTCAGTGAAAATAAAAAGAGAAGAGGCATATCTGGGCAATTAAATGTATATTTATTACTTTTCACGAATGAATAGTTTGTCACCGGTCGGCTGCATGTGAATCCTCGTCTCTCTGTACTGCCAGCCTTGATGCGGAGTGTACCACTTGGTCGTTTCTGGAGGGGGTTTCCGGGAGGTCAGACCAAGTGTGTAAAGTGGCAGGGGTGTTTCATTGTTGATTTATTGAAACGTTAGAAGAACGAAAGAAGTTGAAAGCAGTGATTATAATCAATGAAATCTAATGTTTTTCTGCAAATAGCATCATTGGGAGGTAGATTCTGGCACTCAATATTAGGGGTGGGCAATATATCAATTGTATATCAATATTGTGATATGAGACTATATGGTCTTAGATGTTGGATATGGTAATATGGTGATACAGCATACATGTTGTCTTTCCCTGGTTTTAAAGGCTGCATTACACTAAGTGAAGTGTAGGCTAGTGACATTTTAAAGTAGAATGTCATAACTTACTCACTTTTTCATGTATGTAGCCTAAGTCATGGAAATCCATTGGTCAAAATGTGTATGCACCCTGATAGATGACGTTCTGAGGCCTACAGTATAGGCGACAGCCCAGTGGTTGAGAAACATTAAAATACCTAATTTCCCCTCCAAAATCAGATGGACTCTACAAAATCATCCCAATCATTCTAGAAGTATTCTTTTCTTTAAAATAGAGCTATTCTGGTAATCTGGTGAAAATCTGTATTTTTTCATATCGCAATATATATCGCAGGGGCAGGGAATATCGCAATGTCAGTTTTTTCCAATATCGTGCAGCCCTAGCTACCAGTCTCCGACGTCCAATCACAGATCCAAAGATATAATAATATCCCTATGGAAGCCAGTAGTTTAGGCGGCGGTTTTAATGATATTCCTGCATGAAACAACCTTTAAAAAGCAGTCTTTCCACAGCCTGTGCTGAATTTACAGCAGGGTGTTTGATCTCACTATCATGGTGCATGCGTCTGAGCAAACATACAACATTGCAGTCACACGGATACGGCAGCACATTGATCAAATCATCAAATCAAGTGTTGAACTTGAATGATTTGTGTCTTGTAAGGACATACAGGCTAGGCACCACAAATATGGTGCATGACAGAAATAAAACTGATCTATCTAGTATCTATCCAGTGCACCTGGGAAGTAAAACTTCATGAAATATTATTATATCTTTGGATCCGCGATTGGACGTCGGAGACGGGTAGGAGAGCGTTTTGAACACTCTACTTCCCCAATTTCCTTATGCTACGCTGTGTGATGCTAGTTGAGAGTGGACCACAGAGGAACGGAGAACAGTCAGGCTGGGGACCTTCAACCTGCCTCTCGTCTCAACATGATGGAGCCCAGCAGATACAGGTAGAGCTGTTGTGTGGTGTGTTTCATTTCATGTTCACATGGATGACCAACAGAAGTTTGATGACCACTATTGACAAAGGCGCATTATCTCACAACACTACTATAGACGGTTTTCACAGAATGGCCAGTCCTCCACTTTAATGATTTTTTTAATGCAACAGGAAGTGAGCTGGGGTTCAATTTAGAATGTTTTTGTTGTCAAGTTAAAACCATTTATAATAAGGCATTATGACTGCATACAACCACACATAACATTACACTGCGTCATTGTATGGTAACACACTTGTCTGCTATCTTGTCTCTTGTGTCTGCTTCCAGGGCCAACCAAGTGATGCATCTGCCTCCCCCTCTGTCCAGCCAATGGACACGTCCACTGCCATCCACTCCAACTCCTCACACCTCTTCTGCCCAGTCTGAGGACAACAGCCCATGCTGGACCCAAGTAAGAAAACATCTGCATCTCACACTGGATATGCAGTACAAGCAACTTAAAAAAAAATCTACTCCAAATTACAGGATTATTATTAACTTGTTGGATTAAATGTGGATGCAGGGGAATGTGATTGGCTCATTGTTGTTATACAATCTCTTTACTTCCACGGTGATAGACAGCTTGAAGTCTGGCATTGTAAGCGTGTATCTAACTTCTGTATCATGATGTACTTACTGCCGGGCACATTATAGAGAGCCAAAGTGAACGTCACTTCCTGCCTTTCTCTCGGTACGAGCATCTGGAAAAATATGAATGGGGGTGAATGGTGAGAGACAATACTTTTTTGATCCCGTTTGAATTCTGCCACGGGGTACACATGTACATTTGTCAATTTAAAAGATAACTTTGCAAGTCAAGAAAGTCGCAGTTTGTTCTGAAACTGAAACGTAAGGTTTAGTTTTGTCAATCAACTACATCTCTCGTGTCTCACAATACGTCACACCATCAACAACGTGGACTGGCAGGAGAGATGTCACTTATGCGACTGGTTGTGCATAGTCTTTCTGATTTTATAACTTATAGTGGCACAGTTTTACCACAAACTGCGACTTTCTTGACTTGCATGGTTATCTTTTAAATTGACACAAAATTACATTTGTACCCCGTGGCACAATTCAAACAGGATCAAAAAAGTATCGTCTCTCGCCGTTCACTCCATTCATATTTTTTCAGATGCTGGTACAGAGAGAAAGGCAGGAAGTGACGTTCACTTTGCCTCTCTATATAATGTAAATCCAGCTTACAGTCCCTGGCTGGCTCACTATGCTGCTTCCCAGCCGGGGAGAAAGGCGCTGCCGTCATGCCGCCAGGAATGAGCCATGAACCGCGGATGGGACATTGTGAATAGCGATATTCTACAATGAGAGTTATGAAAAGCCAATTAAATTACATAGGCCTTTGTATTAACATTAATCCAAGTAATCTTTTGCATGCTTATCTGCACAGATATGGACATTTCTGGTGATCTGTGCCTCCTTGTGCTGTTTGATGCCTGCCCGGTAGTGATGCGCGGGTCACCCAGAACCCGCCGGGTCCCGCGGGCTGGGCCGCCCCGCAGGCGGGCTGGGTTGGCAAATTATGAAAATATCGCGGGTGCGGGCGGGGCAGGCTCAGAACGTGACAAAGCAACATTATTAAATAATTTAGAGCAATGAAACACGCAGAGTAATTAACCTTAAAGACGTTAACTCTCTCTCGCATGTAGGTACACACAATCAGACAGACTCCTGCTGCACTCTCTATAGCCTACATGGAGTAAAGAAACGCTTCAATGAGGTAGCCTATGTGCTCTCAAAACAAACACTTTGGAAGGATTATTCGCTGTAATTATTATTTGAAGTGTCCATATAATGCCACCGCAGATTTTCTGTTGTGGACTCGACTGTGATCTATTTGTCAACTTTACTGCAACGTGAGTAGGCTGTGAACAATTGAGTGCGCATGAGGTAATTAAAAGAAATCAGACAGCGAGTCTGGCCGTATCTGCAAGCCGTGTGCGCACCTGCTGCACTACTACGTTTAGCCTACTACTGCAACAATTGAGAGCGCATGAGGTAATTAAAAGAAATGGGGAAGAATAAGAACTGTTTCTGTAGCCTGCCTAGTGCCTACCTCTATACCTGCTACCTCCATTTGAAACACTGCGCGGTCACGCCATCCGCACTTTGGGGAAGCGTAGTCGGTCGTGCTATCTGAAGACCATGGATTAATTGAAGAAAGACCGACATGAAAGCAGCAGCGCAACTCATCCAGAGCAGGCCTAGGCTACAACTGTTGTCGCGCAGGGCAGCATGTGAGTGTCTGTGTGTGTGTGTGTGTCTGTGTGAGAGAGAGAGAGGGGGGAGAGAGACAGAGTTATTAGCTGCTTTGCACACCTTGGAAGCTCTGCTGTGCTCCTCCTGCGTCCGGAGACATATTACATTAAATTGGCCGTTGCGGGCTGCTGGGTTGGGCTGGGTTCGGAATTTTCAGATATTTTAACGGGGCGGCCGGGGCGGGCTGGCTCCGATGACGGGTTGGGTTGGGGCGGGCCTTAAAAAAACCTGACCCGCGCATCACTAGAAAGTAGACATCATTATTGTAGTAAGCTAAATTATTTCATACTTGTAAAATAAAACTAGAGAAATTATTCCATTTTCGATTTGGGTCTTTTGAGAGGGGGGTGGGTCGTTCTCGCGTGGGATCCTTACGTCACCTGACAACTTGGTTTTCACTTTGAAAAACATGTCAAAGAAGCTGTCTGAGAGAGCCAAGTCATTAAAAAAATCGATCCTAACCCCTAAACTAAAAAGATTATTGCTCCTAAGGGACCCTAAAGCTGCGTTCACACCGACCTATTAAAGTTTTTCGCTGGCATCGAAAATACGCTCTCCGCCCGGGATGAAATATCCCAGCTCGAGCTAAATTACGCTGGCATTAGTCGCTCCCTGTTCAACGCTGATTGGCTGCCGTGTGAGAGTGTGTCAAATATCACACTGGCTTGGAACAAACCGCTGGTTATTGTGTGGCAACAAACCGCATTGACAGCTGACATGAAGGCTACGTTCACACAGCCAGCCTTAGTGCTTGAATCTAATCTTTTCCCACCTAAGTGACTCAGGTCAGTCTTTTTTATGACTGTGTGAACAGTACAAGTCACATTGAAAGTTACTTTTTTAAAGACGACCTGGGCTACTTTCAAATGTGGAAAAACATCAGATTCGAATCTGATGTTTTGGAATGTGACTCCGGTGTGAACAGACATCTTGCCCATATCTGACTTAATGCTTCAATGTGACTTTTACGTCATTCCAGAGCGACATTCGTCACTATTCTGCACTGGCGGGAGGAGGGAGGACCAGATTGTGATTACAAACATGGAGGACAGCTGCGAGGGAGGTAATCAGTGGAGGAACAGTGAGGTTTTAGACCTCATAAGTATTAGCAAGAAGTAGCAGCTATTGCTCCACAGAAAGCCATTATTAAAAAAAAATCTAAAGGCTCTCTTTCTCCTCTTCCTCGCTATCATCTGCACCTATATGACGGCACGGTGGCTCAGTGGTTAACACTGTTGCCTCACAGCAAGAAGGTCCCGGGTTCGAACCCCGGTCCGTCCCAGGTCCTTTCTGTGTGGAGTTTGCATGTTCTCCCCGTGTCCGTGTGGGTTTTCTCCGGGTGCTCCGGTTTCCTCCCACCATCAAAGAAAGACATGTATGTTAGGGTTAATACTCCTGGCTGTCAGTGCCCCTGACCAAGGTACTGGCAAAATAACTGGAGTTGGTCCCCGGGCGCTGCACAGTGGCTGCCCACTGCTCCTAGTTCTAGGAAGGTTCCTAGTAGAGGATGGGTCAAATGCAGAGGATGGATTTCCCCAAGGGGATAAATAAAGGATAACTTAACTTAACTATATTCCCTGTCTTCCACTGCACAATAACTTGTAAATTGAACCGTAAACAACAGATGAAACAACATCGTCAGCTACCGCCATGTTTACTGCTGTCTTCTTCTGGGTTTATGTAGAACAGCAGTGTGCTGCACATGCGGGTCACTTCAGGTCCGCGACCTGTTCACACTGGAGTCTGATATGGGCCACTTTTAAAAAGTCTGTGTGAACAGCCACACAAAAAATCAGATGTGAGCAACAAGTCAGATTCAAGCACTAATGTTTGCTGTGTGAACATAGCCGAAATGAAGTCTGTACTAGCTCACGTTAGGAGCACGCTGTTAGGCTTAGCTTGTAAACAACTACAGTGGCTCGTAGTGGACAAATATCATGACATTGCGTAACGTTATAGCCCCCAGATGTCCGTCAATTATTGTGCCTGTTGACGAGCGATTTAAACAGAGCGACAGAGTGATTCCATAGGGTTGAATCAAGCGACAGAGAGAAAAATAAATATCTCGGTGTGAACACAGCTTTAGGAGCAAGAAATAAATGAGCACAGAATGATTAAAAAATAAGGAGGCTCTAGTTAGTCTCAAGAGATCAGAATGAGCAACAGATTTTTTTGCTATGGTTAGATGGATAACAGTGAAACTATGATCAATATAGTATTTTTTCTATGTTCTCCAATTGTGTTAACTATTAACTACTACTAACTTAACTACTTTATTCAGAATTGACATCACAACATACGTTTACTTGCATTTCACTTATGGTTATCCGCTTGTGTAAAGTAAAGTAAAGGTAAAGTCCCACTGATTGTCACACACCTGAGTGTGCGAAATTTGTTCTCCGCATTTGACCCATCCCCTGGGGGAGCGGTGAGCGGCAGCAGCACCGCGCTCGGGAATCATATGGTGATCTAACCCCCCAATTCCAACGCTTTGATGCTGAGTGCCAAGCAGGCAGGCAAATGGGTCCCATTTTTATAGTCTTTGGTATGACTCGGCCGGGGATCGAACTCACAACCTCCCAGTCTCAGGGCGGACACTCAAACCACAAGGCCACTGAGCTGGTGTAAGCACACAAATTGAAATATATCATGAAACGACAATGGTTTAAGCAAGTGTACTCAAACTTTTGACTGAGTAATGGCTAACTTAAGTTCTGGCCAAGGGACAACAGTTGGAAATTAGCCATCTGGCTAACACTGTCACATTGACAGTGATGTTATGTGCACTGTAGTGCGAAAGCATGTGAACTAAGCACAAGGCCAAAACACATGCTGTGTGGCACTAAAAATCATTTTCCAAGGTTGGCAGGTCTGCTGTAGCAAGAGTGAGCAAAATCTCAGAACACTGGCAATTGTACAGGAAAGAGGAAATGTCACAATTAAAAAAAAAAAAGATAGTGGTATATCCTCAACTGTTATGTACACAAGGCTGAATTAATTCAGTGATAAGCTCAGTGTCTTCTTGCCCCTAACTGTAACTTCTGTTCCAGCTACTAATGTTGGAGAAGACTTGCTGCACTCACTCTCCCGGGATGAAATCAACAATCTTTTTCCCGGTCCTGAAAACTTCCTGAGGCTGTATGGCACCTTGTGATGTGAGACAAAAGGGTCAGTGCAGGGAGCACGTCAGTGCAACACCAGCCCCCTGCAGGAAGCACCAGCACCCCAGTGCAACACCAAGATCACAGTGATAACATGTATGTGGTATTGCATTTAATATACTGTATGCATCTGTGAGTCTTTGGATGAAAACGTTAGGCCACGCAACAGCTTTAGTGTCTGTCCAGGGATCTTAGTATTCCATTCATTTGTAAGTGTTTGGAAACCTAATATTTCCCAATACTTTTTTCTTCTGATGTAACCTGCAGCCAGCACCCAAGTGCCATGCCGATCTGAAACCAGCAATGCCAGTCACCTGCAATGAGCACCGCAGAGCAACGCCAGGATAGCAGTGATGAAACATGTATGTATTTTTTAATACTCTGTATGCAATATTGCAACAATACATTAGCCCACAGTCCACATACCTTTTGTTTTTGGGTCATGGTTTCACTACGCATTTTATGCATAAGGAGAAAAAAATGCTTCCATTTCTAAAATGGAAGCATGGAAAATGGAAATGCTTATTAGCAAAAAATCTATTTCTGGTCTATAATATGAAAGTATAAAAAAACACTTGCAAATGTAAAAGTGCTTCTTAGTAGGGCTGAACGATTTGGGTAAAAAATCTAATTGCGATTTTTCTGACCGATATTGCGATTTCGATTTAATTTCGATTTTTTTTTTAATCAAGTTTCAGTGCAATATTAACTGTAATAAATGTAAAACACAATGGAGCATTTGCCTACCACATTCAAACATCACAATCAACAAACTGCTCTATATTATAATGCAAGGATGAGAACTTGGATAAGAATTCCTTCCAGCAACATTTATTTGCTTTTAAACAACAGCTGCAATTCTCTCTGTGTCTCAGTCTTTAACAATACAAACAAAACAAAAAGCACCAGCATCGCTGCAGCTCTTGAAGTAACTGCCCAAGGATCGCTTGGCCTTTTTTGCAGCCGATGGCCTGGCTCCTTCCTGTGCTGCACTTTGAGGCACAGCAGCAGCATCTGGGGGTGATGGCAGCCCTCTTCTCCTGCAAAACACAGACACAACTGTTAAGTTTCACATT
This sequence comes from Poromitra crassiceps, assembly GCF_964638095.1. Classification (NCBI taxonomy): domain Eukaryota; kingdom Metazoa; phylum Chordata; class Actinopteri; order Beryciformes; family Melamphaidae; genus Poromitra; species Poromitra crassiceps. Next base: position 6,746,674 of record NC_139634.1, read on the forward strand.
AATGCAATTCACAGCACACACATTCATTCACACATCAAATACGGGGCACAGGGCAGGCTATATACACACGCAGTGTTTCAGTGAAGCCCTATTTTGCAAGGAAAGCCAGGGGAGAGAGGGGGAGGATAAGGAGAGAGGAGTGGGAGAGGAGAGAATTAATGCAAGTTACCTTTAGTGCCACCTGCACTTGTTCCATCTCTCTCTTCACCCGGGCCTTGATTTGTGGGACATTCTCTGCACTTATGTAGCTTGTTTGCAACTTTTCTGAAAAACAAAATAATTAACCAAATTATTCTATAAGTACTACATGGCTGTATTGCATTTTTAAGATTGGAACTAATTATAGATGATGTAGGAGGGAGAGAAAGTAGGGAGGAGAGATGGGGAGGGAGAGAGCAGAACGCTGGGAGAGAGGACATTAGCTACTACAGAATCATTCCATTTCCCAGACTGACAATATATTGGCTATATAATATATTGGGGGAGGTGAAGAGGGGCATTTAGACATTACTGTAGGCTTACCCAGGGCCGATCCTGGCCATTTGGGTGCCCTAAGCGTAATTGTTCTGTGGTGCCCCCCCCCCCCCCCCCCGTAAAACTTTCAATAACTGTCAAACGAAAGACTGCAAAATCATTAATTATGAACGATACTAGTGTATCTCACATTTCATTACATGTGGGAAACAAACAATTGTTAGAATTACTGTACATGTCAGCAAACAAGTGATTGTTAAACTGTACATGCAAGCAGGGGCGGACTGGGATCATAATTCAGGCCGGGCATTAGATACCAAGCAGGCCAGGCCGATACAGGCCGACGTGCGTGCCGGCGTCCGAAGGGCGGCGGCGAAAAATTTGGGCTGTTTGAAGCCCAATTTGGGCCGTTTGAAGCCAGATTTGGGCTGTTTGAAGCCAGATTTGGACCGTCTGAAGCCCGATTTGGGCCAGTTGAAGCCAGATTTGGGCCAGTTGAAGCCAGATTTGGGCCGGTTGAAGCCAGATTTGGGCCGCTTGAAGCCCAATTTGGGCCGTTTGAAGCCCAATTTGGGCCGAGTCCAATTTTACAATGAGATGCACCCTGAATAAAGTAATAAAACCACTAGTAAACCAGTAGGCGGCGCCTGGCCTGCTGTTCAGTGAGTGGCCTGACTGAGGGCACCAAAAAAAAAAAAAAAAAAATTTTTTTTTTGGTGCCCTCAGTCACGTGATGCCCTACGCAGTCTGCGTACTCTGCGTAATGGGTTGGAGCGGGCCTGGGCTTACCAAGCTAACGTTACAATACAAGTAGCCTACTGCATTCAGGCAGAGTCAGACTGATAATGTTAAGTGAGAGGGGAAGAGGACATGTAACGTGAGCTAGCCAGTTAGGGCTAGCAAGCTAACTTTACTAGCTAAATGAGCTATCTCCTTAGGGAGAGAGCTAGCGTTAGTAAAGTTAACTTGCTACGTTGCTAGCCCTAGCTGCTAGGCTAAATAACGTACCGATGGCGAGGTGTAGTCTGTGGTGAAGCACTGGAGTCTGGTCCATCTGTTGATTTCCATAGCTTTTATGACGTTTGAAGCGTTGTCGGCACCGCGCTTGCTTAACACTGTCTAACTAACCGATGCTCTAAATCCAAAGTAGTTCCAGCCTTTCTTCGGTGCTAAATCATCCGGCGGCCGCTTCTTGTTCTTGTTCGGCTGAAGCTATTACACTTCCGAGTCTTGTTAGATAGCTGCCCTTCCATTGTAGAGAATCCAGTCAGTGGCGCACTATTAAAAATCCAGTCAGAGTGAATAATGTGTCAACTTTTGTAAAGTTCGCTAATCGGCTCGCTAGCTATATTCTGCAGACTGCTGCAGCCATGGGGCTGCAGCTAGGTTTCTCCTCCTCCATCCAGGCACGTTTGATGCTGGTGCTGCTGCGTAAACATACGTCCGTCTACTACGGCGTGCTGCTGCTGCGTAACGACGTCACGTAACGTGTACCTACATGCAGTCATGTCACATGTTAAATCGAAGCCTTTGCGATTAATCTAATTGCGTTGTTTCAAATCTCGGTTTCGATTTAAATTCGATTAATCGTTCAGCCCTACTTCTTAGCCATGACTACTTGTAGGATAACCTAGGTAATAACATTACGAGACATTGTACATTTTATTTTCGAAGCAAATAGATAGCCGGAGCTACTTTCCTGATAAAACAGGAAATGTCCGGGAAAGTAGTCTCTTATGGGGTTGTGTTTCTGTGGCTTTCTCTTTAAAGCTGGAGTGAGTACATTTACAATTGCTGGAGTGAGTACATTTACAATTTGTTTATATAAACAAATGTCCATTACGTTCAAGGCATTGCCAAACAAGTTCCCACAATGCTGTATTTCTCAATATACCAGAGTTTTCAATCCGACACAGTCGTGCCCGACAGGTAGAAAACTCAGGTATACTGAGAAATGCACAGAGAGAGTTATGTGGTGCAGATAGGCTTAATCAGCATTGTGTGAAGTCGTTTTGCAATAGCTGAATATGTGCATAACATAAACATTCGTTTATGTTATGCACTCCAGCTTTAAGCAGCGAGGCCCAGTTCCATGTCTTTACGGTGAGACTTGTGCAGTATATTGGATACTGCATGCCTACATTATGTTTTGTACTTTGTCATTTTCACAATGACATAAGGAGAAGTGTTCACACTGTGATTTTTGTTTTAAGAGTCGCTTTATTGAAACTTGGTTTCAGTATCTGGTCAGCAAAGAAATTATACAAAATCTTTTTCTCCGATTTGATGTATAATGATTGTTTTAACTGTGATGGTTTTTCTAATTGGTAGTTTTCTAATCTTTTACATTGACTTTTGTCATCTAGGTTTCAGAAGACCCAAACGGTTTCCTGCGCCAACAACCTCTATCATCTCCAGTTGTGGTCATCAGTGAGGAAAACTGCATGATCGCCATGGGAGCATGCCAGTGGCGACCTTCGAAAGAGATCGGTTGAAAGAGGGACTTGTCTACCCGATGGCATATTATTATGTCCTACACCTCACTTACTCCAAGTGTGACTCAACAGTGCTCTCAGTACTGCAAGCTGAGATCCACCATGATGCCATCCGTGATGGACATTCAACCCCTTCCTACAAAAAGCCTATGGGCGAATGGAAGGCCTTCATGAGTGAGGTGAGTGTGAGAGAGTGAGGGACAGGCAAATGGAAGGCCTTCATGAGTGTTCTTTTTTTGGAGGAAAAATATATATTGGTCTGCCATCACTGTAGAAATGTCTTAAAACCTTGTCAATTGTTGTCTGAGCTTCAGTTCTGTGTTGTAACAGTCATGTTCTGCCATTTCACATTCAAGACCTTTTAAATGTGTTATTTTTTCGATGTGAATATATATGTTCTCAATCATGATGTTCATTTACGCTGAGTTAAAAATAATTTGCGTGCTTTTAAAAGAAATAATTTTATGTTACAAGCATGTGACATTGTGTCCATGTGGGGGTGTGCGAAGAGTGCTCCAAGTGGTGCTCTGCTTTAACTCCCTGTCGTGGGCGTCCCCCCCCCCCTCCTCTCTTTCACTCATTCAGAGCTTCAACACAACAAACATGGCTGCTGTGAGCCCATACGGTCTTGTCTTGGACATGGACAGAGCGAAATATGGGATTATTTTGCTTACGTTACATTGCTGACAGTGACAGGGACTGACACTACATAGCCCGTCAGTAAACAATGTTTAAAAGTGCGGAGGCGAACTGGCGAAGGGAGCTGACCAAACGCCGACAAACATCCCGACTTAAAAGAGCAACAGGTTAGCGAATGTGATCGATAACCTAATTACATTCCCTCAAATAAGTTTTTTATTTTGTGACGAGCAAACATTTTTCACCGTCAGTTTGACGAGGAAATGTGCTCAGTACGAGCGACCCTCTGCCAAGTAACATTATTGAGTCATGACGCTGTTTATTTAATAGGGTGATCTGGTTGTAAAAATAAAACATTTACATCAGAAAGACATTGAAAGCAGTGATTGATAAATGAAATCCAATGTTTTTCTACAAATTGCATCATTGGGAGGTTGATTCTGGCACTCAATATTAAGGGTGGGCAATATATCGATTTTATATCAATATTGTGATATGAGACTATACATGGCAAGGCTGTCCAAACCCTTTTGAATGGGGGCCAGATTTGATAATGTGAAAATACCTGGGGGCCAGCTACTTTCTGTTGTATCTGAATTCTGTTGAATTGATACAGTACATAGAAGTTATGGCAAACTTAGTCTCGACGCCAGACCCATGAGAGTTCTTACGCTGATACACTAGGTTACTGCATGCTGCAGAGCTCTCTCTGGGTCTGGGACACTTTCCCTCAGAGGGCTGGTTATGGGAGGGAACCGTTCACTTGGCCAGTCATATGCCAGTGATGGCTTCAGTCCTCTCCAATCAGTAACGACTTTGCGATCAGACAACACGGGAGGCGCAGCCCATTTGCTCTCTCATCGGTGCTACGACCTGTCACTCATTCAATTTCAACCCGCCTTCAAAACCAGCAGTGGCTGTTAACTGGCACAGACTCACTTATGTAGTATACGGAGCGCAGCGATTCAACGTAATATTTGAGTCTGGGGAGAGACTATGGCAAACTAAGACAGATGGAATTGAATGCTTATGGGAGAGGAGAGTGACTGCTGTGAGGAAGATGTTGAAGATGATGATGGCTAAGACACATCCTTGTTTTACTCCTACTTTGACGTAGAAGGGTCAGACTGTTGTCCACTTATTTGAACGTGGGCTTGCATGCCGTCATGAAATAGCTTTAGAATGGAGAGGAATTTGGGTGGGACTCCAAATCGACTGAGTAGGTCCCAGAGTAGCTTTTGATTTACTGTGTCGAATGCCTTCGAGAGATCAATGAAAGCCATATACAGGTCCTGCTTATGTTCTCTGCACTTCTCCTGGATCCAGGCAGTGGTGGCCGATACAAATTGGCACTGACCTCAAACTATCCAATCAGACAAAAGTTGACATTTTCTCGGAAACGGAAGGTCAGATCGAGATGCCTATAAAGGACTATAATATATTTTCTCACCCCAAATCCATCCATGAGTCTCTACGAGTTACAGTTGCAGAGATACGTCCGCCCTGCATGCAGGACTACAGGAGAGACATAGAGGACAGCGAAGTTGGGGGTTTAAGTCACTGATCAAACACTCGATTTCAGTGATTGCTGTCAGAATATAGAGCCATTTAACACTTATTTTAACACAAAAACATTGCTGAATGTACCTTTAATGTGATAATCTAATTTCTTACGTTCTGAAAATAAATCCTGTTTTCTAAAATTCTGTATTCAATGTTGATTTTTTTCTTTTTGTGATACGAAAGTTTTGACATCAACCAGATTTAAATTTCTACCCATGTCTAGCCAACATTGGAGGCTGATGCCTAGCCAACGTTGGAGGCTGATGTCTAGCCAACGTTGGGTTTTGATGTCAACCCCAACCAAAATTCTGTGTCTATATAACGTTGGAGGCTGATGCCTGGCCAACGTTGGAGGTTGATGTCTACTCAACATGGGGTTTTGACGTCAACCCCAACCAAAATTCTATGTCTATCCAATGTTTGAGGCTGTCTATCCAACGTTGGAGGCTGATGTCTAGCCAACGTTGGAGGCTGATGTCAGCCCAAAGTTGGGTTTTGACATCAACCCAATTTTCATTCTCAACCAAACTTCTACATCTATCCAACGTTGGAGGCTGATGTTTATACAACGTTGGGGGCTGATGTCTGCCCAACGTTGGGATTTGATGTCAACCCGATTTTAATTTCCAACCAAAATTCTACATCTATCCAATGTTGGATGCTGATGTCTAACCAACGTCAGAGGCTGATGTCTATCCAACGTTGGAGGCTGATGTCTTGCAAACGTTAGGTTTTGACGTCAACCAGATTTTCATTCTCAACCAAAATTCTACATCTATCCAACGTTGGAGGCTGATGTCTATACAACGTTGGGGGCTGATGTCAGCCCAACGTTGGGATTTGATGTCAACCCGATTTTCATTTCCAACCAAAATTCTACATATATCCAACGTTGGATGCTGATGTCTAACCAACGTCAGAGGCTGATGTCTATCCAACGTTGGAGGCTGATGTCTTGCCAACGTTGGGTTTTGACGTCAACCAGATTTTCATTCTCAACCAAAATTCTACATCTATCCAACGTTGGAGGCTGACGTCTATACAACGTTGGGGGCTGATGTCTGCCCAACGTTGGGATTTGATGTCAACCCGATTTTCATTTCCAACCAAAATTCTACATATATCCAACGTTGGATGCTGATGTCTAACCAACGTCAGAGGCTGATGTCTATCCAACGTTGGAGGCTGATGTCTTGCCAACGTTGGGTTTTGACGTCAACCAGATTTTCATTCTAAACCAAAATCCTACATCTATCCAACGTTGGAGACTGACGTCTATACAACGTTGGGGGCTGATGTCTGCCCAACGTTGGGATTTGATGTCAACCCGATTTTCATTCCCAACCAAAATTCCACATCTATCCAATGTTGGATGCTGATGTCTAACCAACGTCAGAGGCTGATGTCTATCTAACGTTGGACGCTGATGTCTTGCCAACGTTGTGTTTTGACGTCAACCCGATTTTCATTCTCAACCAAAATCCAACGTCAGTTCAACGTTGGAGTCCAACGTCGATATGACGTTAAACTGACGTCCCGTGCCAGCTGGGAAATGTAAACATCCCCGCTGATTTGGTCTATATCAGAACAAAATCCATTTTGATCAAAGAGAACAGTAGGGTAATGAGTAAAAAGGTCTTCTAGTCTTCTACCCATAACATTCAACATATTCCATAGCTTTTTACCATCATATTGGACTCCTTTCATTATTCTTTACTGATAGAATTCTCTCTTTTTCATCCTGTTCAATTTAGTTATTTGATTCCACAGTCTCCAGTATGAAGTTTTCTCTCTCTAACTGAACCTGTCATGGACATATTTTTAGCTTGGTCTCTTTGTTCCTCTTGCCCCCATGTAGCTTAACCAAAGAGGCATGGAGGCTGCATGTACGTCAATGGTAGGAACTTGAAGTAATGCCTATTATATTGTGTAGTGCTCAGTGCTCCACATGGCGTTCCTGTTGTATGAATGCCCTATGACCATAATAACCATAATCATTGTCCGATACTTATTTTCATCATAGTTAGGCAAGGCAGCTTATTATAGCACATTTGCTGCACTGATTGGGGCCATTCAAAGTGCTTTACAGAGTAATA
>NC_139634.1:6758940-6781440 GCF_964638095.1 Poromitra crassiceps
CGTTCAGAAGAGGTGATGCATCCTCTTCCTTTCACTCTGCCTGATTGTTATTCACATACGGCCGCGCTGATGCAGCGTGACAGATTGGTCCTTGGTTCAGGAAACAAGGACCAAAAAAGGACCTAAAATTAAGGTGACCAGACCAGACGTCCCCCGATTTTCAGGGACGGACAGTCCCCATTTTTGGTGACCTGTCCCCGGCTGGAGCTGTCCCCGAAAATGTCCCCGATTTTCTACTGGCGTCTGCGGTCAATATGACTCTAGCTATAGTGGGCTCATTCTTAAATCTAGAGTGAAGATACTTATAGGCTATGAAACTGTAAGATCTACAGCATATTGGGAGCAACAATGCCATGCTACCTTGTCGGGAAGGAAGGGGGCGAAATAATTAATTTTGAAAAACCAGCATGGGCAAATTTCAAAGGGGACCCCTGACCTCTCTCACCTCAAGATATCTGAATGAGAATGGATTCTATGAGTGTTTACATGTTCTGCTTCCTGCTGGTCCAGGAAACCTTGAACAATGAAAAAGCACTCAGGACAGTAACACCGAAAACATCTTTTCAGATCTGAGGCTTTTCATAAAAGATTCTGCGCTGTAGGTTTGGACGGCCAGGCCTCATGCTGCTGGAGAACACTTTGTAAAGGGGGGGGAAACCAGGGGCCTCTTCGTGAAGCCGACACAACCGGAATCATCCCCCTTTTCTATTTCATAGGTAATAACATTGGATATTTTAATGATATATTGATTGCCGGACTGGAAATGTCCCCAATTTTCATTTGAGAAATCTGGTCACCTTACCTAAAATAGACAAGAAAAGGTGAATATAGATATTAGAAAAATGCTTTAATCCAAATCAAAAATGGGGAAAGCAAAGTAAAAAAAAGAAAAGAAAAGAAAAAGAAAAATAAATAAAGAAAAATCTGGTACAACCCAAAGCCTTGGTATGACGTCCATCTCTGTCAGGCGCCACTGGCCACCCGGATCCTCTGACGCGCTTCGATAAGTGGCCATGGCCGCCATGAAAAGTGTGTCGGAGATTATTAAGGTGACACTGAAAGCCATATTAGAGGCCAGATCACCACTCCTGTTGAACCGTACATGTAATGTGTATGGCGTACACACACACACACACACGCACGCACGCACGCACGCACGCACACACACACGCACGCACACGCACAAATGTCACCGGTCCCTCGAAGGGGTTTATGCATTTACTCAAGGGTCACAGGCGCAGCGACACACACACACACACACACACACACACACACCCACACCCACACCCACACACACACACACACACACACACACACACACACACACACACACACACACACACACACACACTCACACACACACACACACACACACACACACACACACACACACACACACACACACACACACACCACCAGCAGCAGCAGAATGGTGTCATATTCATTTGCTGTCATGTACCTTCATGCTTTCCAATGGTTCTTCATAAGCAACTGACCCCTGGAGTGATAGACCCAAGTTTAAACAGTATAAACCTGTTATTCTCTGTAATAAGCTAACATTAACTATTACCAGTTGAACACGCACTGACCCCCAATGTGATTTTGCAGACAGGGAGGTTTTCGTCATCCTGTATAAATTAATGAATGCATGAATTTGATTTGACAGAATGTTAAAATACATAATGAATAGAAGTCCTTAGGCCACGACCAAACACATGTATACAATTGCCGAGTTGAGGAGATTTATTTCCATGGTGCTCCTCGTTTGTAAAAACAATCAATGGTCAGCATAGCACAAGCTATTCAAGACTAGTGTTGGGCAAGTTACTTTCAAAATGTAATATACTACATATTACTAGTTACTTTAATTTGAAAGTAATAAGTTACTTTACAATATTACTGTCTGTGTAGAGTAACTCATTACTTATTACACTACTTTTGCATTACTTTGACATTTCAGCTCGCAGGTAAGATGCAGTTCGTCATCACAGGAAGTCCTAATACAGTTCATTCTATTGGCCTGCATCGAGTAGAGAGAGGGGTGAGACATGATGCTTCTTTGATATGCTTTTAAAACTCCTAAATAAATAATAAATCACAAACCTAATACAAATCTGCAGCTTTTAATGATGATGTAATAATCCCACTAACGTAATAAGTTTCCCACAAACATAATTTAGCAGTTGCCTACCACAAACGTAATAACTGTTACGTTTGCAGGGATTTGTTAAGTTTGCAGGAAGATGAAAACTACTATAACTATAACTTCCACAACTGTAATAAATCACTATATAATGAAAATCTGCATCTTATACAAGTTGCCATCTTTAAATGTAACAGCAATAACATTTTCTTCCCACCTTGCCCTTTAAGATTCTTGCCTCTTTATACTGATCAAGTGTTATTGAAATGAAACGGCATTATTTGAATTGTAAGTGTAAATGAGAGCTGCTGCACAGCAGTGTTGGGGGCAGACATCTTTGAAATGTGTCTAGACATTAGACATAAACCAAGTCAGTTTTTAGGTTTTATCATTTCAGAAACCAAAAAAGAATCTGGTGAAAGTCTGTGAAAGTTATTCTGCTGCCTATTAAACGCTTTAATTGCAATTGAAGCAGTCAAGAGACAGTACGTGTGCGGGAGTCCTTCGTTTCGCTCTTGCCCTTCTCCTTGATCGTTTTTAGGTGTGCAAAAGCTCTGCTCCATCATTTCACAAACTGGAATTCAAGTTAAAGTGACTGTTTTTAAAGGATTACCTTAAAAGAAATGTACGTTTTTTAGGAAACTTTTTTAGAAAACGTTTTTGAATGGATTTTCAAGCTTATCGGCAGATTTCTGCAGATTTTCCACAACACAGGCCATACAGTAAATAATCACTCTTGAAAAGTTGCATGAGAACAACAACCCACTCTATACTTATTGAAATTCCATCTGACATTTCTATTAGCCTGTAAACAGGTGCACAGCGCACTTAGAGAGCATTTAGACAGGTCTGACATTTCAGCTCGCAGGTAAGATGCAGTTCATCATCACAGGAAGTTCTGATCATCTCTCTCGGACGCTACACAGAAAATCATAAAGAAAAGTAGAAAAGTGCACTCAGTAAAAGAGTCAAGGGCACTTCACCGCCATGCCTAACCATGGCCAAACATCTACCAACAACAAGCAGCTGGTAGATGTATGTGTTTGTCCTGCTCTCTCTCCTCTCCTCTCCTCTCCACCCTCCCTCCCCCTGCTCTCTCTCATCTCTCTTGCTTCACTCACCAGCAAAAATCTATTGAGTGGCTGGTTAATTTATTCTATTATGCAAACCCAATGAGTCCTCTATAAGTTTTTAGCTCTTTTTGCAACTGCTGCGCCTGTTGCTTAATGCACTTTTTATACTCTTTTTTTAAAGTTTTGTTCTGATGCTTTTAAATGTCCATTTTATTCTCTTCTTTTATTCTTTTATTTTCCTGTCAACCATTTTATGTGAAGCACTTTGAATTGCCTCTGTGTAGGAAATGTGCTATACAAATAAACTTGACTTGACTTGACTTGACTTGACTTGACTTGGTCAAATTGGAACATTCACTATAGCTATTTGGCTGGTGGGCAAAAAAGTACATTTTGGAGCCTGTATTGAGATGTGAATTCATCTCTTGTTATTGTGCTGTTGGCTTTGGATGTTCAGGTGACTGTGTTGTAAATCCTGTTGAGATGCAGGTGAATGTATCTGTTAGTTATTATTCTGGCCTTAATTGAGTGCATGGGAGGGCACTATGAGGGGGGGCCCTTTGTGCATCCAGGCCCAGGGGCCCGTCATGTCATAATCCGCCTATGCTCTCAGTGAGACTCCCCCTGTATAAATAAAAGGTTAAAAGAAAGGGGAAAAAAACACCCTTAATGACCTTTTATCATAAACTTGCTCTAACCTGTTACCCCTGTGCTATGTAATAGTCTCGCCTCCCCAGTTCCTGGTGGAGATCTGCTCCTGGTCAGCCAGGTCTGTATATACGCTCCTCCATGTGTGGATGGCAGAGAGGACCAGCAGCAGATTTATCACAGCTCGTATCACCTACCCCCCTGTACCTGCTGCTACCCCCCGCCCCCTCCACACATCCATCTTCCCTCCCTCCTATTTCACCTTGCCCATCAGTTGCTGCTTGGGCCGGACAAGCAAGCTCTCTTGTTCATTAATGAAAGACTGTCCAGATGTCGACATTGCAAGCAGTGAGTCGTGACCGTGCAAATGATGGAGGGGAGGAGGAGGAGGAGGAGGAGGGTGAGGGGTGTTAGAGGGTAAAGCACAGATGTAGTCATCAGTGTTGTTTTTGAGGGTAATCTTTGAGTCAGCTGGGTACAGTAAGACGCTTGTGGGTTGAAGCGGCATCATGCAGCACAAGTAAAGCTCTTGATTGTGGACTGTGATTGAAGGCTCTCTTCTCGAGGGTGACTAATTAACGGTGCCCCAATTTAGAAATCAGTCATTCTTGGGCACAGAGGGGCAGCAGACTGTATCAAACCCCAAGCAGCACCCACGCTTTCAGCGTGAGCAGGATTATATTTTGAGTTTGCTGCTGTGGCAATCAAGTCAATCTCATCATGGTGCTCCCAGAATGTAGCGAAGGCTTAGATGGCCCATGTCAGACATCGATATGTCAAATCCCAACTAGACATTTTGTCCTGTCGGTGGATGACAGATGACGGCCCTGACACTTTCAGAGGAGGCGAATGTATAACTGCAACTTCCATGATGAGTTTCAAACTTCCTTTTCTCCCCAACCCCCCCCCCCCCCCCCCCCCCCCCCCCACGCTCGCCCTGCACCCGCCTGAAGTAATACTGGCCCCACCCGCCTGAAGTAATATGGTGGCCTGTGAGGTAAATGTCATTTTGTTTTGTGGCTTTTTTCCTGTGATGGCTGAATAATGGCTTGTAGCATGTGGCTAAATGAGAGCCTCGGGGCCGGGATGGGAGTAATCTCGCCTTTCTTTCTAAACGGTGACACTGGGCGATAGAGATTAATGGGGGCGCAGGGGGTCTTAACCACGTCCAGCGCTCCAGCAGAAGCAGCATGTGCTGCTGGGCTTTGTGCTGTTTGCACAGTATAGCCTATGTACCAACAAATATTCACTTTGTCTGTTGGCCCTACATCGATTAGCACTCTATTAGCGTTGGAGCTACATTAGCATGGGCACTACACATCATTTCTTGAGGAAAAAGAGCAGTTGAGTTACAGAGTCAACTGTGGTAAAGTGCAGTGTAGGAGTGTATATAAAAGAATATTGCTTTATTCTCTGATGATTATTTGGACCTGTTCATCATTATCATCATTATTATTGATCTGGGGTCATAAATTGATCCCGAGATGCTGAGTGATTTACTTCAACTCACCATTGGAACTGCTAGAATATTCATGTGGAGAATTTCCTCCCTGCATGTTTCATAATCTCAGGCCTGAATATGCTTTTAAGTCATCTGGGCATATCTGTACTGTAAGCAGCACACTGTATGCTATCTGTACTGTAAGCAGCACACTGTATGCTATCTGTACTGTAAGCAGCACACTGTAGCCTATGCTATCTGTACTGTAAGCAGCACACTGTATGCTAGATATCTGTACTGTAAGCAGCACACTGTATGCTATCTGTACTGTAAGCAGCACACTGTATGCTAGATATCTGTACTGTAAGCAGCACACTGTATGCTATCTGTACTGTAAGCAGCACACTGTATGCTATCTGTACTGTAAGCAGCACACTGTAGCCTATGCTATCTGTACTGTAAGCAGCACACTGTATGCTAGATATCTGTACTGTAAGCAGCACACTGTATGCTATCTGTACTGTAAGCAGCACACTGTATGCTATCTGTACTGTAAGCAGCACACTGTATGCTAGCAGATAGCAGGATAATGTAGCATATCTGTACTGTAAGCAGCACACTGTATGCTATCTGTACTGTAAGCAGCACACTGTATGCTATCTGTACTGTAAGCAGCACACTGTATGCTATGCTAGCAGATAGCAGGATAATGTAGCCACAAGCCACCATCTGTCTGCAGCATATAATCACTGAGAGGATTGTAATGTAATGTGAGGGGGTTCTTGCAGCATGCACTGGTGGTGGTGGTTCTCAACGTGGATTCCGGGGACCACCAGGGGTCCTTGGGGAGGGAAGGGGGGGGGGGGTCCACAGGGCCCCCCCCCCCCCTGCAGCAAACTGATAAATTGTTAAATTAATTATTATCATTTACAATAAGTTAACACAAATAGAGAATCCTGAAGAATGACTGTTTTGATCATAGTTTCACTGTTATCTCTCTACCTAAAATACTGATAGTCATGGTATTCTGGACAAAATCATATCTAACTAGAAAAGTGCACTGCTGCTGTGTTCCCCAGCAGCATTGGCCTGGTCTTCCGAATCTACAGCGCCGGATGTTTTATGAAAAGCCTCAGATCTCAAACAGTATTTTCGGTGGAGTCCTGAGTGCTTTTCCAATGTTCAAGATCTCTTGAAAGAGCTGCAGCAGAACATGTAAACACTTGTTGGATATCTGGATCAAAACATTGACTCATAGAATCCATTCTCATTCAGATATATTGAGGTCAGAGCAGTCAAGGGTCCCCTTTGAAATGGACCATTTATGCCGGTTTTTCAAAATGTATTATTTAGCCCCCTTCCCGACAAGGTAGCATGGCATTGTTGGTCCCAATGGATGCTGTAGGTCTTAGTCATACCCTGTAAGGATTTTCACTCGAGATTTAAGAATGAGCCTCATATCGGCCGCAGACGCCAGTAGAAAATCGGGGACATTTTCAGGGACAGCTCCAGCCGGGGACAGGTCACCAAAAACGGGGACTGTCCCCGAAAATCTGCTAATCAGAAATTTTGCAGAGTGACAAGTTTTCTATCAGATTAGTTTGGGTCCAGCTAGCTCAGTTTGTGTCTGAAGTGTCTGAAGGCAGTGTGCTGTGAATGTCTCTGGCATGGCTTCATCATCAACACTGTGCAGCAGATGGAAGATAAGAGCATCACAAGGTTGCCAGTTGGAAGATGGGCATCACTTTTATTGCATCAACATATTTAGCAAAACCAGGAAGACACTTTAGTTTAGCCTCATATTGAGTCACCTGATATCGTCACCTTATATTGAGTCAGAGTTCAGGTTGATTTCAGGTGATTAAATCTGAGACAGATCAGACTCCTGCCTCCACTGTGTCCTGTTAAAAAGATCAGTGATATTCAAGAGGATATTTAAGAGGACTGATTGCTATCTAGGAGGCTTTTTAATATTCAGTTTAACTCAAAGATAGTATAGGCTGCACTGCACCTCTGCAAATTATTTCACTAAAGCTAATATTTACAGTGACATATTAAAGCTACATGATATTAAAACTACATGTCGCTCTGTCTCCTGACCTGTCTCTCTCACCTTACCAGTGTGTGTGTGTGTGTGTGTGTGTGTGTGTGTGTGTGTGTGTGTGTGTGTGTGTGTGTGTGTGTGTCTGTCTCTGTCTCCGTCTCTCTGCAGTCTGTGTCCAGGATCAGTCAGGCAGAGTCAGTCCTGACTCCTGAGCCTTCAACCAGTCAGAGGATCAGGGACTCCGCTGTGACCAGCAAGCCATCATCCCTCACCTACTCCTTAGATGTGGCCCACTGTGTCAACACAGCCTGAAGGTGTTTGACCGGCCGGGCATTTGGATCAACCTTCAAGCCACCTGCCAAATATACTGGTATGTCCAATTGATATTGGCAGCATAGACTTTTGGTTTGTGTGTTTTCAGTGTTCCAACTTAAGTTCAACGAGGCTTCATTTGTATCATTCCCATGGCCAAAGCAAAACATACACTCATAACACTCATAACTCTCATATTTAAAATTAAACAATCGAGAACAGAGGTGCCCAAATTCTTTCCTATTCAACTGCCAACAGTAATCTGGATGAATGGGCCGTGGGCCAAAAATAAATGCTGAAGAAAAAAAAAAGTTTATTTTTGACTTTGGAGCAGCGTGTTCTTATTTCTATACCTGCCTCTTGCTTCTCTGGATAGAGCCCTCATACTGTATTGCTTGCTGCTCTGGATAGAGCCCTCATACTGTATTGCTTGCTGCTCTGGATAGAGCCCTCACACTGTATTGCTTGCTGCTCTGGATAGAGCCCTCATTGTCTGAAGGATTTGTTTTAATTAAACGTGAATCCCTCCAGTCAAATTCAACGCTCAATTTTAATACTGAGATTATTTCCCTTACTACAGTAATAGCCCTGTAATGCATTCAGAAGGGGGTTCCTCCCCAGGCCCTCGTTAAAAGGCATGAAAGAAGTGAACAGCGAACAGAGTCCTTTATCTGGCTCACACACTAAGAAGGGTTACACATAAGGAGACGTTTCTTCAAGCTATTTGGGGAAGCTTTACAAAGCAACGACACCTCAAGGTATGGTTTTGGTTTTTCTAATCACGGTGCAAAATGTTGGGAGGAATTAAGATAATGTTCCCCTTACTGATTATTTAATAGGCCATCACTTTTAGCTGAGTACAGCATATTTTGACTCTACAAACTCAGGCTTTTGCAGGATGGTGAAACGCAGGCCCGCTGAAAGGGGGGACAGCCGGGTCAGTTGTCCCGGGCCCTGAGGCGTCACCTAAAAGCCTTGACAAATGGGTGGAAAACAGTTTTACTTTCATCTAGTATGTCAAACTAATGGTTTGGTTTGGTTTGGTTTGGTTTGGTTTGGTTTGGTTTGGTTTGGTTTGGTTTGGTTTGGTTTGGTCAGATCTGGTCTAAACCTTGCTACCCTGTACTTTTCTTTTTTATTTATTTTTTGACAACCTAGTCCTCCACACTAGGAGACGGAACACACGTATGTTTTTCTTTTTTCTTTTTTTTCATTTCATTTCATTTATTTTCGCACAACACACAATACAGGTCATCATTTGGGTCATCAATGACCAGTGTTGGGAGTAACTAGTTACTAAGTAAATAGTTACTGTAACTTAACTACTTTTTTCTGTAACTAGTAATCTAACTAATTACTTTTTCAAATTCAGTAACTCAGTTACAGTTACTAAAATAGTACCTGGGCTAGTTACTAGTTACTTTAGGACATGAAAATAACGGACAACTTCAGAGGATTACCCAGTTTCTGATCCTCAGACCTAGTCCGGGGAGAGAGCTGCAGCCAGAGCCCCAGAGGCTAAAGCTTCTGGCATACTCTTCGCGCCCAGCCAAGCGCATAGGGCGCACGGCGATTATGACGACATCGCACGGGGCGTGTCGGGGGGTGAGGCCTGAGCGCAGCGCGGCGCGTCCATGGAGATTTTTCTATCAGCGCGTCGGTTTTGCTGCCTGTGCCTGAGATCTCCGTGGTAGGCTATCAGCGGATATCTGCTGTGATTGAGTCCTCACCGTCGTAAAGTCGCCTTCAAAGCATGCTGTTCGATTATAACGAACTAGTTGTGTGGCTTAGCCTTCCCAAATGTGGAGGGGTCGTTTTTTATAATTTAATACATAGAATTGGGAACGTTACATTCAATTTCATTCAGACTGCCTGGAGCCTGGAGCTGCGCACTGAGTATGTTCTGTTTTGGCCCGCGCAGAGTGCGCGCGCCCTCCTCTGAGCCCCGCCTCCAGCGCGTGCGCGAAGAGTATGCCAGAAGCTTCAGGACCTTGATAGGCTATAAGCCTCCCCAATAAGGGAAGGTTCAATGCCTCACTGTGGCACAGCAACACTAACATAATGTGTGCATTAATAACAATCGAAGCGGACTTTTAAAAGTAACGCAAAAGTTACTTTCCCTAGTAACTAATTACTTTGAAGTAACTCGTAACTTTAAAGTAATTCAATTACCTTTTGAGAGAAGTAACTAGTAACTGTAACTAATTACCAATTTTCAGTAACTTTCCCAACACTGTCAATGACATCCTAATAAAGGTTTGTGTGAGTGCCAGAGCCCTGTACTACGAAGCTAGTTTAACGGATCCGCGATAAGTCCCTTTGATCTGGTTTGACTGAACAGGATCAAAGCTATCTAGTTTAAGGATACTACGAAGCTGGTTTTTTACTCGATAACTGAAGCTGGGATCTGCCTGTGCACGCGCACGTTTTTCGCTCGTGCACAGGCGCGCGTCCACGCGAAAGAGGTGCACTAGCCAATCACATTATGAACAGCTGAGTTGATCCACGCCCACACCCATTTCCACACCCATTTCCTCGTTCAATGGAAGCGCAGTGCATGATCAGAGTTTTAGCGGATATTTAATGTATCCGCGATTTAATGTCAGAATGAAAATCCGCGTTGGATAGTCTGCTGAAGGGCTGTCTAAAGCAGCAGCTTGTATTCACATCAGTCATTTGATTTACTTTGATCAGCGATTTCTGTCTGATACAGCTTTGTGCAAGTGTAAATGTACATTAAATGTGTAATCTCAGTCTATAAATTTCCACAATCTGTAAGCCTATTTAGACCAGAGATTTAGAAAGCATGCTCAATGAATAATGATCTCTATCACTCATTATGTGTGTAGTTGCACTGATCGAATAATTCATATATAGGCTATAATAATGATATCCTAATATAAAAGAGAAAACTGCTGGACTGAATTGAGACGATGCGGGCATACTTTTCATTGATAAAAACTAGCCTATTTTTGCTCATATATTGGCATACAGCCTACAGGACACAGTTCCAGCTGAAACATGCAAGAAGCCTGCATATTTAGTATTGGGGCTATCCCATATTTATCCCATATCTATATTATATGTATAGGCTTTTCTGGCATGTAGGAGAATATCACCCTCACTCCATTTGAGGCTTCGTTCACGATATGCGCTGCGGTGATTAATAGTGATCATATTTCTCCACGCATCGTTGAGCTGTTAAGACATAAAGTGGTAAGTAGGCTTAATTTAATTATGTAACCTACAGAGCCACGAATGTTTTTCTTATTCTATTCTCAGTTGACTGCAATCTATTTTTCACATGGCGATCTTATATGAATGGTGAGTGACTCCAGAGAGCCGATTATATGGGTCTGTCATGGATTTTGATCTTATCCTCTGAAGCTAACCTGGTCGGGACCAGGTTAGCTTTGCAGCGTCAGTTGCCATGGTGATTGAAAGTTAACTTGCTTTGTAGTACGGCTAAACCAGGTTTAAACTCAAACTTACTCGGATAAGGCATTAAACTAGCTTCGTAGTACAGGCTACTGGTCTCCCAAGAAGCTATTTAAAGCTTATAGCGGGAGCCTGCGCAGGAAGGTGGTCATCTTTATGGGACACAAATGGGCATAAATGG
The DNA here is from genome assembly GCF_964638095.1 of Poromitra crassiceps. NCBI lineage: Eukaryota > Metazoa > Chordata > Actinopteri > Beryciformes > Melamphaidae > Poromitra > Poromitra crassiceps. The sequence continues at coordinate 6,770,221 of NC_139634.1, forward strand.
CAGCATATAACAGACATAACATGAAACAATACACTACATAACATGATACAATACAATTACACACAACATAACAATACATACAGTAAACAACATAGAACACAACGTAAACAACAGAGAAATACACAGTACAATCAACAAACGAACAACAAACGTTCCCAGATCAGTAGTGAGCTATAAGTATGACCCAGCGAGCACAAAACGTTTTTTCAACGTTGATTTTTAGTTGAAATCTGGGTGATATTGGGTTTGAACGTCTAAGACCTAATTTCACCCTCTTTTCAACCGGCTAAAATGCGGTTACAACGTCAACGTGTAAAAAAACACAATTTGGTGCATCATATTGTTAAAACATTTGTTGTAGCTTGGAATAGAGGCAATATTGATAGTGTGTGAATTGGCATTTGTCCATTTTATTGTGTAACTGAGAGTTGAAATCTGGTCTATACGAAAACTACATTTCAACGCATTTTATGTCACATGAAATATCATAAATATGGGACTATATAGGCTATGTGGTGCCAGCAAAAAGCTTCCAGGACACAACTATGGTTAATAGTTTAGCGCAATACTATAAAATAATGAATTCAGTTCCTGCAGCAACGCAGTAACGCAAGTACTTACTTGCTAGCTATACTAACCGTGACTGACTAGACTAGACCAAAGCAAGTCTGCACCGGTCTGCACCAAGTGCGGAACGAGGTGCTCTGGGCACACTATGTTATTGTACAGACTGTATACGAGGCTCTGTGTACCTCCTCAGTCTCTGGTGTTAAATGAAGTTAACCTCTGAAGCCATAGGCTACAGCCTATAGACAACACACACACACAACATAATTTTAGTCTGTTACATTAATATAATAGTCTCGTACACACATCACATAAAATAACTTGTCCTCCGATGTCGACAATCATGTAGTCTACAAGTTGTGTGCGAGATAGAGTATATATGTGCCCAGCTCTCTACAGAGTATAAGAAAATATATAGCTCAGCGCGTAGAGCGGACTGGCTTGAATGTGGGAAAGCGGGGAATCCCGTGTGCGCTGCTGAATTTTTAATTTAATTTCCTGGTGAAATATGGTCTAAATCTGAACGTTCAATAAACGTCTGCAAATAGTGGGTGAAAAAACTTTCACTTTCAAACCTTCCTTGCACGTTTTTTCAACGTTGACCCTAAACGTTTTTTAAACGTCTTTTCAACCGAAAAATGCTCGCTGGGGAGTTGAGCAGTTTTACTTTCAGTTTCTTCTTGAATGTGGAGATAGATTGTGCCATTTTCAGGCTCTCATCAAGCTTATTCCAGATCTGCGGGCCCCTAGTGGTGATGGTTAAGCTAGTGCATTTTAAACGTCTTCTCTTGCCAAAAATAAGATGTGTGTTTCTAGTGTTATGGGTATGAATGGGAGAGCTGACTGGAATAAGCTTAGATAGTTTGGGGTTTAAATTGTAGATAACTTGATACATCATGGAAGCATTTTGATGAAGGTTGTGTGTCCCTGTGTGGCCGCGTTCATCTGCACAGCCGTTGCAGATTCGGCCATTAATCAGCCCTAATTACCTCATTTAAAAATCTACCTAAAATCGCATAGCTGTGGCCTCACTCACTCACTCACTCACTCACTCACTCACTCAAGACACTCGCTCACTCACTCACTCACTCACTCACTCACTCACACAGAGACTTTGCATCCTTATTATAGGATAAATGATGGAGGAGGTCGTGTCATCTGGGATATTTTTGTCGCGGGCCTCGTGAAATGTTCTGCTCCTAAGAAGCCTGTGCTGGTATCAAGTATTTACAAAATCCCTAATAGAATTCACAATAAAAAAAAAAGAGCCGGCTGTATAAAAGCATTCACAAGTCCTTGCCTATTCACCTGTAACATCATAACTGTTTACCTGTCCCGCTGTGTTCTTTGTCCGATATCGCAGCTCAGAGACAATCGGTGATTATTATTTCCCAGATTTATGATACGCGCCGTCCCACCATATTTTATCCTCGGCAGCAATAGAGTCTGTACGCTTCTTTTGATTTATAATGCAGCGTGGCCTCTGCCCCGCTCAGCAGTATGCGCCACCGTATGCTCCTCACGCTGTGGTGCTGCTGCAGCGTGGAGCGCTAGCCCCTTGGAGGTGATTTATGAGCAATGGGATTTGTGGTCAGAACAGCTTAATTGAGCCTGTATATTCTCCAGAGCAGTCCTTGAGAAAAGGGATAAGGTAATGAGGGAGAAATGACGAGCCAAAGACGCTTTGGCGGTAAATCAGACTCCCTGCAAGCTGCTAAGAGGAACATTAAAAAAAGCAACCTCTAAGTGGACCTGCACAAAAAGTCAGTGGAGCTCCAAGTTCACTTGATGGTGCAGCGCATGGCTTTTCACTGCTCCAGTCACCCACAGATTCGTTGTCCCAGGTGAGCGTGGAGATGTAGGTACCTGCTGCTGCTCCCCTCCTCCACTCGTCTCTCAGCAGTCACTTCTATTTCCCTCATTAGGAGCTTTGCACTTGGATCCAGAACCGTGTTTCTTTTGCATTGCAGCTTAGGAGCCTGAATGCATCCCAGAAGGGTTTTTGAACGAGAAGAACCCAACATCCACAGAGCCACACAGCTAATACAGATAGCTATTTCGAATGCTGACAGATGCTGTCTGAGCCCTCTGAGGAGGCGAGTGATGTGCGTGCCTGTTACTGTGCCTCAGGCCTGGCGCCAGCGGAGGGAGCAGAGCGAGAAGACGTGGCGCCAAAGAAGTGGAAAATTAGACTCACGGTGTGGACTCAGCTCCCGCTGAAGTCAGCACCATGATGACTGACACCTGTCACCGCCATGTGTGTGTGTGTGTGTGTGTGTGTGTGTGTGTGTGTGTGTGTATGTGTGTTCCCATACTGGGACATCATGTTTCTGATCTATCCATCTAGGGCCCCAAACGCTGTGCGAGCCCCCCTAAAGTAGACTAAAATGCCTTTTGTGGTCCTCAAGGATATATTTAGAAAGGCAGTGGTGGCCTAAAGGTTAGAGAAGCGGGCTTGTGACCGGAAGGTCGTCGGTTCAATCCCCCGGGGGGGGGGCCCTCATTCCTCATTCCTCATTACCACTACTGAGGTGCCCTTGAGCAAGGCCCTTAACCCCAACCGCTCCAGTGGAACTGATCAGTGGCCAGCAGATCAGACTGTGGTTGTACTGGTCAGATTCCAGGTATGAATGTGTGTGAATGTGAACAGGGCGCTCCTGAAAAAGAGAGCATTGCTCTCAGTGAGACTCCCCCTGTACAAACAAAGGTAAAGAAATCTATATTTTACACTTTTTATTTCATGTTGATCTCGTTTTGAAACAGGGTTTTGTGTGAAATATGCAAAACTGCAAACAAGCAAACAAAAGAATCTCAAAAATATGATGTAGCTACTCTGCAGAAGAAAACAAACCTGTGCTCCCTAAACTTTGAGTTGTGGACGGGCAGAGACATAGATGTTTGCCATAGATGGAATAATGGTGGTGTGTGGAGATGTGAGGAACGTGGAGAGGTGGGGGGGGGGGCAGAGTCTCCTCCTGTGCACAGGGGCCCGTACATCCTGGTGACACTCCTGCCTGCACACGCGTGTCTCCTGCCTGCACACGCGTGTCTCCTGCCTGCACACGCATGTCTCCTGCCTGCACACGCGTGTCTCCTGCCTGCACACGCGTGTCACGCGTGTCTCCTGCCTGCACACCCGTGTCTCCTGCCTGCACACGCGTGTCTCCGTCTCTCTGCAGCGACATTTTAGCCGGGACGTCCCGCCGTGCAGGGTAACCATCCCTAATCTTCTGCAGGGGATGATGATGATGATGATGATGATGATGGTGACATTCAATCTGATTCTGTCATTCCTTCCCCTGGATTCATTTATAATCGGTTCCACTGGTATTCCCACACATTAGACCTGGCAGAATAAGGCCATAAGGCCCCGAATGTGCTCCAGCCCGGGGCCAAATAAATTGGCTCCCATTCCTCCAAACTGTGTCCCTGCAGCCTCTCCACAAAACAGCACATTGGTCTAGTTTGCTCACTGCTCACAGCACAACATCGCAGAGGAGATGACTATTCTGAGTTCTTCTCCTTGAAACTTCACAGTGTTGCTTGAACCTGGGAACAAATATGCAAATACCAAACACATCAAACCTGGGGAGGAAGATCTGAAAACGTCCTGTTAGTCAACCCATGTAAACATTCACTTCTCCAGCTCCTGTAGTCAAGAGCTCTGGGGGGGTGTGTCAGTCGTCTCAAGTGAGATGAGCGAGCAGAAAAACACGTTGGTCTTGGATATTTCTGGAGACGTGGCTTCAGGCAACAAGACCTCTCCTCTCAGTGAGAATTTGGATGTTTTTCAGACGAAGCAGATAAATCGCACACCTTAGTATTCTAATCCACCTGTCAAACTTGCCAAAAGTCAGCGAGTGCCTGCCGTGATGTATTAGTCCTCGACATCTTCCGCATTCCAATGCATGGTAGCACCAGGTAGCACCTCACCTCAAGATTTACTATACGGCTGTGGGAAAGTGAAGGATTATAGTCTCCTCCACACCTCATATAATTCATCATTCTGAGTTTGCTGTTTATATATTCATTGGATTAAAAAATGAAATCCTGCTTGCTTGGTTTTACATCGTGCCTCTATTATTCTACGTGTGAATAACTGTGTCGCTCTTTTCTTGTCGCGCTAATAGCTGATAAGCAGCGGGGTAATTCGCCCACTCGTGAAATCGCACAACCTTTGCGCGGCATTGTAATTTTCTAATACCAGGCCTGTAATCATTGTGTCAGACCTGTCACACGCTGGAGAAAAGCTGTTTGCTGCAAATGCACGGCCCGCAGGCAGCAGCCCTGCTGCCGGATAATTGAGGGTGGTTAGCAGCACAGTGCCAGTGTGATGCTTTGTGATTGAAGATTTGAATGTTACTTTGCATCCTAGGAGAGAGGATGTTGGTTATCGACCATCTATAAAGACTGGGAGGCTGTCTATAGGCTGGGGCCAGGATCTGTGGCTATTGATCGGCCCGGGTAATAGACCCTGCAGGGGAGGTAGAGTGGCCAGTGGCCCGGGGGTCAGCTGGGTCTGTGGGAGAGGCCAGGGGAACAAACACACCAGGCAGCAGCACACATAGTGATGCATGCTGAGTATATATCTGAGATGCAAAAACAGATGCATTGATTTTGTCATCAGAATTCAGGTGGTGGCCTCAGCGTGAGGTGAAATGCCATCCAGAACGGATTTGCTTTTCAAAGACTATGGGGGGAGTGTGATATAGGATTTCAAACGGAGAGATTTCATGCTGTGCTCCTATTGGACGGCGGTGGAGTCGGTAAGAGATATGGGCAGAGGCGAGGTCGAACAGCCACTATATCCTTGACAAATTCATCATGTTACAGTCGCCTTCCAGGTTTTTCCTATTTCATTCTCTGCTATACAGAAACCTAATGCGCTGTATCAACAGCTTCGCATCCAAACCCATATCTAAAAGCTGGACAAAAGCCCTATAGATAGAATGTATCTTTTTTTACTTCCTCCCTTGGATGTAAGCCGATGATTGGCAGTATCGTGACCAGGATTATAGTCTCCATTCAAACGTATGCCTGAGCTGAATAAAGCATAGGAAGCTCTAGGGTTACCTGAATCTCCTTTCTGTTTTTTATTAAATGCACACGCTGTATCAGCCGGTCGTGTGGCTTCACCAGGCCTGGACAAAAAGCTCTTTCCTTTGAACTTGTGTTGGAGGACATTTGCTGTCCCAAGAGGGACACAGGTCTTCATCTATCATCGCACGTACGCTCTGTTTTTTGGGGTTGCGCCGGTGGTGCGGTCCCCGAGCCTTTGTTCCTGCATTGTGGCGACACTGCAGAATCTGCTGCTGGCTAAAAATAGCGCCATCTATAAACGGGTGCTTGTGATGCACGGCTACGGTTCTCTTCCCGATTCCTTGAGTTCCTCTCGAGAGGAAGAGGCTCACATTAAAATGTCAACAAGGAGATACGGTATCTATTTCGCTTCTTAAATGAAGCCAATGTGCATGGAGGGGAAGGAGGTGCAGCACGAGGCAAGATGGTTTGACTTCAGTCCAGTGGAGCGACTTACTCAGATCCAGGGGGAAATCTCGAACCCAGCTATTGTGCTAAATTATAAAATCCTCATTTTAGAATGCTCATTTTAGAAACGTCATTGAGAATCTCCACTCAAGGGGGGCATGGTGGTGCAGTGGTAAGCGCTGTCGCCTCACAGCTAGAAGGTCCTGGCTTCGATTCCCACCTGGGACGCTGTGAGCGTTGAAGGAATGCGTGCCCGTCCGCATGTCCTCGAGTGCCCGCCGCCCGGGTGGGGTCGTCAAAAAAGGGCCTTTCTGTGTGGAGTTTGCATGTTCTCCCTGTGCCCCCTGGGGGTTTCCTTCATATATGAACCCCACACCAAAACATGCAATATCCTGGTTGCTGATGTGGTGCCTCCTCTGGTCGTTAGGGGCGCCTGTTTGGAGGGAGGGGAACTGGTTGGAATAGCGTGATCCTCCCACGTGCTATGTCCTACCGGTGAAGCTTCCCCTGTCAGGTGAAAAGAAGCGGCTGGCTACTGCCCATGTCTTGGAGGAAGCATGGAGCCAGTTTCAGCTCTCCCCAGATCGGCAGAGGGTGGAGCAGCAACCAGGATAAATACATTAAAATTAGCACTAACAGGGGATAAAAATGGGATAAACAAAATCTGTAAAAAAAAAAGAAAAAAAAAAGAATCTCAACTCAGAAACTGAATTCGGCTGAAGGTGACAAGAACTGCACTGCGGTCAAGCAGATAGGAACACAAATAAATACGTTTCCGACTCATTTAATAGTTTTTTTTTTGCACACTTACAATCAAGGATTAATCAAATAGCCATTGGCGTTATACACTCAACCTACACAACATTATCTATCCAAAACGTAATGACAACATTAGACAAAAAATGTTTACAATAGCAAACAGAGATCTAGGCAGTGCTTTCCTCATTGAAGTTTGCCTCAGTTGTAACACGCCGGTTTAAATCCACCACACAAAACAATGAATTTGAATGTTGTTGTTTTTTTAAATATATATATATATTATATTTGATATGCTAGGGGTGAAATGACATGCAGTGCCATTATCGTAGCCTACTATAAGTCGATGTGTCATCTGTGTGGAGTAGTGAAATTCCATTGCGAACGCACAGCACCACCTTGGTACATCCATTGAAAAGAAACTATTGTGGGTCTGCACATACAGCGCGTGACAGGTAGATTTATGAGCTGTTTGCACATACAGCGCGTGACAGGTAGATTTATGAGCTATTTGCACATACGGTATGTGATAGGTCGATGAGCTAATTGCACGTACAGTATGTGATAGGTCGATGAGCTAATTGCACGTACAGTTATGTGATAGGTCGATGGGTTAATTGCATGGTGCCCCTGAGGTTGCTTTGTTGCTTGAACTAGTGATGTAACTAAGCCTGGTTCCCAACCGCAGCCCTCGCAGGTGAGAGGGGGGGCGGGGTCAGCGCACCGCCCTGGTGTGGGATAAGGCCTGTAAGCCCCAACAGGAGTAACCTGATTGATACATGTGCATATTATACACAACACACTGTGCATACGTTACAAACCAATGGACCCAGGCGTGTTGTGCTCCATGCGCTTTTCCTTTCCCCAACCCTATTGCGCCAAGAGTGGGCTGGGTTTAGGCGTGAGGAGGTTGGGTTAAGGCATGAGGAGAGAGATGATTGGCTGGGTCCAGGCATAGACGAGTGACGATTGGTGGTTAGGGGAAAATAAGGGTAAGGCAATCAGAGGCAGAGTAGGGCAGAGGCGGGACTTGCTGCAATAGGGTTGGCAGGGGGGGGGGAAAGGACGCATGCTCCACTAGTCCATGCTGGCGGGAAAGTGGCCATCTTTTTTGTGTGTTGCGATTACAGTCTGTGTCCTTGAGAGTGCGGTCTATAGCCTATGCAGTTTTTGTCTAAAATACCCTGCATGGATAGTGATACTTCCCCATGATACGACCACAAATGCTCTTTCATCTCTCTCCCTCTCCCTCTCTCTGTCTTTCTCCCTTCCTCTCTTTTCTCTCTGAGACACACACACACACACACAGACACACGCACACGCACGCACACACACACACACACACACACACACACACACACGCAAACACACACACACGCACACACACAAACACACACGCGCACACACACACACACACACACGCACACACACACACACACGCACACACGCACACACACGCACACACGCACGCACGCACACACACACGCACACACGCACACGCACCATACTCAGAGACGGTACTTTCTTAGGAGCTCTGATTGCCACATGTACTTCCTCTCTGGAAAGCGCTCGGGTATTCGAATGCGGCGGAAGTCCTGGATGCATTTCTCCATCTCCTGCTCCGGAGTCATCTTCTCCTTGTTTGCTTTCCTCTTGGCCGCCTCGCGCTCCCGCACGCCGAAGGTCCGCACGCGCAGCATGTCCGTCTTGCGCCGCATCTCGGCCTGCTGCAGCATGTGAACCGGTCCCTTCCTCGCGGGGTGGTCCAGCGTGTGGACGTTGGGCTGCCGGGTCACCGGGCCACAGATCACGGTGCCCTGCGGGGAGCTGGCCTCCGACTGGGTCTCGGAGCAGGAGGTGGAGAGCTCGTTGAAGGAGGTGCCGCTCTCGCCCTCGCGCTCGCTCTTGTGGCTCTTGCAGCAGCAGTCGCAGTGGGAGGACGACCACCTGGAGGGCCCGCCTAGAAAACACACACACACACACACACACACACACACACACGCACGCACGCACGCACGCACGCACGCACGCACGCACGCACACACACACGCACGCACGCACGCACACACACGCGCACACGCGCACGCGCACATGCACACACACACACACACACACACACACACACACACACACACACACACACACACACACACACACACAGACATCTGTGAGTTGTCTTGACCACAAATGACAGTAGATGTACACAGGCCTGCTCTGCCCACTCTCCATGGGCGACCCTAGAGGCTGGGGCCCAGAAAGCCTTCCCCCCCTTATGGGAGGCCCTGGATGTTGTACAGTAAATGTTAGCTCAGTGGTTAGCACTGTTGCCTCACAGCAAGAAGGTCCTGGGTTCGAAACCCAGTCCGGTTATAGAGACGGTACTTTCTTAGGAGCTCGAGGTTAGCCATTTGTTTATTGTAGATGTTAACTCCCGCCTCCCATTTAGAGTGATTGGAGAAGCATTCGCGCATTTGAGTGAATTGTCAATCAAAGTCACTTTTCTGAGTAGTGATTGGATAAGCCTTTGCGTGCTAGGGGACAGAGTTTGGGGCTGTGTTTAGCTGTGATTGGCTGGAGGTGGCCTGAAAAGCTTTTGTGATGAGAATGCTGGGCTGACTGTGGCTGCTGCACCGTGACCGAGAGAGACGCTGACTCTGAGCTGCCAGGAGTATTTGTGTTTTTGTTCGATAGGATCTGTGGAGCCTCCTTGTCATGCTGAGACTGCAGCTCAGCACTAGAAGCTGACATTTCCTCAGGAGCCCTGTGGGTCCCGGGATTCCCATCGGATTTCCGTGGGATTGGGAGTCATTTCACTGGTTTGGGACAGGATGTGAAAAACGTCATTTTTCATCGGGAGCGGGAATCATGACAATATAACAATACAATATATCAGTTTTTATATATAAATATTAACACTGCAGTAGTCAAACACAAAGTAATCTAAAGGGGATGGGGAGAACATCAGATCAAAATCATTGCATTGCCTATAGAGACTAAAAAAATAAAATGGACGGGAGTCATTCCAGAAATGGTCAATATCAGAGCCAGACACCCCATCTTCCAGTCACTTCCTGTATCTGTGCCACGGAGGTCTCACCATGGCCACGCCCACTTAGGAGACTTGCGAGTCTATGGAGTCAATGGGATCAGTGAATGTGATCACAGATTATGACAGACTATTTCGCCCCCATAGGTCGTAGGTCGGATCGACTTAAAACTTGGGGAGTGCGCTCAGGGGGACCTGACGGAGTGCAGTGCCCTGTTTTTGTGCAATTCGGATGCAAAACACGTTCAATATTTGACCATTTGTGTTCAATTCTGCGCTCCTTCAAGTGTCTGGGCGGGTCGCTCTGTGACAGGAGGTGAGAAAAGTAAACATATGGTCGTTGAGTGATTGGTGAGGAGGGGGCGGGTTAAGGGTTAAAGTAAACATTGATGTGAGTAAATGAGGGGGGCAGCATCTTTCCTCAGGTTCCAATTAAAATATGTCTTGCAATGCAGCGGAGAGAGGGCAGCATGAAGGAGCAAAGAATAGTAGGAGAATATGTATTTGTAAGCTGAATAAGCACCATTAATATTCATGTGTCATCAAGTCTGTCATGAATAAAATCAAGGGGAAATAATCAGTAGAGCTCAGTGATCCTAGTTAAGTGAGATTTCTAAGAGATTTTTACGTGGCTATAATGAGTCACGCATTCAGAAATAATATCCTCTAGGGCCACGCCACTTCCACTTCCGGGAACCCCCATCCTGTGTAAGTAGGGTTCCCAGAGTAAAACCTGGCCATTTCCACCACTGCTTATGGATGAGCATCATCTGCTGTATGCCATCGAGAACTTTGGTCGGATCGACTTCAAACTTTGGGCCCTATTGTGCAGTGCAGTGCCCTGTTTTCGTGCAATTCAGCATAGCGCCACCTACTGGCAACATTAAAAATGCTGTTTATCTCAAGAACCCTTCGTCCGATCGATTTCAACTTTGGGGAGTGCGCTGATGGGAACTCCACACAGTGCAGTGCCTAATTTCATGCAATTCGGCACAGCGCCACCTGTTGGCCACACAAAACGTGGTTTATCTTGAGAACCGTTCGTCCGATCGACTTCAAACTCGAGGAATGCGCTTAGGGGAACTCAACGGAGTGCAGGGAGCTGAATTCCGTGCAATTTGGCATAGCACCACCTACTGGCAACACAAAAAGCGGTTTATCTCGATAGCCATTCATCTGATCGACTTCAAACTTGGGGAGTGTGCTGCTGGGAACCTGACATAGAGCAGTGCCGGCACAGCACCACCTACTGGCAACACAAAAAGTGGTTTATCTTGAGAACCGGTCATCCGATTGACTTCAAACTTGGCGAGTGTGCTCCTGGGAACTCGAAGTAGTGCGGCGCTGAATTTCTTGCAAATCTT
>NC_139634.1:6783940-6983940 GCF_964638095.1 Poromitra crassiceps
GTAGGAAGGGAGGGAGCAGAGTCAGGGAGACTGTAACATTTAAGAGTAGACTTACAACTTTCCTCACCAGACTGCAGGCATAGACTGCAGGCTTAGACTGCAGGCTTAGACTGTAGGATTAGACTGCAGGCTTAGACTGTAGGCTTAGAGTGTAGGCTTAGACTGTAGGATTAGACTGTAGGTTTAGACTGCAGGCTTAGACTGTAGGCTTAGACTGCAGGCTTAGACTGCAGGCTTAGACTGTAGGATTAGACTGCAGGCTTAGACTGTAGGCTTAGACTGTAGGCTTAGACTGCAGGCTTAGACTGTAGGCTTAGACTGCAGGCTTAGACTGTAGGCTTAGACTGTAGGCTTAGACTGCAGGCTTAGACTGTAGGATTAGACTGCAGGCTTAGACTGTAGGCTTAGACTGTAGGATTAGACTGCAGGCTTAGACTGTAGGGTTAGACTGCAGGCTTAGACTGTAGGCTTAGACTGTAGGATTAGACTGTAGGCTTAGACTGTAGGATTAGACTGCAGGCTTAGACTGTAGGCTTAGACTGGAGGCTTAGACTGTAGGCTTAGACTGTAGGCTTAGACTGTAGGATTAGACTGTAGGCTTAGACTGTAGGATTAGACTGTAGGCTAGACTGTAGGATTAGACTGCAGGCTTAGACTGTAGGCTTAGACTGGAGGCTTAGACTGTAGGCTTAGACTGTAGGCTTAGACTGTAGGATTAGACTGTAGGCTTAGACTGTAGGCTTAGACTGCAGGCTTAGACTGGAGGCTTAGACTGTAGGCTTAGACTGTAGGCTTAGACTGTAGGATTAGACTGTAGGCTTAGACTGAAGGCTTAGACTGTAGGATTAGACTGCAGGCTTAGACTGTAGGCTTAGACTGTAGGCTTAGACTGCCAGGGGTTTTCTTGCTGTCTTTTCCATGACACACTGAGCTCCATCTCTACTCATCATGTCTCATTCATGCATGCTGACTTGACGTCTTCCCCGGAGGAGATCTCAAAGTTACGAATGGATTTGCACCAAACTTGGCAGAAAGGTTGGTCATGGCTAGAGAGATCATGTGTTTTGAGACTTTCATGATGTCTACGTACTGTATATGGGACCTTTAGGGAAGTGTTTGGCTTTCAGATTCACCGCCACCGGGCAGTTTTCTTCCCCCCTCCCAAGGTTCAAATTCAGTATAACTCAGAGACCTCTGTGGCCATCTTTCATTCCAAATCAAACTAGCCATAAACTAGGTCTCATTAAAGATCCACGAGAAGGTCGAAATGTGCAGAGTCGAAAGCAAAGCACTCTTCTCACTGTCATCTAAAACAAAAAAACTCCTGCACAGGCTATGAAAAGTCAACCTCCTAATAGCTTTTCCATTGTGATGATACAGACTCAATAGTAATGCTATCTCAGTGGGAGCAATAATTTTAGCCATTACCTCCTTCCAGTGGATGCAGCAATTTATATTGAACAGAGTTGAAGGGGGGGGGGGGGGGGTTTAACCTCTCTGTACTCACAGTAATAACGACCTTATCGCTAGTGTGCTATGATTGCATTGGGCTGATAGTGAGAGAGTCACTAACAGCTTTTTAATGGCTAATCCATGAGTGAAGAAGCCAATCAGCCCACCAGTTTCCCCCCCCCACAGAAAATTAATCTATCTGAATCAAGGCATCGTACTAGCAGCAGACAAATGGACGCTTTATTTGCTGAGGAAGGATCAAGAGGACAGAGACTGAGCACTGCTTCTAAATGGATGGATGCTGTTAAGTCCTGTTTAGGAAACTAGCCAACACCCCAATAATAGCATCATCCCATTTTCAGGCCATGCGGGAAAATGAATTGTAATATAGCCACTCACCGGCTGAGAAGCTCCTGCAGGGCTTTCGTTCGCTTTTGTCTCACAATTTGATGACTTTGTCTAAATGGAGTCTCGACACGGAAATGGCAGATATACAGGTTGTTGCACAAGTACATCTGTGTGGTCTTAAGTCCAAATTGGGGACACACACCCCGACTTAAGACCCCAGTTGCACAAAGCACCTTAGGTTAAGATTTCCATTAGAGTCCGAGTTAAGGTGTCCATAAAATAGAATTCTATTCTATTTCTATTTTATGGACACCTTAACTCTGACTCTAAGGGAAATCTTAACCTAAGGTGCTTTGTGCAACTGGGCCCAGGTGATTGTGCAATAGACCCTTCTCACGGGGGCCATTTTGTGTCGAAAAGGCAGGGTAAACACAGGTGCAAGCAAAACACTAATGAGGGTTTCAAACTTCCATGATTGGAATGTGGAAACCCTCATTAGTGTTGTGCTTGCACCTGTGTTTACCCTGCCTTTTTGACACAAAATGGCCCCCGTGAAAAAGGCCTATTGGGGACGAAAGCTGTGTCCCCAGTTGGGGGGAGAAGCTGATTTGGGGGTCAGTGGTTACGGTTAGGGTTATGGTTAGGATTAGGTTAGGTCCCCAGGGAATGCATGCAATTGTAAATGTAAATACCCCAAAAGTGACATACCGTAAGTAAGACTGTGTGTGTGTGTGTGTGTGTGTGTGTGTGTGTGTGTGTGTGTGCGTGCGTGCGTGTGTGCGTGTGCTTGCGTGCGTGCGTGTGTGTGCGTGTGTGTGTGTACATGACTTTTAAAGAACAAAAGTCATGTATTGTGGTTTTGGGGATGTGGTGGCAATAAGCTTCACAGCCAACAGCCCAAGACAGGAATCTATATCTCTGTAAGAGCCTTGCCAGGAACCGGTGCAGTCATACCACCCGGGTACATTTAAACAAGTGGGTGTGTGTAATACACTACACTGTCTTTTCAGGGAAGCCATTGATTGCAATGTGTTTTTCTCAGATCTATATAGCCTGTCCAACAGATCATATTCCAACCCCATTAAGAGACTGGGGCTGCTGCTCCTCTCCTCTCCTCTCCTCTCCTCGTAGGCAGACTCTGGCTGTTAGCTGCACATCTCATAAATAACACAGAGAGACGAGAAGCCCAGCTTGGCACCGGGGAAGAACACAGACACCGACATGTCCTCAAAACTCCTCCGAATAGCTCTCATCATGACAGTGGGGATTTGTTTTTGTCTTTTAACTTTCATGGCTAAATGAGGTTTAATAATCTGATGGAAATGTGAATGCGTAGATACGACACTAGATTAATATAAAAGAAAAATTGTCTTAAAATGTTTACTGGCAGCAAAGTAGGACGTGATTGAGATTGAAGTCTTCTGTGACAAACCGTGACACTGACATGTCAGTGGATTTTTATTGCTGGACATCAGGGCCGCCCAGAGAGATGGCAGTGCCCCTGGAAGGGTCCAGCCACTATGCGCCCCCCCCCCCCCCGCACGCGCTTTACTCATATCAACGCTGCAGCTTTCGGAGCTGACTGAAAAAAGTTTGTTAACAGATTATTATTTGGGTCTAAAGCCCTTGCCTGCTCCCGCTTTTTTTTTGCCTTGCGATTTTGGCATCCTGACTTTTGTTTTGCTCCTGGCATTTTGCTATCACCGGCCTTGTTTTGTTTGCTATCACCTGTCTGTGTTGTGTGTTACACCATAAATGGTCCCTCTAGCTGCTGCTGCCCCAAGCAAAATGGTCCACCCCAAGCCTGCCTTGTTCTTCTTCTTCTTCTTCTGGCTTTCCCGGCAGACTAGATGCCTTGCAGCACATTGCTGCCTCTCACTGGACTGGTCGGATGAGGGATTACATCAGAATGGCACTATTTTCCACAGGAGCACTCCTGCCCAATCATGCCTTGTTACTGCTGCTGTGTTTTGTGTATTTGTTCGACTCCTTGCAAAAAATAAATTAGTTGCCGCATTTTCAGGATGGGAGATATATTTTAGTGTTAAAAAAAAAAAAAATGTTTTTGCCTGGCTCCAATGCCCCCCCTAGTGGCGATGCCCCTGGAAGCTTACCCCTTTACCCCCCCTTATGGGCGGCCCTGCTGGACATCAGTTGTTTTTTTCTCCCTTGCCTCTAATCTGACTCATCACGGTTTCAATCTTGTACTTCAATCATATAATCTGAGAGAGGGTGAAAACAATCACACACTTAAAGGTGAGAAACAACAAAATAAGGGTGAAAGAAATGGACTGAAGAAGACGCATCGCTTTAAGATCTGAATAACGAGATTGAAAAATAACTCTTTGTAGGTATTGTGCATGCAGGAGGCCATAACAGCAGTCAAGCAATCCATTTCATACTTGGACTTGAACAACCCAAACCTTCTTCACTGGTAATGTGAACCATGCCCTCAATAAACAGACGAAAACCAATATTGAGCCCCAAGCAGTTTGATTCAGAGAAAAAACCTGCTGAACTTTTGCATTTTCGAAAAATATTTGTTGGCTGGCAGCTTTCTTGAATTCACATTATTGTCTGTTATTTGTCCTCCTCCTAACACAACAAAAGCCTGTGTTGCTGAGTGTCGCCAAATAATCCAGTTTAAAATGCAATTTTATGCATCGTTTTGCTGCCAGAGGATGATATTTTCGAAGACCAGCCCTGACTGTTAGTTTGATCAAACATTTTTGTGTGTCTTGTGGTTATTTTTGTCTGGGAGCTAATTTATGCATATTGATGCAGCCGAGCGGGGAGTCAAGCTCGGATGAGCAGAACCGTGATCCAAGACAGTCATATTCTCCAGCCCCCCTGTTTGCGGTGACTCAAATAATGAATTGGACTCTGCACCGCCTCAGGACCAGCAGAGTTTACATGCTTGTTAGCTCACAAATTAGGGCAGAGTGTCCTTGCAGCAGAAAAAAGGCTGGTCTTGCAAAGGCAGCGACTGTGTTTTTAGCAGGGAAAGGGAAACCCAGCACACCGACACCGGCCCAAGTATCGTCTCAGCAGGTCGTGACCATCCTAACTGATGGCTATACTGCCATCATCTTGCCAGGTATGATAATAATGTCCATAATATCTGCATATATTTGAATTTCTGGGTTAGGGTTTGAATTTCTGAATCCAAATGACCTCCCAGCCACCCAGCACCTTCAGCATCATTTAATGAGAAAGAGCTGATGGGACAGATTCAGGGTCGCCCAGGAGCCCCACCCACTTTTACCTTATTAATAACTTATCAATAACTTATTAAGGACTCGCACTAATCTAAGGACACGGCACATCTTCTCGCTCCCTCTCATATACACTCAGCAGCACTGTCCCCGGCACAAAGTGATCTGCTGTCCACGACGAAAGTCACAACTTCATTGGCTGATTGATCACGACAGGCGGGTGCTTGTCCCCTCCCAGCGTCAGAGGGGTGACTGGCTGCGTGTCTCCCCCTGACAGGGAGATGAACAAGTGAGGCAGACAGATTGAAATGTATATGTCATCCCCTCCCTGTAGGCCAGACGACCCACCACCACCACCCTCCACAAGCACCGAGATGAAGCAAGACGAGACGGAGAGAAGGTGAGAAGGTGTCCATCCCTTCGGAGAGCTCTTGTCATCACCCTAAATAATGTCCCGAACGAACGCCCGGAGGAAACGAGAGGGGCACTCCTCTCTCCTCCTCGTCCTGTCAAGTGCAGAGTAGAAGATACTCAAAGACGGCGTGACACCTAGGAAAAGTGCAAAACTCCAAGCACAATGACAAAGACATAAAAATACATCAGCTGTTTAGGAAAAACCGTCACGGCCTGGAATCGCAGTTGTAGACGAGCCAGTCGTTTGCTCTTTACATCGGCTCCCCGTCGCCTCCGGAGCGGACGTGTCAATGCAATCAGCTCTCTTACAAAGACATCATTCAGAGGCTCGGAAGAGATCGATGATGCAAATAATTTGCCGCCTTATAGAAATACAGCTGATGGAGCTGAGATAGAGGTCGGTCAAGCAGTGTGAAGAACAGCCAGGAGCCAAGATGTCAGCCACCGCAGCTGCTAATTGGCATAGATGAGATTCAGGGTCGATGGATTTTCGCTGGCTGGCTTTACGCTTTACTTCCTTTAAGGAGAGGGAGGATGGCATCCTCTCCGCCTCCTAGAGTCACAGCCCCTCCCCCCGACCACCCACCCCCCCCCCCCCCATCCCATCTCCCTCGCATACCAACTCAGGGGGTCCCCTGGCTCTCACACACAGCCTGCCAACGTGTGTGTGAGGACCCGGGCTATTCGAGTGGGCTTAATTATCTCCAGGGGGATCGTTAGGGTACTAGACGTGAGTCGGTAAAGCTATTGCACCTGTTCCCCTGCAGAGATCAAATTCCGCGATGGCAGAAGCAGATAATAAAAGTGACAACTGAGAGTATTCAAATTATGAACGAAATGCTATTAACTGGGTTTGAAGCTGATCTCCGGGTTATTTCAAAGAGGGACTTGGAAATTCAGTACATGATGCTTACAATAATAATGATAATTGTCATTGATCATGTTTCCAAATGGGAACCTTTCCTCTTTGCACCTGCAGATTTCCAATCGACTCAGAAACACTCCCCAAGGTGAGGCCGCTTGTCTACTTGAACTGATGCAGTGCACAAGGTTCAGCAACCATTGTGAGAGAGAGAAAAAATGGCACCAGCACTGCCTGGTGCCCGATGGGGAGCGTCATCCATCTCTCTTGCAAGCACTAGCCGATCCATCCAGGCTCCAGCCAGGCTCTCCGTCAGAGAGCACTGGGACGGCCCAATCTCGGCCTCCATTACGCCCAAGCAATGGATTACTCTCTCCTCCCTCTCTCTCCGCGCTGCCCTGGGGCCAATGTGTCCAGGACCCATTATGGCCACAAATCATCTCATTCACAGACCAAATGAACAGCGCACATTTAGATTAACGGGGTACACCTGGCACGTCTAATCATTCTCCATCTGGATGCACCCATTTTGACACCCTCCTGCACAGCTCTTTCACAGTGTGGAGAACACGAGATTGTCTTTTAGTCCTCCTGCTGTACAACCATGATGTTCTCTGCCACACTGGCGTGGTGGCAACAATATCATCGCAGCATGTTGTGAGTTTATTTATCCAAGAATAATATGAACAGCTAATCTCCAGCAGCACTCCCACAATATGCTGAGTGAAAGAACGTTTTCCTCTTTGATAAACAGGATCTCTAAGGGCTTTAGGCTCCGATAGCACTTAGCCAAAGTTTTATTTTGATTTAAATGCAGCCAATTAGGTTTCAGTTTCAGTACCATTTCAAATGGGCTAGCAAATGTGTCTTTGATCAAAGTTGCAACTCCAGTGAGAGTGACACGGAGGACAAGGACATATTTAGAGGGCTCAGATTGCTTTTTAATTCACCAACATTCCTCCCTTCTTCCTCCAGAGATAATTAGCGATGTGGAGAATCTGGTCCCTTATGCAAATGGCAGTGTTTAGAGTCATTTATCACTGGGGCAATAATGTTGTCATTGCCAATCTAAAACATAAATGTCCCAATTATATATAATAGACGACCTACATTTCTGCTCCACAAATGAGCTGCTGGGCTCACCTGTCCCACAGCGAATGGTGCACTCTCCAGAGATCAGCATCATCTCAGCTGAGGCTTCATCCAGCAGAGACAACTGCATCCCAACCCCAGCTCATTCTCTGGTTCTAACCGTACCAAATAGTCTCAATCCCATTCCCTTCAATCCAGTCCAGTGTTTTGATGTGTTCCTCTCATGGGCTGACTAAATCCACTGATATGATTTAATCACCGACGGGTGATTATTATTTCTTCGCCATGATGACCGTCAAGTGTAAAGACACTCAATCCTGATAGGCTCTTCAAGAGCTTTTGTTGAGAGTTTCACACGTTTTCCTCTGAGAAGAGGGAGGAACCGACATCCTACTTGGCAGGAACTAGATGACAATAATTGAGAGTACAGTGTCTTCACTTCCTGTTGGATCAAGCCCGACGACTATTACTACACATGAAATATAGTCAGTTACTGACGCCGCGCAGTGAATTGATGACTGTCGGCTCTGCTGTGCGCCTTTCGCAAACGACCTCCATCTATCCAGCCTGATGCTGAAGGGAGTCAGCGGAACCTGTGGAAGACAACGCAGGTATTTCACAAAGGCCGCAACGGATGATGACACCGAGGAACTGACAGCCCGGAAGAATGTCTCAATGTATTTATACTGCGCTGGATGGCTCTTTTTACACTTACAGAACAAAACCCAACTTCCCCTGTTCCCGTTTTTAGCCCGTGTGAGCGTGTGATTTAGTGGGAGTGGGGAGAGACGCACCAGAAGAGCTATTCTGAAAAGAACAAATAACAATAAAACACGTCCGTTTTGAGCACCCCCAAAGGTGCACTTGCCTACATTCATCCTTGGTTTAAGATGACCTGCCCTAGGCCAGCCTGGCTGTGCCCCACATTCACAATCAGGTTACTATGAGCTTTCAAAGTGGATGCGGGGCCACTGTGTGCCTGTGATGTGTCTATCCATCATTCTGGCCCTCTGTCTCCTAATGCTCTATTTGTCTGCATCCTTTCACCCTCACCTTGTAGTCCCTCTGTCCCAACTCTCTTCCTCTCTCTCTCTCTCTCTCTCTCTCTCTCTCTCTTCCTCTCTCTCTCTCTCTCTCTCTCTCTCTCTCTCTTTCTCTCTCTCTCTCTCTCTCTCTCATTGCTATCTTACTGCTGAGCCTTCCCTGCCCCTCCCTCCCTCAAAGCCACTGAATTTTCCCTCTATTTTTGCTCTCTCTCTCTCTCTCTCTCTCTCTCTCTCTCTCTTCTGCCTGAGTTCTTTCGCCCCGTGGGCGGGTCTCATGCAACTTTTACTCCCTCATCTTTCCTGCTCAGCCTCTCTTCAGCCTCTCCGTCCCTCGCTTCCTTTCAGGTTGCCTCCTCAAGTCCCCTCTGCCTGTCCCCTCCCCTTCTACCTTCCCTTTTCTCTCTGTTCCTGCACCCCTCCTCTCCCCGCACCCCCTCCTCTCCCTTCACTCTCTCCTCTGTATCTTCCTCATAGCCCCCGGCCGACTCCATCCCTCTTCCTCCTCCTCCTCCTCCTCTCCTGTCCTGGGGCAGTGTCTGTAGATGGGGCTGGGTGTTGACCACCCATGCCAGCAGGCGTATGCTGTGTGCACCAAAGAGTTGCATGACTCGGGTAAAATCCCCACTTGGCTGGACATTAGCGGGGTCACAGCAGACCCCTCTGTTGTGATTATATGAATGACACTAAGGACTAATCATTAGCAAACCCATATGTCTTGTCTTCGCTGCCCAGCCCCCACAGCTCCACCCTTGACCCACCAACTGGGTTTTCTTCAGGTTTCCAAAGGGAGTCATTTGGAATAATGAATAAAGTGCTTTTTAATCGGCCATATGGCATCCTCCTTCCTCAAAGAAAGAATTGAACCAAATTAGGCTCAATTCTAATTAATTAGCTAATTAAGACAATTGCTGATGGCCAAACTTTGCCTTTCTTAAACTGCACAAGCAAATGCAGTACAGTAGCAGTGAATGTGAAATGTGTGCTGCCCAGTGATGATATATTATTCATAACATGTGCTCCCTTCGGCTGGCAGAATCCAAGCAATAAGCCATGTTTACACATGATGCATGTGCAGCAGATGTTAGCAGCACTGTTAGCAGTACAGTAGTGACTCACCTTCTCTGACACCAGAGGGCAATTTCAATTTGCCTCTAATGTCAGATGCAAAACAGAGGTTAAAACTCGGCCATTGTAAGGGATTGAAGAAGGGCAAGAGCTACTGTAACGCAACTATGCCTCCTCCTGGTGGTGTGAGATAACCTGCACCAGCTTCTCCAGACACTTTGGCCTGTTCAGGGAAACCTAAATTGAATCACCCACGCGAGTCAGAGACGAAAATTATGTAGGCTAAGGTATAAATTATATAGCCTATATTTGTTTCATATTGAGTTAGCCTGGTTGTTGTTTTTGTCTATAGGCATATTGGTGGTTATTTGCCTTATGGTGATCATTGATCACCGACTGGAGGTCAATTTATCAGATTTTAATTCACCGGATCATCACTGGATATTTGTATTGTGTAATAGCACACTTACGGTAGAAGATGTACTGTGCGTAATTGGACCAGACCCGGTCGTCTGCGTAATGACCGATGGAGGACGCGGTCAGGGACGAATTGCAGGCGACAATGTGAAAGCCGCACTCTGACAGCATGTCAAAGGCTCTTTCCAGGTGTCTGAATTTAAGGTAAAACCTGCACGTGTACCGGTCCGGTGTCCTGTCCAAGTCCCGGCTCTCATTCAGGGAGTCTCCAAACACCTCTTTCGCCAAACCAATCCTGCTGCTGATGAAGATCCTCGGCACCTTTCTGGCTTTGACATCAATCTGACTTTCTCTGCCCCCCGTGGCGCAAGTGCCTTTGAATCCGACCGTGATGTAGCCATACCTCCGGTCCAGCGAGTAGGAGGAATAAAACCTCTGCTCGCTGCCCTGCGACGCATCGTCCAAATCACTGTAGTGGATGTCATCTGGAACTAGTTTGGATTCGTCGGATGGCAAAAGTTTGGCCAATTCGGGCAGCTGGAAGTATTCCGCCTCCCTTTTCAACCTTCCCCTCTCGGGGAAGTGGTCGGGGAGGACAACTTGCTTGTCTCTAAGGTAATCCAATACATAGCGAAACAGAAAGCCATCTCTGTCAATAAAATAGCGTCCTCTAAGGTCCCGGGACAAGTCATTTGAGGACCCCTTCTTGTTAGAGAACAGTCTCCCAAGTAATGAATTTGGAAAGCTTGCCAAGGTAGCATGACGAGTGTAGTACACCTGTCCGCCCACGTTAAGCTCAATGACATCCGACGGAGGGTTTTGGACTGAGCCTTGCTCTTTTGCAGGTTGGGTTTTGCAGTTTTCGCTCAGTGCCATTTTCAGGTCTTGCACGAAATCAGTCTCTCGATCGCAGAGCGCAGATGTCCCAGAAGTTCAGGGTGTGGGATGTAGCTGCATGGTGTTGGTGCACTCACACCCAAAGTAGCTTTGATTCAAGCTGCAATTCTCGCCGACAATCTCTCATGGCAAAGCAATCCCAAGGTGCGCCTATATCCTTTAACCCCATGCGTAAATGTGCCTTACCACGGTGTGTCCTTTTTGAATGGAATCGATCATAACCAGTGAGCGCATCATGTTACAGACAGACATCCAGTGTGACTTCATAGCAATATCCCACTTTGCACAGTGCATTTTCCCATCGTCGAAAAAGTACAAATATGTTTTTGCACAAGTATTATTCTATTTTTTTTCCCCCTGAAGAAAAGGTTCCCCCTCTTGCGTCAGGCGTCTGGTTGGGTACAATTAGGTCAGTCCAAGATCATTTGCAGAATGTGCGTGCAGCCCCATCAATGTGCTAATACGCGTCGCTCCTGACAGCTGGGATGCTGAAATTGCCTATGCTCCGAGATTGCTTAGGAATGGAATTGGGACCCCTGTGCGCACCCAGCTCTCCAAACTGCTGAGTGCAGTATGGTTGGGCCAGCAGAAGGTTTAAGATGTTGCTCCAAGCTGTTGGGGAGAGAGAGAGAGAGAGAGAGAGAGAGAGAGAGAGAGAGAGAGAGAGAGAGAGAGAGAGAGAGAGAGAGAGAGAGAGAGAGAGAGAGAGAAAGGGAGAGAGCGAGAGAGAGACAGAGAGAGAGAGAGAGAGAGAGCGAGAGCGAGATAAATCGTCTCATGAAGTACTGTCTTACATCATCTTAAAGGAAAATGACATAATTTTTGCAAAGGATCGACGTAAAACCTGACCATTGATGTGGTTTCATCTGTGTTGTTTCCCTCCCATGAAATTCTGACCCCGCCGAGGAGGGCGACTGCAGCTGGCTGAGAGGATTTGAGATGAATTGTATAGCCTACAGTAGCCTACATCCAGCGTTGCGTATTTTAATCCCTTCTTCAGAGGCTTTTGCATTGAGTGCTTTTAGCTCACGCGTTCATCCAGAGTGGTTTACAGGAGCAGCAGGGGTCCGCTGTCTTGCTCAAAGACACTTCGACAGCACAACTGGCTGCTGTGGGAATTGAACCAGGGATTTCCAGTCACAGGACGGTCTCTCTCTCTAATGGCAATGCCGCCCCATAACTTCTGCTCCAAAAATCAATTAACCTATTAAATGGCAATTACACTGTTTTGTTGAATTCTCTGTAGCCATGCCTAATTGAACCATGAAAGGCTGTTTTTGTTTACAATATCCCTCCTTTTCACCCACAACACATTGTGACTGAAGTTGAGAATTGATACATTTTCGCCCAAATCGATTTGGCAGAGTGAACTGTCGTTTCAGCACCAAGGACAGATCCCAAGGAACTATCACTGCTGCATTTTTGGTCCATCCACTCTGGAGGATAATGCAATTAATGGGAATTGCTTAAAGAGCAATGCTGTGATTCATTTCCTCACTTTCTGTTGAGAATAAGTATTGTTGGTGCAAAGTTAACTTCAACTGCATCAATAACATCCATTTTGGTAACACAATAACTACTGTTTGTTGCCACTCAAGATCACCAGCTCTTTTGAAATACTCTGCCAAGCTATAAGAAACACATTATGCAGTTTGGTATGTTAATGCACACTGCAGTGAAAAAACAGGGATGCGTTCGTAGCATGGTTCCCAGGGCCTGGGGTTGTGTAGAACAGGAAGAACCTTGTTTTGGGGGCATTTTAGCTGTTTATGGGGAAAACTCAGTGTTTAATTTGGGGTATATGGCTGCAGGAGGGCAGATGTTTTTGGCTCTTAATCTGTCTCAAGTCCTGCTCATTGAAGCTGGCATGAAGCCAGCAATGTACACTGAAACAAACAGGACAGCTGTAGGGTGGAAAATCCAATTTCGATGAAGTCAGAAGCAAGAGCTTGAGCTTAAGGCTTGACAAATCAGCTCAAAATATAGAAATATAGGCAGTTTTATAAAGCATGTTTGTGCAAATAATGTGACTTTGCAATATCTTCATTGGCTTGAAATTAAGTTATCCCTATTTTATGGTCGCCTGAAATGAGGGGAATCAGAAAAATCGAATTTTCCAATTTGTGGTTTTATACTTGGAATTTGTGGAATTATATTTTGTAAGTTTAAGGACTATACTAGCCGCTGCTCACATCACACTCACAACAAAGTCGTCGCCAAAACACAAACACTGGGTTTTACACTTCTCATTTGCTTTTCGGCGTGTTTGTTTTGCATGTTTTGGAGCCATGAGGGAATAAACCATGAGGCTTCTATTCGCGTCCAGCTGAGAGAGAAGGCGTCGATGATGAGCAGAGCAGCACCCTTGACTGGTGGTTTTGAGGAGGCTGCGATCACTGCTTTACCCTTTCATTCAGAGTAGTGTTGCTGAAGAGGGGTTGCTAAGCAGCCACAGGGGGACCGAGTGGGATTCAAACAGTGTGGGGAGTTAGAGATATTATGTGCACCACTGATCTTTGCTCCTTTTCTGTGATATGGTATTTTGCTGTTCACATCACACAAAATGATGTGATGCTTGGTGGATTGTGTGTCCTTAACATCACAGTGCACTGCTGTGGATAATAGATCCAATTTGATGTTATTATTTTGTTTGTCTACCAAATATATTCAAATGATACATGACGTGGATCTATCATCGTGTTGGAGTATAGCTGCGTGTCTCCTTTCACCTGCTTGGGAATAAATCTCTTCCGATGTGTGCTATAAAGCCTGGTTCTTATTCGTCTCATCCTCCCATTAGAGCCAATTTCTCTGCCTCCTGTCTTCACTTTATTTCCTGTTTGCGTGCTACTCCCAGGTTATTTCCTGCTTGTGTGGTACTCCCAGGTTAGCTTCTATCTTTTGGAAGGGGTTGAATTTCATGCAACTTCAGCATGGATAATGTAAGACAATATGGGTCCCAGCTGAACGTGAGGTAATAGGCTTAACACATGAAAACATTTTGAGGCAGGGCAAGTTGATGTGTTGCATGTACGAATCAGATCTGTCAAATGAGAAATAGTTGTGTAATCAAAGTGTATTTTGCGGTTTATAATGAGATTAAGTTACAAATGGAGCAAAACATCCACTATAACTTCTCGACATAGTCTCGACATAGTCCAATGAAAATGACTATGACTATATTTGCTTTCCCCATAGGCTTTTGCTCTCATGAAAATTGTATTTCATTACACATGTTTAAACAATGAGATGTTTAGCAGCCATTTGCCTATAATTCTAAATAATAAGCTACCATTTCAATGGCTTTGGGTGTCTTTTTGAGCCCCTAGAGGGCAGTATAGATACAATATTTATAAGAGCAAAGTTGTGGCTGTCAAATTCATATTCTACACATTTTATTTTTTGTCTGGTTTATTCAATCATAAAAGCTCAGATACCTTATTTGAACTAGCAGATGATAATTTGTTTGCACAAACTGAAGGATGGATGGAATAGCAGGTGCAGAAAACAGGTGCTTGTTTTGTGAAGAATATCAGCGAAAATAGTATTTTGTTTTATTTGAGCAGTCTTAGGAGGCAGAAAGTAAAGTTTAGTATACTGTACTATTATTTATGAGGCTATCCCACTTTACCCATGTGGCCAATGTAATGGAAAACTTCAAATTATTATGGTATAAGGAAGAAAAGTACTACCTACCGTACAAGTAAACAGAATGTGGATAAAGGTGTCAGCTAAATGTTTCAAATATAAAATGCAAACCATCTTGATAACAGACTTAAGTGAATCTAAATAATGTAAGCTATAGGTGGATATTGCAGTATAAGGTGGTCAGAGCTTGTGTAACTCGGACCCATCTGTCTGCTGCTGTCTATGTCTGTAATGTGTTATTTTGTTCCAGATAAGCTAATATTGTTATTTATGCTCACAAAACGTAGGCATGTGGCACATGCACTATGACTATTACAGTGCTGCAAGGACTTGATTTGAAGGACAATATAAGCTTCACATTTTTACTTCAAATAATGTTGCATTTCTGTGTACACTTTCTTCTGTGCACTGAGCAATAGACTACATTGCGGGTGTCTTATCTAGATTCTAGTCTAAACCATCTCCTGGTTTCAATTTCCTTAACATTCCTGTAATAGGTAGTGATATGGACCGATGGGTGTGTCTGCACGTTGACCTTATCATACTTCATGGTATTTTTAAGTGGGGCAGCCGCTTCTATGTGTGTTTAAGCACGAGATGTAAGCACCTATAGGCCCCTGTCCATCCTCAGCTGACTGACTGACTCACAACCCTGAGGACCATCATCAGAGATCAGAGACAAAAACATTGATGATGTCCTAAGTCCAACGTCAATGACATCATTAGGGATGTCATAAATGTCACTCTATTGAAGCTATAACTGACTCACAACTCAGAGGACAAATTATTGATGCAAGAATGGATCGGCTGGAGGGACATTAGCGACAAGTATCATGATGTCACCACGGGAGGTGACATCTTAAGCGGTGCAGCCGTTTCTATAAGTGACTATGTGTGATTAAGCACAAGATGTGAGCACGATATGTACAGGTAAGCACGAGATGGCGTGCACAAGCGCACCATGCACACACAGTGCCAGAGAGAGGGGTAAGGTGGGTGGGGGAGAAGGGGCCGACCGATGGTCCAACCTGCGCAGTCTTGCATTGTTTAGGCCTACTTCAACATCTGGGTGTGATTTTTATTATCAAAATTAGAATCAGCTTTATTGGCCAAGTATGTACACATACTGTACAAGGAATGTGACTCAGGTTTACATTGCTCTCAATACTCACACAAAAAAGGCTGCACAAGCTAAAACAAACAAGGACAGAGGAAAATCTAAACTTTAATACAATAATAAGTGTGGTATAAAGTATATTATTAAAGTATATTATTATTATTATTATGCTATTATTATTATTATTATATTATCATCATCATCATTATTAGTATTATTATTACTATTATTACTAATAATGTGTTATTACTGTAGCCTAGTCATTTTTCGTTAGCACATGTTTCATTTCAGATGAAAAATCGTCTCAGCAGCCGACAGCTAGCACAACTCTCAGATCATCATCATCATCATTTTACAACAACAGACAATAAACAAAGGCCATGACATCATGCATGACACACACACACTGTCCATTCATACAGTAGTTTGTGTCTCCCCCTTGTCCGTTGCCTGCATGCCCCACGATGTCCAAATAGAATAATTAATCGTGTAAGAAGAGACACTACACATTTGACCGTTTTATAATACTATTTTGCCTCGATTGTCCTTGCACTTTACATTATTATAGTGTTGTTTTGATCGCCCTTTGTGTGCCCTGTGAGAGTGCATTATTGAATTGCACTGAAATAAATGTAACCAAGAACACATACAATTGTATTCTATCGAGTGGTAAATATTGCTATGATGTAGATAGATTAATTGTCTTATTATACGGTATTATTAGGCTATATTTCAATTCTGGTTTCTGGCGCACACAACAAATTGCAGTTCGCCGTTGTGGCCAGCAGGCCGCGCTGCGTGTTGTAAACAGGCCAGCCACGGGGTTGGCTTGCTAGTTCTCCATTTTGTATGTTTTTCCTGGAGGATAGCGCCTACTTTCTTAATGGCTAGCTGCGAATCACCATAGCAAGCCTGTCTCATGCATTTCGCATGTTATTTTATAGCTTGATCGAAATCATACGGAACATTTTCGAAAAATAGATTCAATTCGATGTGTTATTTTCCTTCCAGCTAACATGTAGCTTACGACGTGTGGGCGAGTCGTAAACATTGAGTCAGTGTTTCGTGTTGTTGATACTAGCCACTTTCAACCAAAACAATGTTGTCAGATGACCTGTGGACATCACTCAGCAAGCAAACATTTCCAGGGTAATTATACGCTTTAATTAACGTTAGTTGTGTGTTGATACAAAGGCAAATATTGGAACGTTACATATTTCAGTATGCACTTCGCAGCGGGGTCCAAGTCGAGGTTTATGTTAGCTAACGTTAGGTGGCTAGCAGGCTAATCACTGTCTGTCAGCGACATTTCGAACCAAATGCTAACAAGTAGTGTAGCCACACTGCTAGCTAGCGCTAAGCTGACGTTAGCTTAGCTTAGAAGATTAACTTTACTGCACCATGCATATCAGTTCTAGTCTATATCACTGTGATTTTGATTTGCTTTAAATGCGCATTACCATGGTTCGCCTTAACTGCTCATATAGTCTAATCTTAAGGTATTGTTACCGGGAATTGTTAACTAGTTAGCTTTCTTGCTAACCTTAGCTACATAAACTATCAAGGGCGCGGAGGGGGCCGTGCGTGGCAACTTTCTCCAGTTTTGAGCTAACGTTAGCTGATTTCTCTTAGCATGTGCACAATTTGTGTGTATTTCAAGATACAGTAATTTAGCAGTAGCACCGTAATAGCTGGCACACTTGCTAATCTGAAAGTAATTTTGGAAATCATATTGTTGAGTGTAATAATGTTCTGCACACTCACCCTGTTTACGTTCTATTTATGTGTCTCTGTCTGAAGGATGAAAAGATGGATAAAAGGGGAGTGAAGAAAGTAGCATATATAAGAGATGACCATTTAAGCAGACTGGTCTACACTGAAAGCCCGGAGGAGGGAGCTCCATTAAGAGTAGCTCCTCACAGTGCCATGTCCATCACCTCTGCCACCTCTGTTGTCCTTCCATCCAGCTCATTGATGCAGCCGGGAGACGTGCCCAACGGCCTCAGCCCCCTTCCGGAGGAGCTCACCTCTGCCTCCGTCACTGCCACCGTGGGGCTCTTGCTGGACGATTCAGAGCCCAGGGGAATGACCAAGGATCAGAGGACCCAGCAGCAGCAGTTGCTCCAGATTCAGACACCCTTGGGCGCCACCCTTGGGCGCTACACCCTGGGGGAAAATATCTTAGCAGACCTTACCCACTCCTCCTCCATGGAGTCTCTTATTGGGGGTTCAGACCCCAACCTTTTCCCAATGAAATCAGAGGACTTCTCCATGGATAGAGGAGATGATCCCATGGATTTGGAGCATGATGCCTTCGGGCACATTGGGAGAGATATGGACGTCATAAACCATAAGTTGTTCAATGACAATACCCTGGACCTGCTCCAGGACTTTGAGCTCACCGGCTCCCCCTCAGATTTTTATGTAGGCGATGATGCCTTCCTTTCCACTCTGGCAGATGATTCTCTGCTTGGGGACGTTTGCTCGGAGAAGGACAGCAAACCCGCCGGGGGTGGGAACAGCAACGGTGGTGGCACCAGCTCTGCAACTCTCAACGGCAGCAGCCTGATCAGCCCCAGTCAGGATCAGTCCAGCAGCTCTAGCACATCCACCACTGCCACCCTCACCCTCGCCCCCACAAGCACGACCACGACCACTCTGCCTGCGCTGGTGAAGAAAGAGAAGGACGCCGGTTTCATTCAACTGTGCACCCCAGGGGTGATCAAACAGGAGAAGTCGTCTGCAGGCCGGAGTTACTGCCAAATCAGCGGCACATCCTCTGCGGACCTGCCCAGCGCCAGCCCCATCTCCATCTGCGGGGTCAGCACCTCAGGAGGAGGACAGAGCTACCACTTTGGAATCACCCCCAGCAGCACTGCAGCAGCTTCCGGCAGCAGTGGAGCACAGCAGCAGAAGAAGGAGCAGAAACCAGTGTTCCAGCTGTATCCCCCACTGACGACCATCGGCGAGGCCTGGAACAGAACCCAGGTGATCGGGGACAGCTCGGGAGTGCTGAGGGCCGGCGAGAGTCTCTCCAGCTCCCCCCTCTTCTCCGCTAGCTTTACCAGGTAAGGATGGAATCGTGTGCTCATTGAGTGGCCGTGTGGTGTGATCCGGCCCCATCACGGGGTTGAGGCCTGTCTGTGTCAGTTATATGTTTAGATCACAGAGGGGAATGTTCAGCTGTACAAAGGGGAAAAAATGCAATGTCATTGTTTGAATGAGCACTATATGATAGATAGAACCCAAGAATATTATCTTATATATATCATCCCCTTTCATTTCAAGATGACTGACTTTATCAAATCAGATTATATTGATTTATATTTCATTATGTTGATCCTTTCTTGCTTACCTTTTTAAGTTTGCATCAACATGATGCAACAAATCTTTTTGTTCGTTGCATCGGGGGAAACATTCCTAAATTGATAGTAGCCTATATAACGTGTTTGAATCCGAGGTCTTGCCGTTGTCAT
Source organism: Poromitra crassiceps (assembly GCF_964638095.1). Taxonomy (NCBI): domain Eukaryota; kingdom Metazoa; phylum Chordata; class Actinopteri; order Beryciformes; family Melamphaidae; genus Poromitra; species Poromitra crassiceps. Next base: position 6,802,990 of record NC_139634.1, read on the forward strand.
TCCTTATATTTGCAACAGAACTGTTGCCTCCAAATTATTTGAAAGAAACTTTGTTCTGAGTTCTACTCTTAACAAACTTTCTCACACTACACACCTAAGACTATGTTTGCAGAGAAATTGCCACATCCAGCAGCATTGTACTGTAGAAAACACCGCTGCAGCAGTAAGCCCTAAATGCGAGAGAAAGGAGGCGCTGTTGAAAGGCCGGGGGAATTCCAATTCTCTCCAAGTCAGACATTTGACTGCAATCATTTTCTCACAGACGACACAAGCCTGAGCATTATATTTCTTCTGTGGTCTGCCTCAATACCACTGTGCAGTCAAGCCTCAATACCACTGTGCAGTCAAGCCTCTCTCCTAAACAGGTTGGCTTTGTCATTGTTATAGACATGGTTTATTTTTGACTCTGCCGGGTCCTCTTCCCACCCCATCCAACAGTTCGTTGGCCTACATACGTGTGCGTGTGCAGCGTGTGTACTGTGTGTATGTGGGCATATAGGCGCATATTATGCAGTTTATATGGGTGACGGGCGTGTACAGGATGTGTATGTTTGTATGTATGTACTGATATGTGTGTGTGTGTGTGTGTGTGTGTGTCTACATACAGTATATACATATTATGTTTGTGTATGCTATGTATGGATATTTGTGTAATATGCATGCATGCAGCATGTATGTTATGTGCATGTATAATTATTACAGCACTTTGCAGGCTATCTGCGGGGTCTTGAAAACTATTAAAAGTTGATCAATCAATTGAGGGAAAATTAAGTCCCTTAAAAAGTATTAAAGACTTAATCGCCATTTGATGAGGTAATCACATTTTGTAGCCGGTTGTCTTAAATGGGCATTTATCGTCTCATATCGATCGCAGAACACCGAATTGAATCAAAATCCTATCATGGTGGCAGACTTTGTGACATCAGCAAATATCGTATCGTCGTCCAAATAATCTTAGACAATATCGTATCGTGATGTGTTTTAACTGCAGACTTCCAGCTTTCATTTGAGTCTATTTTTACATCCAAATCACGTGGGCAGTATGGCTGTCGAATGGAAATGGGAGTGAGTGGCAGCGTGGGCGTGTATGACGGTTCCCTTGTGTTTCTGCTCCTATTCAGCCAAATGCTTCGGAAGTTATTGGGCGATTATGTTAGTTTGTCCAATTACTTTTGCTCCCTTAAAATGTCATGTTATTCCTACAGCGTTCACCTGATTTGGATGTAAATAAATACCGTCAAATGAAAGCTGGAAGTCTGCAGTTAAAGCACATCTTGATTGTGTCATTTCAAGTCCATTGTGGTGGTGTGTGTACAGAGCCCAAATGATGAAGATTGTGGCCAATGTCCAAATATATATATGGACCTAAGTGTAAATAAGGATTTCTTGACTTACTATGAACTAAGTACAGCCAGCCGCCCTCAGTCTGTGACAGGAAGTATCCACTCTATGGGGGCTTCGTGAGGCATATCCCTTCCATCCTCTCGTTGCATTATGCCCAAAATAACCCCTGAGGTGCGGCGCTGTGCTGCTGTCTCTGAATGATCCAACGTCACTCGCATTCAGCATTCATCGAACCATCAGGGTGAATGAACTGTGGCCTTTATGCAGGGCTCATCGTACATTCCTTTATCACAAAAATAACTGGGATGTGGAAACTAAATGACGTCACATCCGTTTTGTTAGCGTTCCATTTGCAGGAAACTTGAGCTGGGAAGTTCACTGTTGATCCGATCGGATCCAGTCGCTAGCCAGGCTAGCCATCGTTAGCAATAACAGTTGATAACAAGGCACTTCACGGCATTCTGCGCATACAAACACTGCAGCCTCATGTCCACACAGATAGAAGTTAGGCAGTGCTGTGTGTACAGCTGATTTAACGAGACACAAACAAAACAGAAGTGCTGCTAAATAGCATTTACTACGATTATAACTACTGTTGTTGCGCGGAGCAGCCATCTTGGATTTTTGAGGTCAGGGCTGCTGAGGCTCCTATGAGTTTGGAATGGGAAATACCAGCTCTGGTGACGTCACCGTCCCAGCTCATGACCTTTGAACCGTAAGATTTCCAGTTCCCAGTTATAAAGGAATGCACGATCAGGCCTGTTCTTCAACAAGATGGAAGTTCCTCATGTGTAGGAAAAATAAGTGACTTTTTCCTTCTTTTTTACATTTTTTTTAACTATTTTCTTTAGCTCACAGTCAGCTAAAACACATGCAGAGCTTCATGTGTGCAGTCAGTTTGTCAGGATCATGGGGGCCCACAAAGTGTCTTTTGTCCAGTGAGTCTTTGCTGCCCTCTAGGTTTTTATGGGTTTGCCTGTAAAGCTGGCTTTGGGGGCCCAGTGGTGCAGGAGCTCAATAGAAATACTTCACCAACCAACCAACCGGCGTGACAGAGTGACTTGTCTCAGAGAAGCTCTCCTTGTTTTCCTCCGTCGTCGTCGTCGTTGTGTGCTCACGCACGCCTGATTCACAGTATCTGAGTATCAGACAGGAGTGTTGTGTGCTCACGCACGCCTGATTCACAGTATCTGAGTATCAGACAGGAGTGATGACGAGCTTCTAGCCGATGTCTCTCAAAGCAGCACGGCATGCAGAAATGCATCCTGACAGCCAGGCCACAGATGTGGTTTGTTATCTGATCTGATGCTTGATGATATTGTTGATAGGGATGGGGCCGATCCAATATCGGTATCGGTGCCGATATTGGCGCTACTTCACGAATTGGATCGGATCGTAATAAAACAAAACAAAACAAAAACAAAAACAAAAAAATTGCAATTCCAGCGCGGGCCACACGGGGTGCTGGCCGTAATTTGCCCATGTATAATAGTATCCTTCTTTGCCTTGTATATTTTCTTAATTTTGTCTGCTTTTTGCAAGGTATATTTAAAAAAAAAAAAATCTTTAATCGGCCAAATATTTGCCTATACTGTATTCAAGAACAATATTGGTATCGGCATAATATCAGTATCGGCAGATATCCAAATTCAGGTATCGGAATCGGATCGGAAGTGAACAAATGTGGATGGGTGCATCCCTAATTGTTGAGAGCCTACTGTGTCGTGAGACTATTGGATCATCATCATCAGACCATCTCCATACGTGTGTGACAGCCGTCCTAATGCCTGCTGGTGACCAGGACCAGATGGAGCAAGACACAAGATATGCCTCATTTTAATGTCACATGTGGCTGTAATCATCTTTGTGTTCGTATAGAGGTGTGTGTGTGTGTGTGTTTCTGTGAGTGTAGAGGTGTGTGTGTGTGTTTCTGTGTGTGTGTGTGTTTGAGTATTGGATTATGTGCTTACAGTGTGAGCAGCATACATGATTTGTGTGTGGGCGTGTGTCTGTATTGGCTCATGCATGTGTGTGAGGCTGCCTGTGAGCTTAGTGTGTGTGTGTGTGTGTGTCTGTGTGTCTGTGTGTGTGTGTGTGTGGCATACATGATTTGTGTGTGGGCGTGTGTCTGTATTGGCTCGTGTGTGTGTGTTTCTGTGTGTGTGTGTGCGCGCTGAGGGGGGAGTTTGTTTTGTCATGCTTTCTGTTCGCCTCAACCTGTGTGACATTTAGCAGCTTGGATTTAGCCCGAGCGCCCTCCTGGCTGTCCGGGTGTTGTTGGCACCGGGTCGCCATCTCCTCCAGGCTTTCGCACGCAACCTTACGCCACTGCTGCTCCGCTAAAGCTCAGGCTCCAAAGTGGACCCGGGCCTGACTGTGTGTGTGTGTATACCTGGCTGCCATTAGCCGCAGGGTCCTGTGCTGTGTGCTCTTAGAATTCTTTGATCGTTAGTCCAACGAGCCGACTCTAATAGCATAATCACATGTCTCCCGTTTTGTTTTTCCACCGCCTTTCCGTTCAGAGACTCCTCGCAGTTTCACAGTCTGACTCGAGGCCCCGCCCCCCTTCACAGGCCACTGCTTCTGACACCGCTGGGAATGAGAATGGCTGCTTTTGTTTCTGCTTGTTATTGTGGAAGTCGACGCCCCCTCGTTGTGTGATCGTTCTGTTGAATATTAATGAGTTGAATTGGAAAATGTTAAACCTGCTTTGTTGGATGAGGGGGAAAAAAGGTGGAAGAGGAGAAATGAAGTCCGGTCGATATTGATAATCAGTCCAGTCAGTTAGGTCTGTCTTATGTAACATTTGTTTTGAGTGTGGCATTCCTTCGCTGCTCTGTGATAGACCAAGGTTGTAGTCGTGTGGTGGACTGTGGAGGACTAGTGGACTAGTGTGGACTGTGGAGGACTAGTGGACTAGTGTGGACTGTGGAGGACTAGTGGACTAGTGTGGACTGTGGAGGTCAGGCTTTCAGTGTCAGATAATAATGCTGCAGATTTGGAGTAAGAACCCCCCTCTTGTTCCTCAATCTATAAAGGGCTGCTCAGTGCTTAACTTGCCAAAACACAGAGAGACATTTTTGGACCATATGATCCACGATAGACACTAATACACACAGTGTAGGTTAGGGGAACACATAGACACTAATACACACAGTGTAGTAGGGCTGTCACTTTTTCCCAAAATAAAATTCGAACGAACTTTAATTGCCCGAAATTCGTTCGAATATATTCGAAGTTTTTTGGTTAATTAATTTTTTTTTTCTTTTCTTTTTTTTCAGTCCGACGTGTTAGCTTGGACGCTCACAGTCACAACACTGCCTCACAAACTTGGCTGCATCCAACTCGAGACAACTTTTCAGACCCTGGAGACAATCTTTCTCAGAAGAGACTAACGCGACAAATCTGGAGACTTTTTCTGACATGGGATTAACATTACCAGCAAGCAGCAGTTGGTTAATTTTGGTTCATAAAAAAATAATAAAAAAATCGAATAGTAATTTACATATCGAACACGAACCCCTCCCCCACATTCGAAGTTGCATTCGAATTTCGAATGAAAAGTGACAGCCCTACAGTGTAGGTTAGGGGAACACATAGACACTAATACGGTACACACAGTGTAGGTGAGGGGAATTTCTCCCAGGCTGTTGGCCGGATCACGTGTGTGTGTACATGGTATTTGGGAGCAATAAATCTGCCTGACTGCAAAACACAAAACAGTTGTTGATGATATCTGAGACTTGGGTAAAGCAGTGTTCTGTATGCTGCTGTAGCATATTAAAGATTTCTGTCAATGTCGTACATGTTTTGGAAGTATTAATATATCATTCAGGTTTTCACATGAATCTTTCATTCTATTTCGAATTGAATGTTTTTTTTTCTCCACGTCCAGGCTTTTCATTTTGGATCCATCCGTTAGCTTTAATTGTTTCCATCTCGTATCCTAATTGGATGTTGGCCTTCATGCCACACTGTATTTTCCCATCTTAGTGGGGGCAGATATGACCTAATGCAATAAGAACGGACTGACAAGAATGCATGTGAGAGGGTTCAGCTGTAACACTCGCTGGCCCAGGGCCCTGCACTTCAGTCACAATGTGTGAGAGGGTTCAGCTGTAACACTCGCTGGCCCAGGGCCCTGCACTTCAGTCACAAGTTCTGGACTGGACTTATTGGACCAGCGCTTGGGTAGGTTGAAGAGTAAGTCCTGCAATGCCTTAACTAATGGTGGTAACATTCCAGAGAATTTCACTTCATGGGAATTTTTGAGTCACCTTTAGAAATTGACTATGAGTTACTACTATTGGACTATAATTTTTTATTTATTTATTATATTTTATGATAGATTGCTGACATTTTGTCTTTCTTATGTCTGTCAATTTCTAGGACAATCTTGAATAGTGACATTATTCTCTTGATGAAAGACCGATGCTTTACCTGGGCCTGTGCGTCAGAGCTGCTCCGTCGGTTAGGAGTTAGTAACGAGCTGCTGATTGTGCTAATTGCTTTTGGAGTGGCTAAGCTCACTGGTGAAATCAGGTGTTTCTCATTTCATTATTTTGGCCCATTACTCAAACCATCATCAGCCCATTTGCTCAGAACATGGAGCCTTATCAAGTGAGGCCTCCAACCACAACACAGAGCTGCTTATCTCTCTCACATAGGACAACACAGAGCTGCTTATCTCTCTCACATAGGGCCTAATTCAAAAGATAGGAGAGATTGATTAGTGCTAGATTGGCCAATCCGCCTATTTCACTTCACACACCCAATTCACCCATTGTGTGCCTAAAAGGCAGGAAGTAACACAGGTGCAAGCAGCAAGACACTAATTAGGGGTTTCCAACTGCCAATCCATTTAGGTGTTCCACAGGGCCTTAATTAGTGTCTCGCTTGCACCGGTGTTACTTCCTGCCTTTGAGACACAAAATGGGCGAATTGGGTGGGAAGTGAAACAGGCTAATAATATTGGAGGCAGAATGTGGACTCGTTAATGCTGCTGTGACAACGAGAAGCCAGAGCAGGATCTGATCTGCTGAGATACAACTTGAACTGGGCTTGGTGAACTGTTAGTTCAGTCAGTGTCTATTTAAAGTTATCAGCTGTATCAGGCTCAGCTGTGGTTTGGCAAAACATATTTGATGTATGTATGAATATAGTCTTAGGTTGTCATGATGTATATATTTTGATATACCGGTAGGAATAGTCTTGAGGCCGAGCCTTGGCACAGTGTTTTGAGAGTAAGCTCAGAACAGGGTCTCTATTCAGTCCACAAAGTCTTGCTCTGGCACGCCCTCACCTCTCCTGCCTCGCTCGCTCTCTCTAACCCCTGCTCTCTCTCTCTCTCTCTCTCTCTCTCTCTCTCTCTCTCTCTCTCTCTCTCTCTCTCTCTCTCTCTCTCTCTCTCTCTCTCCTTGGCCGCTCTGTTCCTCCTTCCCGCAGCCAAGGGCAGAAACATTGACTGTCAGCAGAAGCTATGAGCTGTAAATTACACTGTAAATGACATTTTTTATGATTAGTACTTGTGTGTGAGATGTGTGTTTGCATTCTGCAGGAAGCAGGCGTAAAGTGTAAAGTGCGCGTGTGGGCGTGTCCCGGGCTCTGTGGCGGCCCGGGCCGGGCCGGGCCGGGCGGTCCACAGCGGCGCTGCTCTGCCGCGCGAAGCACTCACTCTCCTGACTCTGACCTACTTTCTCTCTCCCACAGCTGGCGCCGGGTAAACGCGAGCAGAGATCAAATGCCAGCCATTCCAACCGCGTTCACGTTTATTACCGCATACCCCGCGTAACCGCATTTTTTGGCTATTTTGTCTATTTTTGGTGTGTTGTTGTTGACGTTGCTGAACACGGTTAGAGAAATTCCCCAGTTTGAGGTTCAGATATTCTAGCTATAAGCCTATGTTTTGGTTTTGGTTTCTCCCCTCGTTTGACAGTTGTGGAGTCAGCAGCAAATGCAAAGTTTAGGAGTGGGTTCCTCCTCCCACACCCAGCGGTCTGCACTCCATCTGAAGGTATTACGGCGTTGCGCACACACAGGAGCAGAAGGCCTCACATTCATCTGACAAACCCAGGAAGCCCAACACCTACGCACCGCCGGGCGCTAACCGCTCTTATTATGGAAGCTAATATGGAAAGTGCGGATCCTTAGGGTTATTTTTTTTTCCTGGTGGGTTAGGTTAAAGTCTTCCACTCTGATGTCTGAAAGCCAAGCACTGGCTACTGCTCCTCCTGGCTATAGAGCTGGGCCGTCGATGAAAGGAGTTGGCCAGTTAAAGCATGGAGGGAGGAGGCAGACATAGAGAATCTACTGTAGGCCCGTACTGACGGAGGCAGGAGAGCTCGCTCTGTGTTTGTAACGCAGAGGGAGGCCGCTTTTAAAGATGGAGGCTGAAATCAGTGGCCGTGGTTGTTCCAGTGCCAATGGAAAACCGCCGCACCATCAATTAATTTCCATTGTATTTATTTGTGTTTCGTGAGAATGATTTTGTGAAAAACGCTGCGCAATTTTCTTGCACCTATTCACCTTATTCTTTGCCCGTACAAGGACGCTTCTGCATGACGTCATTTTGTAGTCGTCTTTCCGGTTTTAGACACGGAAGTAGAGTACACCTACCGTAGTCATTTTTAGACTTGCCAAAAAGCCGTTTTCAAGCAACAACAAAAAAAACTGTTTTAAAGTTTTAATATTTTTCGGGTGAGAACGTAACATATACTGCATGTGACCAGTTTATCAGAATAACGCCTATTTGGAAATATTTAACGAGCGGCGAGGACTGGCTGGCTGTGCTGACACCGGTCGGACTAGCTATCTGTCAAACCCTACTCTGTAGGCTACTGGCAGTGAGAAAACACTGTCGACGTGCTTTTGTAACTAACGTTAAATGCCGACCGGGTACTTTACTTTACTTTACTTTACTTTACTTTATTGTTTATTTGGACAGGACAATGCACATTAATAAAACAGTTAAACACGTACAGAATCATCCATATGTGACAACGGTAAAAGTGCCGGGGTTAGCCGAAGCTAATTTTCACCCGCAGTCCTCGGGGCATCAACAACTAAAAACTACAGGATAAATACAGAAGTGATAACACAAGTACACAAGTGATAACAATACATACACAGAATAAAGGCAATACACACAAACAGATGAGATAATAAAATGATAAAAAAAATGTCCAAGAGAAGGCTATTAACTATGGGTGCGTTTTGAGCCATTCCTTGATTTGGACTTTAAAAGTAGGGTAGGTGGGGCATTCCCTAACTGTGGCCGGGAGACTGTTCCATATTTTTCCGCCCACAATGGACAGGACGTTCTTCCCAAAGGTGGTGCGTCTGTGGCCCAGTTCGCAGTTTCCAGCCATCGGCTCCTCGCAGCAGTAACGCTATGAGCATGTAACTGAAGTTGGCCGCAGTGTAGCTTAATTCTGAATGTTGCCAAACTTCATTCATTATTATACTGACGTTTTGTTTTGAAATTGGCCGCCAACTAGCGCTGAACCGGAAGAACAAATACAATTGCGTGTAACGCGGAAGAGAGAAAAAGTGGGCGTGGTGAATAAGGTGAATAAAGAACTAATTAGTAGGGCTGGGGGAAAAAATCGATTCACCTAAGTATCGCGATTTTTAATGTCACGATTTTTTGGATCGATCTTTTATTCCAGAATCGATAATCGCAAATTTAAAAAAAAAAAAAAAAAAAAAAATTTTTTTTTTTTTTTTGGTGCTTGCAGTCAGGCCACTCACTGAACAGCAGGCCAGGCGCCGCCTACTGGTTTACTAGTGGTTTTATTACTTTATTAGTTAGTCTGAAGTAATAATTACACTTCAGGGTTAAAGTGGGTGCATCTCATTGTAAAATTGGACTTCAAACGGCCCAAATCTGGCTTCAAACGGCCCAAATTTCACACGCGTTGGCCCATATCGGCCTGGCCTGCTTGGTATCTAATGCCCGGCCTGAATTATGATCCCAGTCCGCCCCTGTTTTTAACTATATCGCCCAGCCCTACTCATGATATATAATATACAGTCTCTAGTGTATGATTCAACTTTTCCCATGTTCTAATCTAGTGTAAAAAAGCAAACAAACTGAAAAAATAAAAGAAAAAAATAAACAAAAATCGCAATAAATCGTAATATCGAATCGCAATAATCGTAGAATCGCAATAATCGTGAATCGCAATATATATCGAATCGGCACCAAAGTATCGTGATAGTATCGAATCGGGAGATAAGTGAATCGGCACAGCCCTACTAATTAGCTATGTAATGAGACGAGAAATAACTAATTAGCTATGTAATGAGATGAGAAAACTAATTAGCTATGTAATGAGATGAGAATTGGTCTGTATTTTTTTATGAGAGCCTGATTTATTAGAAAGGGGAATAGAAGCAGATTTAAAAAAAATCATTATGATTTTATTTTGTTATTGTCTTATTTGAGAGAAGTCCAAGCCTAGACTAAACAAGCCCAGTGTGTGTGCTCCCGTGTTGTCGTAGCGTGCGCTGTGACAATGATTCAGTGCGAGCGCACGGGGCCGGTTCCTCTTTTCTATTTCGGTGTCTCTCTCACCTCGGGGGGAAGGAGCACTTCCTTCTGCTCTCTCTTTCAGTCGGTGGGTAAGATGTGATGAGCCCTGTGCGTGCCACGCTGACCCACATCAGTAACGACTATAATAATCACCGGTACAATAAACGCAGCCGAGCAGGTTTGACTCATTCCACCACGCCGCCTGCTCTCTCCACGTTGACCCTCTTCTCTCTCCGTTTGTTTTTTTCCCCCTGTCGTTTGCTTGTTTTGGAGCGTGACCTTAAGGCACGCTCACCAGATGTGTTGCAGAGAGAGAGACCGTTTAGCCACCAGATTCATCTTCCTGTTGTTTCTGTCTGAGGTGAATCTCTCTGCACTGATTTGGCCAGAAGTAGGTCAAGTAGGACGATGATGTAGGAGGCTGTTAGGTGGAACAAACGCACAAGCCGCAAACACATTCCATGTCACGTTCTAGAGAAACGGCCGGGCGATGTTGTCATGTTGCTCCAACTGCTGCTCATCTGAGCTGACAAAGAGGTTATAGAGAGATAGATAACTGCTGCTCATCTGAGCTGACAAAGATGTTATAGAGAGATAGATAACTGCTGCTCATCTGAGCTGACAAAGAGGTTATAGAGAGATAGATAACTGCTGCTCATCTGAGCTGACAAAGATGTTATAGAGAGATAGATAACTGCTGCTCATCTGAACTGACAAAGATGTTATAGAGAGATAGATAACTGCTGCTCATCTGAGCTGACAAAGATGTTATAGAGAGATAGATAACTGCTGCTCATCTGAGCTGACAAAGATGTTATAGAGAGATAGATAACTGCTGCTGATCTGAGCTGACAAAGATGTTATAGAGGGATAGATAACTGCTGCTCATCTGAGCTGACAAAGATGTTATATTAGAGAGATAGATAACTGCTGCTCATCTGAGCTGACAAAGATGTAATAGACAGATAGATAACTGCTGCTCATCTGAGCTGACAAATATGTTATAGAGAGATAGATAACTGCTGCTCATCTGAGCTGACAAATATGTTATAGCGAGATAGATAACTGCTGCTCATCTGAGCTGACAAATATGTTATAGAGAGATAGATAACTGCTGCTCATCTGAGCTGACAAATATGTTATAGAGAGATAGATAACTGCTGCTCATCTGAGCTGACAAATATGTTATAGAGAGATAGATAACTGCTGCTCATCTGAGCTGACAAATATGTTATAGAGAGATAGATAACTGCTGCTCATCTGAGCTGACAAATATGTTATAGAGAGATAGATAACTGCTGCTCATCTGAGCTGACAAATATGTTATAGAGAGATAGATAACTGCTGCTCATCTGAGCTGACAAAGATGTTATAGAGAGATAGATAACTGCTGCTCATCTGAGCTGGCAAAGATGTTATCCACCTTATTTTTGGCGGCCATTTTGCCTTACGTTAACTATGGGTTCTATTTCCGGTGTAACCAATTTAGATAACCCCCCAGCCCCGACAAAAAAAACGTCTATGAGGATTTTACTCTTTTACAGCAGAGCCATTCTGCTCTACAGCCGTGTCGTTCGGGTGCTGGGATAACGTAATGCATTGTGGGTAGTCGGCTACTAACTGTGGCTAATGTTAGCGGCTAGCTAGCTATGTTACATGGCAGTAAAACGCCACCAAATTGATTTAACTTTTAACCATTTCGAGTAACACACATTTCGAGTTTCCATACGGACCTCCAGCGTTGGTTAGTTGTTTATAACGTGACTATATTTATAACTTTTATAACGGACTCCAGCTTCCGGTTTATAATTCGGGTCTGCAGCCAGAGTATAACAAAGGAAATGACAAGCGGCAACAATGAGTCACGTTAAACCGGACCTTGTACCCATGATTATTTTTTTACAGTGGGGCATTCAAAAATAAGGTGGATAGAGAGATAGATAACTGCTGGTCATCTGAGCTGACAAAGATGTTATAGAGAGATAGATGACTGCTGCTCATCTGGACTGACAGATAGGTTAGGGTCTAGAGAGCAGGGACCTGCCGAAGTCCTCCTGACACTCGTGGCTAAATTGGGGATTATGAGTTATTATGAGGCAGGGCACCGGGCCACAGGGCATTACCCTAAGTGCATGATCATGTGACATTATCCTAAGTGCATGATCATGTGACTTATCCTAAGCGCATGATCATGTGACTTGCCTTATTTAAACCCAGGCTGATGGATCACAGTTGTGATTGACCCGAGCAGTTCACTTTCTGTGGCCCTCTCTTCTCTTCTCTTGTTGAAGGCGAGGCGCGTCTCTGTGCCTCGGAGCTCTCTGACCGACAGTAAACTCTGAGGGAATGCGAGAGCTTCCTGTCGACGGCAGGCGCTTAAAAGCTCAACATATGGTTTGAAAAAGAGGAAATTTGGTCTCCCCACATCTGTGCAACTGTGATTGATGTTCCTCATGACAAATTCACCACAACAGATTTGTGTCTTGTCTCGTAGCAAAGTGATAAGAAGAAGAAGAAGGCCACATTTGGGAGGACATTCGAGCAGTACTTTTACTTGCACACCATGTGGAGCAGAGGTTTTCAAAGTGGGAGGCGGGCCTCCCCAAGGGGGCTCCTAGCAGTTTCAGGGGAGGCTCAATGGATGGAAGTGAAACAAACAATAGTACATTACTTATTAAAAAATGAGATCTCATAGAATAGCTAATGTGTGTGATTGGTTTAAAGGGATAGTTCAGAGATGCAATGGTTTTTGGGGAATTTGACCCTTTTTCCCACTTTCCCAGAGTCCTTTTTCAAAGCTTTGTCCAGGGGGGAGGCCCACAGTCTCGGACTTTGAAAACCCCTGACGTCGTCGTCGAGCAATGAAGACGCAAACGAATGAACAAGAGCTGTGAGAAGTGGGGCTATGCAGAGCGGGACACTCCTCTTCACTCCACTCTGCGCCTAATTTGTTGTTGTTGGAAGTGGTGGATGAACAAGCGCAATGCTGCTGTAATTGGATTGAGCCCAGCCGCCTAAAGCTCTTCTCATAGTAAAGCTGTCCTGCTCACCGCCTTTCGCCTTCATCCCTCTCTGCACCACTGAAGGGCAAGCTGGTCAACAACCCCCCCCCACCCTGTGACATCACGCTCTAGAGACCTCAGCCTAACCCCACCCACCCTGCGGTGACCACGCCTTCCTCTGGGGGCTTGGAGGGCTTTTGTCTCTGTGTGTGTGTGTGTGTGTGTGTTCGGTTCACCCTCTTAGCTTTGCGTTAACGAAAGCCCGTAAATCTCTCTCTCTGCGAGGGGATGTAAATACCTCCTGTCATCAATCATGTGATCAAACAGATGGCGTTGTGATTGCGTCATCGTGGCCACACAGCCTATAACATTTATAAATACCCCCTTAACCCCAGCTGCTGTTACTTGTGTTGTTGACCAGAGAGAGAGAGAGAGAGAGAGAGTGTTGATTGTGTTCCAAATGGCCGGCCTTCAAACACGTCGGTTGTGGAAATGTTTGAATGACGTGGAGCTGTGGCTCGATCACACTCAGAATAACTGTATTGATTCCTGAGGGGACCTGCTGCTCGTTGGTAAATAGTGCATCCGTCATCAACCTGTGCACATCGTGTGTTTTGCACAATCACATCACTGCATCTAAAGTAGGGGTGTCTAAATGAATCGTATAATCGATGCATCGCGATGCGGATGTGTGAATCGAATCGAATTGTTGACAGATGAATCGTTGAATCGTTTATGTTTAAATTTCTGTTGACATTCAGATTTTAAAGCACTTTCTAAGTAAAAAAGGGAGTTGATATTTATCTGACTGCTTGTATTAAATTGATGAAAAAGTAGCCATGTGCAGTAATAGTACAGAAAATTGAGGATTTGATACTTGGAGCTGCGATACTTTGAGCTGTATCCAGATGCATCGTGGAATCGAATCGAATCGTTGACCGATGAATCGTAATCGAATCGTGAGGCCAGTGAAGATTCACGGCCCTAATCTAAAGACAGGGTGATTGGTTGGTCATTATAGTGTCAGCACTGGAATTTAATCGTATAGCAGCATAATATAATGCTATGCTATATGTATAGAAAACAACAATATACAAAACAAGCTCTCTACAATACATGGAATTGTGATATTATTGAGTTTTGCCCAGGGTCCAATATTAACTTTTTTGTCCACTGGCTAAATGGCTCGCCTAGTAGTCAATGTTCAAATGTTACCAGCCACTCAATAGATTACCATGGCTAGGGAGTGAAGCAATTCAAGCAAACCTACCAGCCACTTGCATATTTTACCAGCATGTGCTAATTTTGGACCCTGGTTTTGCCTCATCCAGTATTAGTTTGTCTTATCAGGTACTACAGGTAGTGGGCATAAGCATACTATACTATTGTGATTATGTGATACATTCTGTTCATGCAACTAAAGGATATGGTCGTCTTACCGCATGTTAGGGCCTCATTCATGTATCATAAAGTGAATCCAATCCAGTGGGCTACCTGGGAGCTCCGTTTCTTTCGAATGGCCTACAGGGGGCGACTCCACTGGCTGCAAAAAGAAGTCTGGTTACATGGAAGTGAATGGGAAAATGGCACTACCGGTACTTCTCACTTAATTATGGCCTCAGTAAACCCTTTCCTAATGAGTTTAGGGCCTCAAGCGCTAGTCTTCATCAATACAGCATGATGTTCATTTAGTCAATTATGGTCCCACACACTTTGAGTAAAACAGACGATAAAAAAAGAGTCTTATGTTTTGGGCCTTGATTGACAGCTCGCCTGTCAAGTGATCGCGCAGCTCAGTGTTCACGAACCAATAGCAAGCCGCGCTGCAGCTCTTCTCGTCCAACCCCGAGGCTTCAAACCGAAACCAATGGGTGTCATGATAGCTTGATCCAGATATATACGGTATGATCCAATCAGATAACATTTATAACCGCAGTCATGTATGTATTTATTTGTTTTATTTATTTATATATATACTAAACACACGTTATCTTGTTTCCAATGATAACTAGGCCTAATAATGTCCTGGCTGCGACACAATCTGTTTTTACAATTAATATTTATTTTCATTAGTTAACAATCATTTCTACAATATACCGTCTGACTAGAGCAGGTGGTATTTTCTGCAGCGCACTGCTTTTATCAATTGCAGTATGTAAATGAACAAAAGGGGCGGAAGTACGGGGAAAACAATAACACTAATACCGTCCCGGGTTTTTAATATTTCTGAATGAGAAAACACCGTACGTTATATTCTTATCTGCCCCCTAACGTCACACTAAACCTGCCAGTAACTTTTATGAATGAGCCCCTATAGTACATTTTGATTTGCTGGATTCAGATGTGGAATACTTTGTTTGTTGCAATATTTCATTGGATTTTCGTCCCATTATAATCCTATGTAGCTGTGCACGTCAGCCCAAGTTGTTTGGGCAAAATGTTGAATCCTAACATGTAAAAGTCTACAGAAAGAGTTCTCTCATTTTCACTTCAGTTATAAATAGCAAGAGAGATGGCAACGATATGACTCCGGGAGATGTTATCCAAAATCAGACAACCAGCGTTATTTAAATGTGTTGGTTTGTTGGCTGTTTCCTGCATTGGGGCCATTTGCATTCAAACTATCTCCAGGCTCCAGGGTGTTGTGTATGTAGTTCTCTTCTCTCAGGCCGACCAGGAGGGAGCTGCTGAACAACACCCCACTTTGTGGTGTCCTCACCTCCCCAAAGCAACCAAAATAAGCGGGTAAAGACACCAGAGTTCAATGCAGATGCACCAAACCCAAATGAAAGTTCATAAGTAGAACACATTTGTAAGAAAGAAAATAAGCGCAGACCTGACATCTGTATTGCAGGGTGTTTCCTGCATAGAGGAATTCTTAGCCCCCCCAACGAGGTTTTAGCTTTATCATCATCATCATCATCATCATCATCATCATCGTCATCATCATTATATAAAATGGAGTAAGTGGGCTCTCTTTGTCGGTTTGTTTCTTTGTTTAAATTTTTGTTTGATGTCACAATGTCTATGGCATCACTGATGATGTCACAATTTCTATGACATCATCACTGATTTCTAGGCACAAACTAGTTCATTTCAGACTACTGTAGGTCTAGTCTTTAGAGATGAGGGGAGAGATCTCGCCTGCCACGGACCGGCAGGGTCTCCCTGTCAGAGTGTCCGTCTGCGCCTCTGACAGTGCAGGCGGCAGACACACAGCCAGTGAGTGCCCTGCTGTCATCCACTGAAACACGCGGTCTGCATGGGGATAACCGCACGGGGAAATGTGAATTGTGTTGCGCAAACTTTGCCAGCAATGCATTAGTCTATAAATAGCGCATTTAATCTTGTCGGTTATTTAATGAGCGTCGGTTTAGTCCCCATTTCAAGCAAAGCAATGAAAAACATAGAGAGAGAATACAGATGCCCATCAGTGCAGCATGTTCAGAGGTTCTTTTTCTCGGGATATAGTTTTTCATCTCCACGATATCGTCACGTTTTGTATCGCGCAATTTCGTGGGACTTTAGTATCGCGCAATTTCGTGGGACGAAATATCGTGACATCCCTAAATATATATATATTTTTTTACTCTGGTCTGGTAATAACGTTGCACGTTCTCGGCCAGCTATAATGGCGATGCCGCTGTGTAGTAAGAATATCAGACACTAGCGCTGTGGCCAGGTAAACAAACATGTTACATGTCAGGTTACATGATGTAAGGCAATCGGCGTCTTCCAGCTTAGCTAACAGCACAAGAGTCAAATCAACAGGCCTGAGCCTCACTGAGGTCCGCAGACCGCTGGGTGCGTTTGTTTGTGTCCCCGGCGCATGCCGGTGTGAATTCCCCATGTTTAAAACAGTTTTGTTGGCACAAAGGCCCGTGCCCAGCCAGAAAACTAGAGACTATATGAAGCTCCACCTCACGTTAGTCAGCTGTGCAATGGAGTGGGGCGAGGAGGAACGAATTCCATCCAAACCTAGTCCGCCAAAAAAATAAAAAAAATAAAAAAAAATAATAATAATAATCGATCAAAATTCCACACGATCGAATCAATTCCTTAACGATCAATTATCGATTTTCGATAATTGATGAACATCCCTATTGTATACTAGTGACCCCTGTATTGACCATGCTCCAGTCCCTGGTGCTCAGTGGTAGAAAGCTGCCGTGGATACTAGTGACCCCTGTATTGACCATGCTCCACATTGCTGCAGTGTCAGTGGTGCTCAGCCGGCCGGTCAGATGCCTCAGATGACTGATGATGGCCTTTCTGTCCTTCTGCTGACTGCTTCTGGACGCCATGCATGCTTTTGATGTTTCAGTCAGGTTCTCCCACCCAGCTACGCCCCACTCACACTCACTCTTTGGGCCTGGCCTGCCTTCATATGTGCCATCACCTCATCTTATATAAGTAGCAGTGAACTTGGCTGCCCTGCCTGGCCCCGTCTCTGTTGATCAGGACTTGAGCAGTGACCATTCACAACAGCTCTTATCAAATGAAGCGTGTTTGTTTTGGTGGCGGTGGAAAGCGGGCTGAGTGACACACGGACCAACGGACAGACGGACACGGGTCATTGCTCAGGCTCGGGCCCAATATCCTCTCAGCGGTGGGCGTTGTTGTTTCTGTGGCCACTGGCTTAGAAAGGGGGTGGGGACCTCTGGCGCATGGATGCAGCAAAGCCAGGCGTCCTCTAGTGGTGGTTTAGAGTCACAGCACTGTTGATTGGGTCCAGGAGCATTTTGTGGTTCAATCAAAGGGAATGGAAGGCATCGCTTTATGACGGCTGCTGATGTTCTGATTTGATCACTGCTCCCCCGATAGTTTAGAACACAGGTGCCCAAATCCTTTCCAACCAAGGGCCAAAAATGTATCTGAATGGAGAGGGCCGTGGGCCAAAAATAAATATTGATGTTATGTGAAATTACATTATGTTAAAATGTATTATATTTTATAGACAATTTACATTCTAAATCAAATTTGTTTTTCAAAATAATAAAAACACAAATCTTTTATCTGTTTAACAGTCATTTTATTATTTAGATTTAGAGTTGATGGATTTATTAGGTCTTCTATTTTCATATGTTATAATAAGTATCATCACAGCCGCTGAAAGAGTACGGTAATATCGTCTGCGTTTTTGTGTGTGTCAAATCCATGGCGGCCCGAAACAAACGGAGCGAGGGCCAAACTTGACCCGCGGGCCCCAAATTGCTCGGCCATGGTTTGGAATTGAAAGGCCTTTAGCGGACACAGTGGCACTGTCACTCTCCTTTGATGTTTGCTAACTAAGGCTGAATTGAGAAAACAGGAAGACAACACGTGACGCATTGACTGATGGAAGTATGCTGCTCATGTTTAGTTTCTTTGTGAAAGGGTTCCGTGCAAAGCTGCAAATATGTGAACTCAAGTTGAGCTGTTAAAGCTCAGGGGAAGCTTTCAGCGGGACTAAACTGGGCACGCCTCTTCCCAACTGCAAGAGCTGCTTCAGATTTAAACTGTTGTGGAACAGCTTCACCGAATCATGTGTTGAATACCTCCTCGGATTAACAATTCATTTCTTTAAAATTCCATGCAACTGAAATGTGTGATTATAATCATCTTGGCGTGGCACTTTTTACATTACGTTACATTACATTACGTCATTTGGCAGACGCTTTTATCCAAAGCGACTTACAATAACACATTTTTGTCAGCAATAGAGCAATCAACTATGGAGCACAGTCTATGACAACTACAAATCCTGAAGGAACAGTGGTACGAGTTTTTTTTTTTTTTTTTAAATAAAGAGAGAGAAAGAAGAGAGAGAAAGAAGTTAGATCAAGAAGGGCCCAACTGATAAGGGAAGTCAAGTCATTGTCTACGTCGTGTTTATTTGTATGCCTTTGTAGTTCAAATTGTGTGTCCGTTTTGTTGAGAGCGATTCGGTCTTCCTGACATTTCTCCGCCTTGTCTCTGTCCTGTCCTCTCCTCTCAGTTCTACCTCCAGACAGGAAGGGGGCGCTACTGCTTCATCTACCCCGGGAAAGGCCAGCGGGACTCACAAAATCTGCCTGGTGTGCTCTGACGAGGCGTCGGGCTGTCACTACGGCGTGCTCACCTGTGGCAGCTGCAAGGTCTTCTTCAAGAGAGCAGTGGAAGGTACAAAGTGATAAGAGATCGTTACGTTTACACTGGTGTGGTCGACCCATTTTTAATTACTCTGTCCCATCAATTTGCTCGAGTTATTACTAGGGATGGGTATCGTTTCATATTTTTCGATACCGGTGCTGAAACGATACTTCTAAAACGGTACCGGTGCCTAGTAAACGTTGCCTGAAACGGTACTTTAAAAAAAGTTAAAGCATATTTAAACCTATTTTTTATTTAAAGAGGCTGTAAAGAGGATTTCAAACAATAATTGTATGTGTTATGCCTCCTGTTTCGGAGCACCGGAGGGCGGATATTTAATTCAGCAGCATGGCACCTAAATGAGGCACCTAAATCTGGGTTGCAATTCGGTACCGGTAGTATTGGTTGTAAAAGTACCGGTACCATATGGGTACCTTGGTTCGGGTACCGACCCAAGTGATTACTATGATTTGAAGTCTTCATTACAACGGAAACGCTGCAGCTAATTTGTTATTTCCCCTAGACCGTTTTCCACAGCAGAATGTAAATAAGGGAGTAATCTCCCTCCTGTCTCCCCCTAGGGCAACATAATTACCTGTGTCTCCCCCTAGGGCAACATAATTACCTGTGTGCGGGGAGGAACGACTGCATCATAGATAAGATAAGAAGAAAGAACTGCCCGGCCTGCCGCTTCCGCAAATGTCTGATGGCGGGGATGAACCTGGAAGGTACGCATTAACCGCATGTGTGACACCAAACAAACGCACCCACTATGTCACTATGTCAGGGACAGGGTTCCTTCCTACGCAGGTCTGGGAAAAGTATTACAAATTAATTGGATCATTTCCAGGTCTTGAATAGTTAGGGAATTAAGAAAAAACGTCGGGGAAATGTTGTGATTCTGGTCCGATAGACACATTTTTTATATTGTCTGTTGTTGTAGACCCACTTTTAGTCCACAGTTTTTATTGATGTGAAGAGTAGAGGGATGCTCTTATTACACAGCACCTGTCAGCATTATATGATCAAGTACCCATCAAAAAGACCCATTAGTCGTTAGTCTGTCATGTCACTGTGCTCAAACTTATGATATCATTATCTATAGCATATGACTTATAGCATTATATATCACATACCCTACCCACCATAATCAAATCCAGTCAAGAACATAGGGTGGGTGAAAAAGAAGGAATTTTAAAATGGAAGTCCTGTAGGAACCCTGCCAATCATCTCACACATTGATCTGATATTTGTGGCTGTGAAGAACATTCTTCATCTATACAGTGATATGACCTAGTTAGCAGAGGCAAGCTGCCTATCTGCTTTAAATCATATTGAACACCAGACGAAATCTTCAAAACAAATCACCGTCTGGAAAAAGTATGACATTTTCCAATTGAAAATGTGCAGGAAGGAACCCTGCTATGTTTTATCCCTGAATTTTTGCTCATGTCTCTCTCTCTCTCTCTTTGTACCACCTCCCTCCATCGTCCCTGTCTTTCCTTTCCACGCAGCGCGTAAAACCAAGAAGCTGAACCGCTTAAAGGGCATCCAGCCCACCAACCAGGTGGAGCTGGCCCCTCCCCCACCGGCCGAGGCGCGCTCCCTCGTACCCAAGTCCATGCCGCAGCTGGTCCCCACCATGCTGTCCCTGCTGAAGGCCATCGAGCCCGACACCATCTACGCCGGCTACGACAGCACGCTGCCCGACACCTCCACCCGCCTCATGACCACGCTCAACAGGCTGGGCGGCCGGCAGGTCATCTCCGCCGTCAAGTGGGCCAAGGCTCTGCCGGGTAAGGGAGCACGGGTTGGGTACCGAAACAAGGTACCAATATATGGTACCGGTACTTTTACAACCAATACTACCGGTACCGAATTGCAGCGCAGATTTAGGTGCCTCATTTAGGTGCCATGCTCGAGCTGCTGAGTGAAATATCCGCTCTCCGGTGCTCCGAAACGGGCGCTGCTGCACGCACCTTCACTAACATTCTAGGGCTTAACAGAGAAAATGCTTGTTTGAAATCCTCTTTACAGCCTCTTTAAATACAAAATACGGTAGGTTTAAATATGCTTTCACTTTTTTTTTAAAGTATCGTTTAGGCACCGGTACCATTTTAGAAGTATCGTTTTAGCACCGGTATCGAAAAATATGAAACGATACCCATCAAGTCAAGTCAAGTCAAGTCAAGTTTATTTGTATAGCCCTAATTCACAAGCATGTCCCAGAGGGCTTCACAGAAAATATGTCTAGCTAATTCTAGCTGACACAACAGTAGCAAATTACAGTAGTAATGATAACACATTGAACAATTGATGAAGAAATATAGAAAATATAGGATAGAGCGGAGGAGAGAGCAGGAGAAGGGAGGGAGAGCAGGGGGAATGTGAGAGGAGAGAGCAGGAAAGTGATGAGGTGGGGAGGGAATGGGAAATGCTGGGGAGTAGAGGAGGTGGGGAAGGAGCAGGGGAAGGGGGAAAGAGGAGAGAGCAGGAGCACCTCAGTTCATTGGTGAACTTGGACACTATAGCGAGGAGAGACTGTAGTCAGGCGCTAGGTTAGTTAAGAACAATGTTTTCCTTGCGTAAACACATGGCACCTTCAGAAAACCCAATGAACTCTGGTTAAGGTTTCCACATGGCCAAATAAACTGAAAGAGCGAGCAGAAATCAGGTGGTGCTGCTCACACTTTGTCAAAGTATCGCCAGGTTAGAATCTGATTATTGGTGTACATGTAACTTCTTATCCAGATTTTTATTGGGCCCTTCATTCATCGTCTGTTGCTGCAGCACCACCACGCACTCTTAGCTGTTGTGTCTGACTGTATCATCAGAGCACCACTGTATTGGTGGCAGCAGTTGTAGTAGTTGTTGGAGTATTTTCCTGTGCTCCCCCTCAGGTTTCCGGAACCTGCACCTGGACGACCAGATGACCCTCCTGCAGTGCTCCTGGCTCTTCCTCATGTCTTTCGGCCTGGGCTGGAGGTCTTTCCAGCAGTGCAACGGCAACATGCTCTGCTTCGCGCCGGACCTCGTCATCAATGAGTACGTATCGTCCCCTCGCCTCGCCAGCCCGTCTGTCTCGTAACATGGTCCTTTTCAGATGTTCATCTATGGCTAAAATAACGATGATCCAGATTATTTTCTATGGCAGGTCTTCCAAGTGAAATCACGTATTGCCAATATGCAAATCATTTCTGATGATTCATTTTGAAAATAGCAACATAGAATCAGACGGTCTGCTAAACGCTTCCATCTCATCTCAAAAGAATCAAGAAATGTTTGCTAACTGCCATGAATTATCTGGAATTTATCCCTCCAGTCTGTCTGTCTTCTTCACGTACGTCTGTGCAGGTCTGTACTCCTTTAAAAATGTTTCTCTCTGGTATCTCCCGAGAATCAAACGTCTGTGTCAGTTGTCGTCACTAATCAGCGTTCCGTCCTTCTTATGAACTTGACAACTCATTTTGTGTCAATAGAATGTAGTGAGCAGTCTGCAGGGTTTCTTTGCTTATGGCTGCAATAGCCATTAGCCAGTTTGTGTTTTTACTTTTATATACCCCCACAAGCTGAACAATTTCCAGAAGCATGATTAAAATGCCATAAGCGAAAATTGTTTGTTGCAAAATAACAATCGAGAAATATATCCCGGGAAACGGCTCCATCTCCCCCCGATTGGGACAGCAAGTGCAGCCGTGCAAATCAACTGAAAACACAAAGAAAACATAAATAGCTGTGGAGTTTTATCAGGGGGAGGAAATGTGTGAAAAAGCCCCCCCCCCCGAGTGTGCGGTGAGTAAAGAGCCTCTCTGCCCTCCTGTCTTCCTGTGTCCACCAGGGAGCGCATGAAGCTGCCCTACATGGCCGACCAGTGCGAACAGATGCTGAAGATCTCCAGCGAGTTCGTCAGGCTCCAGGTGTCCCACGACGAGTACCTGTGCATGAAGGTGTTGCTGCTGCTCAGCACAGGTTGGTCGCTCGCCCCCCCCCACGCCACCAAACAGCCCCCACTCCCTCTGTCGCCGGCCAATGTCCAGTTTGGTGCCGCGTTTAAACCATTAATACCTGATGCAGCATTTGTGTGTGTATCCCTTTAAGACCGCGAACCACGTTAACGCGGTTAAAGGGATACGCACACAAATGAGGGATATACACGCAAATGCTGCATCAGGTATCAATGGGTTAATGGCGTCATTACACAACCCATCACTCCGACCGAATACTAACCAAGAGAGATGCTCGCATCACTTTACACCGCTTTCCCTAGTCGTTTATTGACACTAGGCCATCTTTGTAAATAATCATTTGTTCTTAATTGACTAATTAAATAAAGGTTAATTTAAAAGTGTCTGCACATGCACTAGGCATTTTTGATTCCATGACTCATTAACGAGTGCACACAGGTCTTATTATTATTATTGTTATTATTATTATTATTATTATAATTATTATTATTACTACACTGTTATGATAGTACACTGCACTACTTTGTCTTAAGGAACTATCTCCACACTCCAATAAGGTTTGCAAATTATTTCCTGCAAGTTGCTCCAGTGCACTGATGGACTTTCATCTTTGGCTGCAACCTACTGCATGTCTTGCTGCCTGAATGCACTTTGTGATGGGAAGCTGAGTCTGCGTAGATATACTGTAGTCTAGTCTACTGTATGTTATGCCTTAACCTGGCGCTGCCAGATGGGGGCGGTATTGTTCTCAGCGTCAGGTTAGTTATGCCTCACTCATACTGAGTATGAGCTCCAGTTGTCCATGTGTGTCAGTCAGTATGTACTTATGACTGCCACCTGCTTTATTGTACTTGTTGAATAAAATGATTCAAAGTGAAGGTTAAGGAAATGGGACAAAATGCATCTGGCATCACGAGGGGATTCCATCCATCCAGGGTGGAAATTCCCTTGCAGACGTTTTTGTTTTGTTATTTCTTGTTTTTCTGATTTCAATGATCTTCGGTCATTTAAAATGTAGCCTCGTGTTTAGAGGCAGCAGAGAAGGAAGCCCAAACACACAGGACATTTCACAGAGCCTTTCGTCAGGTTGTGCTGGTTTTAGCCCTGTGGGTTCTTCTCCATCTGAGTGTCTCGTGCTACTGCACCCTATTGGGAGTGCAGCATTCACCTGATCAGTTCATACGTTTTGTTTTATCGTGACTGCAAGGACTTAACGCTATCATTTTAAATGCCCCTTAAGTATTTGCAATCCTAAACTCTGTCCCAGTTGGTAACCCCGTATCTCTCCTCCCCGCTCCCTCTCGCAGTGCCAAAGGACGGGCTGAAGAGCCAGGCAGTGTTCGATGAGATCAGGATGTCCTACATCAAAGAGCTGGGGAAGGCCATCGTGAAGCGGGAGGAGAACTCCAGCCAGAACTGGCAGCGTTTCTACCAGCTCACCAAGCTGCTCGACTCCATGCATGAGGTACAGACACTGAGTGTGGCACCATGAAATGCATTCTATGGGGACATTCAGACCAAAAGTGTTTTTGGAGCTGCCAGCGTCTTTCTGCAATTCATTCTCTATGTAAGGACGTGCTAGACGTGCTCCTCTTTTAATGAACACACCTGGCGTTTAGCACTGGTTGCGTCTGTTGTTTTTGGAGGAGCGCTGTGGGCGTTTTAAAGCTGAAAAAAGTTGAACATTAGAGGAAAAGCGCCCTGCTCGTCTTTTCCACTCCTACCTTTTCTCCTCCCGAGGGATCCTCCAACCTCCGCCTCTGCCAGAATTGGCAATAATCTGGCTTTCATGTTGACAGTGAACAACATCAAACAGACAAAACTAGCTGGCTACCGTCCGTGTGGTCGTTGTGTTCTGATCTGTACTGCACGCGACTACAGGGGGAAACAATTGGAGCGCAAAAAAAACGCTCCGTGCGCTGTGTTTTGTGCACAATAGAAGCGCTCTCAACATGATTTTCATAGCGTTCTGACTGAAAAAAAAACGCTTTTGCTGTGAATGTCCCCTAAGACATCAGTGAGTAATTAAATCCTCACACACAATATACTACTGTTCCTGTGAAAGAGTCACATTCAGGTGTCAGGTTGAAATATTAATCGTGAAAAAAAATTAATTAAGCAGGTGTACTCAAACTTTTGACATGTGTGTGTGCCCAAAACACACGGGGGCGCTGCAGCACCGCGGCTGTGGCGCCGGTGTCTGGTACTCAAAATATTTTCCCAACATTGGCAGGTCTGATTTAAGCATGTACATGGTTCGAAGAAACTTAAAAACGGTTCAAAGAAACTGTAATTTCCCCGCCATAACCTGGGCGTTATTATTTATTTAGAAGATGTCACAATGTACATGCACAGCGTTTGGGGTTAGTGGTAGTGGTAGTGGGTAGGGGCTGGCCTGAGATTGGACCCTAATGTGAAAACTGATGCTGTGATGACTTCTTGTCACATGATCTGTAACTCATGTTGTCATATGATCTATAACTCATGTTGTCACATGATCTGTAATGATGATCACCTGTTGCCACAGTCTTTTTAAGCCCACAACTGTTGACAATCAAGTGAGGAGCAAACCTGAAGAAGCAACGATGTGAAATGCGTTCATCGCCCCCAATTTGATGTGAATTAAATTAAAAAAGGGTTAGATACTCCTGGTGTGCGCTGGATTCCTACTTGTTCCTGAATGCTCCTGCTGGTGCTCTAGCTGCACCCTGGATTAGTACACACAGGGCACCCATATACTCTACATCTCTCTATTGATACAGCCATATCACCACCAGTTCAATACAGCCATATCGCCACCAGTTTGATATCGCCACCAGTTCGTCCCGTTCAACTTTCTTTCTGACTTTTTTGACGCATGCAAACATATTAAAGTCGAAGGCGAATGCAAATGCGCGAGCGTCGGAGACTCAAACATATCTTGTCTGAGATGACAGGGTTGAGAGGCGGACCACAAGCCGCACAATGCCGGGTGTCGATGATTTGATTTGACAATTCTGGGGACTGGCTTTGGCATTGGCCAATCATGGCATGTTCCACCCCCAAATCGAGTGGGATTCAGCGTGTTGCCGTGCTACGCGAGTGGGATCCGCGGAGTACCAGGCAGCCACCTGCTTCGTGCGGAGCGAGCGGACAATCCGATGCGTGGGTGCTGCCCGCCCGCCTGGAATCTCTTGACGGGCGACCCCTGATAACCAGGCTCTCAAGCGTGCGCCTTTATCGCTATTTCTGTAAATACGATATTCCTGGAATGCGCGTTTTCTGCCAGATGACAGGCACTAGTCACCATTTTCTACTTCATTTGGAAGAGAAAATGATCCTGAAATGAGGATTTGATTGACAGCTGCCATGTCGTGATATGATTGGTTGAATTGGGGTAGAAATGTGATAGTACTAGGTGACGTCAGCAAACTGTAGATTACTGTTATCAATGAAATCTTGAAAAATGAACTTTTGATGTGAAAAAGTGTGAAAAACTAAAGAAATTAGATATTTGTGATTTTTTTTGGCATACATTATTAAATAGGTGCACTGCATACCCAGGTATTTGAACTAAAAGAAAAGAAAAGTCATTTTTGGGTTCAGCTCGACTTTAAATTAGCAAATTGAAACTGAGGTGTTTACAATGCCCCCCCAAAAAACGGCTTATGCTTACACCCATTGTGACCTTACTCTGATTCAAGATAAACAAGAGTAAGCCGCCCTTACAGTGACATTTGCCATCATCGGAGTATGGCAAACGTATTGATATGCTCTCCCACTGTGCCTCTCCAGATGGTCGGTGGCCTGCTCAACTTCTGCTTCTACACCTTTGTGAATAAATCCCTGAGCGTGGAGTTCCCGGAGATGCTGGCAGAGATCATCAGCAACCAGTTACCAAAATTCAAAGCCGGGAGTGTCAAGCCCCTCCTCTTCCACCAGAGATGACTGTGCCCCGCCCCCTCAAAGACACAATGCCTTAATATCCTACCACGTCACCTCACCACCCCCACCCCACCCCCACACCACCCCCCACCGAGAGTGGACAGGAACAGGGCGGAGATGGAAAAAGACAGTAGAGAGGAAGAAGAGAGGTGATGGGAGAAGAAGAGTGAATGGTGTTTTTGGGAGCGAGTATGCAACTTTATAGGGGTTTACGGGTCTGGAGGGCGGGCAGAGAGAGATGGTAGATGTTTGTGTGGAGGCGGAGAGCGAGAGCACAGAGGTTTTGTTTTGTTCGGGCGGTCGAAGATGTGGTGCGTAACAAGTAGGGAAGTGTTTTGTAAGATAAAAAAGATAATCACCGAGTGAAATAGGCTAACCATCCATGTTGTCTCAGGTCTCTTACCTTCAAATACAGAACGTAATCTAAAATGGATAAAGCAAATATCTATGTACAGCTTATGATAATATTTTCTACATTTTCAAATTATGTCACAGTTTATACAGTTTTCCAGGTCATCGTTGCCTGGGGAGGTAACACAGATTAATAACATGCTATTAAATAGGTTTTTAGACTGTGTGCTCCTCTTTTAGTTTTTATAGGAGGTTGTATGTTGATATCAGTCACATGGGGGGGAAATATCCTTGTTTTCCAAACAGTCATTTCAGAAGCATAATTTCTATTGCTTTCACACGTTGGACGTAGCATGAAACTGTTGGATTATTTTGTAGGAAGTGCACCGTTTCAAAGGATGATTTCTCTCTCAAGCTAACCTCTTCCAGGTGTACACACGTCTATTATAAAAGGGAAAATATGTGCCTTTTTTTTTAGCTTCACGCCCTCATTTCAGCCATTCACCTGTTCCAGGCTTGTTCCTCTCAAAGCCCTCGTGGTCTACCCCGCATCATCTGTTGATTGTATTCTTAGACTTACATGCAGTTGCAAGTTTCCTTTTGTCTTCTCAGTGGCTGTGTTGTGTCTTTGGAAGTGGCAGCTCTGTCATCCCTCAGTGTGTAGTAAGTGAATCTTCACAATCCGCTTCCTCTCTCGCACATCTCCCGCACACTTTGAATTCCTCAAGTGTAATCGTACCACTTCCGACCCTGCTAAAGGCTTTAAAAGACTGTGAAGAAAGACTTGTTGATGGGCTGTACCAGTCTCTAGTAGATGAATATAGGTGGCAGTTAGAACGTTGTCTATTAGTGGAAAAACTGCTTCTTTTTTTTTTGCCCCCAACCTCCCACCCCTCCCGATAGTATAATGACTGGAATGTGATCGAAATCTGCGTCTACCAATCAGAATAGAGAGGGCATATTTTTGTTTTTTGTTTGTTTTTCGGAGGATTATTCCATTTTTACAACCCGGAGAAGTGCTTTCTGTGGTTCTAACTTGGCTCAAAAATGATGGGAAAATGACTGTCCTTGTTATTTTTTTAGTTCTCTTTAGGGAGCTGCAGTCTGTTTAGTAGATTAGAAACCTAACATGCAGTCACCATTCTGCCAATGATGACCCTTCATAGGCTCTTATACGCATGCTCTCAATACGCATCTGGGTTTGGATAGTTTATTATCCAAAGCCTACGCATCGTACCTCGCTACATTATTAAAAATGTATACAGTTTGTATGAATGACAGCGTCTGTACAGGGCTTCGGGTTCAGATGTTGGCAGACGAGTGATCTGGTTAAACCTCACACAGCTGCTGATCTCAAACCCTCGTTCAGCGCCCCCCCCCCCCCCCGCTCCTTTAAGCAACTCCTCTGCACCTTGTCTTAAGTCAGCTCTTATAGTGTGTTTGTGTGTGTGTGTGTGTGTGTGTGCGCGACGCGCGTGCCTAGTATATTTGCATATGTGTGTATGTGTGGTAGGTAGTCAAAACCCCAATGTTTGAAAGCACTTGGCGTCAGACCCACCTCGTCACGTCATCTCGCAGTGGAGCTATCTTTGCTGACAGGGAGGCGTGCAAAATGCATCCTCCGTTCTCTGGGAATTATTTCAGTGCCAAACGCTCGTTTTCTGTCCCATTTTCAATCGTTTTGAAAATATGTCAGTGTTCATATCGGAAGAGGAAACAACTTTGTTCCAGAATTCAAGCTTATGATTTTGTCTCGACGCGAGAAAAGGAAAAAAAAAAACGTTTGATTTATATGACCGTCAGTCCACAGATTGGGGGTAATTATGAAATAAGAGGATTAATTAATAACTGAGCTTTATTTTTTAACACAAGGAATACACGGTTATTGTGTAATTACATAGGATAACTTACTTCTATCAGTAACGCTTTCTTTGTGTGTTGTTTTAAAAGTAAGTGGGAGTTTGAAATATGTTGCAGCATTTTCATTTTCATCAATTTAGCACTTGGTTGTCTGCTGTTTGTCATCAGTGTCTGTCATCTGTCTTTCATACCCTTTCTTTTGTCATTTCGTTTTGTGTTTCAAGCAGAAAATAATCCAGGTCTCAAAATGAATGTGAATCTTCACAGAGAATTAGTTTAATTCAAAAAATGTTCTTGACAGAAATGTATAGGAAAGGTGAAGCACTGTCTTATTTTTTAAATAATTGGATAAATACTGTATATCAACGGAGCAATTTTGAAAGGTGCATTTTGTCGCTACACAGTACTTAGGCTACTAGTGCATTAAACATTGAATACATGTCATTGTTCTCTCATCGGTCTACTCATGTAATGATGGAAAACACATTCACACCCTATGACGACTGGTGCATATGTGGCTATCCGTGTTTCTCCGTGGCATGTATAAAAAAACCAAAAACATTGAGTTTGGATTCCCAAAATTGTGTGCTTGTGTGTTTTATGGTATTTAAGTCAGGAAAAGGTTCACTTGACAGATCAGGTAAGTTTCAGGTGTGCGCTGCCATGCCTACATCATCTGAAGTGTTATTTTTTTCCACTTTAGCCATCCAATGTCTGAAAAAGGATGTTTGTTTTGTTTGTTTCTGGTGATGATACAAAAGAGTTGTGAAAAGCATCCTTACAAACAGCGTAAGGGTGACTCACGGGTTACTTTCACATTCAGTGTCCAAACCTGCTGCTGCCGCCAACCGCTGCTGCTGCTGCTCTTCATGTTAAAACAGGTATAAGAAACCGCACACTTCCCTCTCCTTTCTCCAAAATGTATCCTCCTCGTATATTTGTGAGGAGGACAACTGAATATGCAATAGAAATGACACATATTTCATTATCGCATGCTTCCTTTTTTATGTTTTTCAGATATAAGCTATTCGCATTGAGGAAATTCACATTTAACTTTTATCTCTGCAGGCCAGATTTTTCAGGATACACACTTGTCTAAATAATTCATCCAGACTGAACAAAAAAGGCCTGTTTGACTACAAGGTGACCAAAGCAATTACAGACAAATTCTACGTGTCATTAGATAAAGTAGCTCTTGGAAGACAAGTACAGTTATTTTTTGTTGTGTTTTTTTTAACACATTTTCTATTCTAACGTGATGCTTTGGTCAAATTGTGTAATACTGTGAATAGGATAGGAGTCAGTCTTCACACAAACTGTTTGTGAAAGTAATCAACCAGCTTGAATCTAAAAATTTGCACTACCCAAATATTGTTTGAAAATCTATTTTGTATAGAACATATGCAGACATTAACTTTTGAGAATTATCAAGGGCGGATCATGTTTCACTGGTATATGCGTTCTTTGAAGCTTTGTTTTGCTTAAATTTTCGATTATGTACATATAATCCATTGTAAAGAAAATGTGGTGTATTTGTCTCCAAATAATAGTTTTTCTATACCCTATGTATTATTTCTCCTCTGTAGTGTGAATCTTGTTGATCCTTTCCTCCATTGATTAAATGTCAAACTGTATGCCTGTGTGGTACTTTTCAAAACAACCAACTGTATGCTGATGTACGCCATAATATAACTCCATTCTGAACAGTGGAAATGGCAAGCTCATTGTAAGCCACTTTTCACAATCACAGCAAGCACTTGTTCATCAAATAAATGCGCTTTTCCATTCTGGCGCTTCATTTACTGACTGTTTCAGAGACACTGTCATAGTCCACTGACTGATCGATCTCATTCACATTCTCATGTTTCAATCAAGTCAAGTTGTGATGCGTTCACTGGAGTTAGTCCAAACTGCCGGTTAGATTTTTACCAGACGCTAACACTGACAGGGAATAAACTGGAGCCCAAACGGTTCCTTAGCAACAGAATTCTGGTGAAACAGTTTCTAGGCTAGTGCGCTACTTCTGTAATAGTTGAATAGAATAGAATATTCGAGATAAATTAAATTAAAAACACTCATTTGTATTTATTTGCAGGTGCAGGTGTCAGGCAGGCCAAACCAGGGCCCAACACCCAGGGTCCTAAAAATCAAACACACAGTCCAGTCCAGTCCAGACAGTTTGACAGACACATACTAGAAAGAACACAAACATCACAGAAAAACTATAGATTGGATTAATAGCCTATCCTATAGTATAAAATGTAGTGATACAAAATTACAATAAAATAATAATGTATATATATATATATAAGATAACTAACGAAGGTCATTGTAAAAAAAAAACATGATTAGTAGGCTACACAGGAATACTGAGTGATTTTTATTAGTGTCTTTACTCTTACAATTGGGCAATATTTTGAGAAATCCTGATGTCATAGTTTGGAGAGACTGTTTGACTGTTGTGCTGCAAAACTAGCATGTAGAGTTAACCTATCAAACATCCACAAGGACATTATCAGCTTTATTTTAGCATTCAAAAGTAGCGCGAGACCCTTTCCTGGCCGTTCATTGGCTAATGAGTCACGCATTTTGGTCCTCCCTGATGCCACTCTCTCAAAATTGCTCTGGTGGTTTTCAATCATGTGCCACTGAGGGGTAAACAGTAAAGCCTCAGGTTTTCATTTAAATCAAACGGTACACCAGTGATCATCAATCAACCGGTGCAGTAGGCTATTTCTTGGTAATGAAAATCTGCATACTCTACGCCCTTGATGACTGAAAACATGATACGGATTTTAGGAGGCCCTGAGAAGAGTGAATACAAAATGAGATGATTTGAATGCCCATAAATCAGCCATATACCGTAATTACAGCTAGTACAGCATGCAAAGAATTAGAGATTTGGACTTTCTGAAAGGACCATCAACTAACCTTCAGGAAGGACCAATCATCATCTAGTCTCTAGTCGGATGATGTAATCGGCTGGCAGAATTATTTCGCTCTCTTCGCGCCTGATTGTTACGCAGGCGCTGCAAAAACACAAGAGACGGAAGAAATCAACTCAAGCATCGAAAAAAAGAACAATAATCATATCGACGAGTGGTAATAATCAAAACTATTACATTGCTAAGCATATTGCTTTAGGCTTTTGGCTAAAGCTGCTTTTTGCCTGAGTATGAACCGTGTTACAAGTTAATATGCGAGCGCGAGCCCCCAGGGTGCTTGGTAACTTACACCAACTAAGCTAGCTTGTATCGCAATGTCTGTTTTTCCTGTGACGGCCGGGCGATTTAACTTGTCAAGCTAGCATGCATTTTGTTGGCGATAGCGTTGTGGTTATGTGTCATTATAACGTAAAAATGGTCATAATGCATTAATTGCCATGGATGGTACACTTCATTGCGTACACATCGCTGTAGGGAGGCCTCGCGCACAGGCTAGTTGGGGCGTATCTTTATCCGATAATACATCATGACATGTGGGCCTAGTATCTGCTAACATTAGCTACCGAAGGCCTCGCTGTTTTCTCTCGCTAACTTGTCATTATACTCTCTCTCACTCACACACAGTATCTTATCAACTGAAAAAAGTTGCTTGCAAAGAAGACGAAAGTATATGCAGCAAAAGGCAGCGAAAATTCACTACAATGGCAGAAGGAGATTCGGATTCTCACAGGTGGGTTCAAGCATGGTTCAAGTCACCCCAGAGGCCAGACCCGCCATTTTACGTTCACGCACTTGGCTATCCTCTTGAAAATAACACCATCATGTTAACGTTAGTTGTTAAACATATTAACTTAGATCGTGGTAGTGGTCATTTGTTGATATATTATGCGAAAGATGTGTCCTTAATTTGGATATTTCTCCCTGTCTATTAGTTTGGCTGATGACATCTCAATCTCGGACCCTGACAGTGACTTTGTGGTCCAGATGAAAGCAACGAAGCAGACAAAACAGTCTGTGGCCGGTGGGCCCGGGCCTCGGGTAAATTTGCAAAATCTTTTCCACGAAATGATTCAATCTCATTTAGATTAGATGCAAGTTATCTCCAGGGAGTAGACGAGGATGTGATTTTGCTTTAAATGTCAAAATGTCATTTATATTAGATAAACAATTACCATACATTTTTTGGGGAGTTTATTATATATTAAAAAAGCTTCTGAAAGTAGTTCTGGTTTGGAGTCAGTTATCCCATTTGATTTAAGATGATCATTATTTAGTAATAATAGATCTTAGATAATCTGTTTTTCCCCAGATACATTTGACACATGGGTCCAAATGTATCTCTTAAAGCCTAAAAAACTGCTTTGTTTGCAAACGATG
This sequence comes from Poromitra crassiceps, assembly GCF_964638095.1. Taxonomy (NCBI): domain Eukaryota; kingdom Metazoa; phylum Chordata; class Actinopteri; order Beryciformes; family Melamphaidae; genus Poromitra; species Poromitra crassiceps. Next base: position 6,836,402 of record NC_139634.1, read on the forward strand.
TACCTCATATTTCTGCCATGATAGATGCCTACTAAGGGGTCTAGCAATCATTTCCAGAATTAAGAAAATTAACCCTGTTTTATGATTGAATAGCATTTAAGATGTCCGCAATTGATTGTAGAAGCATTTCATGGGGTCCAATGAACCATTTCAGTCTTCATGGCGCAATGTTATGTTTCAGTTCATGTGAAATCACAATGCTTTTACCTGACAGCGGTGAAGTGTAGAGCTAAACCGCCACAGCATGGTGGTACAGTAGATGTTTGATTCAAGCCAACACCATATCTCTGCCACTTGCTACCACAAATTCCGATGGCTACATCAATTCACCCAGAATCCCCTGCTGAGCTGCCATTTCATTTCTCTTTTCATCTCAAGCCACCCAAGAGACAGATGCATACAACTCCAGCAAGGCAGACATCCGGCCCCAGTGTCAGCCGCATCCCCACTCCTCCAGGCTCCTCCCCGCAGCGGCGGCAGCAGCAACCGCCCCTTGGGACGTCCAGGCAGGCCTCTCCTGGGGGGCCTGTGCGCAGAGCGAATCAGGGTATCACCGCAGGGGATATCTATGCTCTGGTCCACTCTGGAAAGGGTGCCATGGTGGTGAGCAAACCGTTCAGTGGGAGATGAGTGAAGGACTTTATAAGGGCAGGGGGGAGGGGGTTTAGAGATAAACACATGAAGGGAGGGAGGCGTAATGAGTAATCCGAGGAGAAACGATGACGATGAGAGCGATTATCATGCTCTGTCAGTAGCTGACTGATGTGACCCCGCGGAGTTGCCTTTGATGCGCGGAGAGGAAGGAGTGCCTCCATTGGGTCCTGTAGTCGATCGCCCCTTTCAGACATGAACTCTGGGTCATCTCAGGGTTGCTTCCCCTGAGCAGGACCCGGCCGTTAACGTGAAGTGTACCCTTTCAGACACGAGGCATGTTGCTTCCGTACACGTGGAGCACCTCCGCTGCGGGGTAGAGTCGAGAGGTGGCGGGAGTTGGGACATGACGACACAAGGGGGCGTTGTGAAAACTGACCACACAGAGTGGCACTGCGCGGAGGCGGAAGATTTGCGCTGTACAGGAAGCCTAAAAAAAAAAAAAAGTACGGCTGTCCCAGAGTCTATTTACGTGCCGAAATAGACTCTGGGTTCCCAGATTGGAGAGTGCATGGAAGACAGCTGTCTGAGCATAGGCTATAGCCTTAATGGTACAAAGTGAATCGCATTGACATTCAACAAACTGTCATGACATGCAGAGTCTGATAACAAGTTGCTAAAAATACATAATGGGCGATAACTGCCTCGTAACGTTTGCGCATAACGTTAGTAATTAATTAAACAACCCTACAACTCACGCCCAGATGCCTCGATTTCTTCAAGTCTCAAGTGCTGCAAAGAAAATAGGTCTTTTTATAAGGCTTTACTGGGTTTTTGTTCTGTAATGCAACCATCTGTTTCACTCTGATGTAGTGTAGAGCGTAGTCTGATGCTAGAGTTCAGTCCTAAACTAGAGAAATATACAGAATACAGGAAGCTAGATGTTTTTACCTTCAAAATAAAAGCAACATTTTATTATTGGTAAACAAAAAACAGAACAGTTGACTGACTACGGGTTCAAATTGACTTTTCGAAGGCAGCAGATATTCTTCCAGTTTACCTCTGTTCTGTATCTTTCGGATCGCACTAGGGGTGGGCGATATGGCAAAAATATATCCCGATTTTTTTTCAGGCAGGATCACGATCCACGATCTTATCACAATTCTTTTTCATATTGGTTTTTAAGACTATTTTGCAAGTTACTGAACAGTACAAGTACATCCAAACTAATTTCAGGGTTTCGTACGGTCATGAAAAACCTGGAAAAGTCCAATTTTAAAATACAATTCCCAGCCGGCCCTGGAAAAGTTATAGAAAAAGTTTGGGAAAAGTCATGGTTATTTGTTTAATAAATATTTTGAGTATCTGTGTAATTGTGCCACAGCTGACTGAAATGATTATGCAAAGGAGCCGGTGAGTGAAATATGGGACCTACAGACCCATATATGTTGTGGGACGATGATAACCCGGCTGCAGGTTAAAGGGGCCACAGGCACAACTGTAACCACCCATTAATGAGAACCTCTGACCCGAGTGCCGTCTTCTCATTGGCTGCTCTCTCCCTGTCAATCTTCAGACGGTGGTGGATGAGTGGCTGGACGGCTACAAGAAAAGCCGGGAGGCGGGGCTGCTGGTGCTCATCAACTTCTTTGTTCAGTGCTGCGGATGCAAAGGTCAGAGTTCAAGAGGGAAGGAGGGGGGGGGGTGGTGGGTGGTGGTGGTGGGAGGTCGAAGTTCGACAGATTATCTTTCTAATTTCAGCCTCGGCATTGATCGGCACTCCACTATTGATCTCCCAACGTGCTGACAGTTCAGCGCCTTGTGCCAGGCAGGCGCTGTCTTAATCCTCTTGTGCCAGGCAGGCCTTGTGTAAATCCACACAAGCCAGATTAGAAAACTGAGCCGCCAAACGAGCCGTTTGCACTTTGTGGCATCACAGCGGTTCGCTAATTAACATTTTTGTCAAATAATATACAGTACAGTATGCATGTATGTTTGTTGTTTAAGCGTTTGCTATTGTTTGTTCACCAGAGTTTTCCCTACCTGTAGCTGCCGCCGCTGTGATGGACACTTGTGGAAGGAAGATCCCGCACACTCTGCTCTTATTGATCATTATCACACAATGTTTCGGTCACGTTTCACTCTTTAAATGTTTAGCCAATCAGAACACAGAGTGGTTAATATTAATGAGCCTTAAAGGCTGTGAAGTTGGCCCTTTACTGGAGATTCAGTCAGGAGGCAGATAAACCCATTTGAAAGCCCACGGTGAAGCCATTTATTAGAGCAGACCTACCAGCCCAAACAGCAGAACTCCAGCTAAAAACCCAATTCCCACCGACAAGTCACCCTTTAAATAGCATTACCCTCTACCCAGGTGCTAACAATGATTGGGACAAACTATTAACAGGGGAGCTCCAACAAAGACACGCTTCATATATAAGTGAACACATTTAAACATATTTACCTGGTTTACCATTTACAGTTTCCTATATCTATATATGAAGAGTTCATTTACAAAACAGGTAAATTCTTAAAATGAATTGATACTAAAAATTGATACTCCCTGGAGTGCACATAGAAAACATTATTGAGGTGATTTATGTGAAAATTATCAGATGAATATGTTTTAGTTATGATTGATAATAAAAAAAATCCCCCAAATAAATGTCTTTATTATTATTTATTTACATCAATATATAAAATAAAATGATAAAAAATCCAAACGGAGATACCTGTTTTTGCAAATGAACTCTTCATATTCTGAATCCAATCAGAGCAATCTAGTAAGAGAGTGGCGCCAGCAGAGGTCCAAAATGCGTGACATGTAGCCAATGAATAGCCAGGAAGGAGGCTCGCGCTACGTTTGAATGCATGAAATAAAGCTGATAATATACAATTTGATTCTTTAAACAATGATCAAAGTATATCACAAATGGTCCATTTTGCTGCAACTCGACAGCGCTGCTTAACACAGAACTTTTGAGAGGTAAAAAAATGGCCCGTTGGAGTGAATGGAGATGTTGCAACTCTTATAATATATGGCTCTGATTCCAATCATGTAGGAACTATTAACTGTTAATCATAAACCTAAGTCATAATAAGTGTCCCCTTTAACATGCTATACCCTCCAATTAACAATGGGAGTATCCAAGACTAATAGAGATGAGTTACAGCTGCAAACCCTTTTGCCCAACCCAAAAGGAACTGCACACACACACACACACACACACACACCGTCTGAAGGGAACTGATGGGAATAGTGTGATCCTCCCATGTGCTACGTCCTGCCAGTGAAGCTCAGGTGAAAAGAAGCGACTGGCAACTGCGCATGTGTCCGAGGAAGCATGTTGCTAGTCTGCGGCTCTCCCTAGATCGGCAGAGGGTGGAGCAAACAAAAGAAAAAAAAATGTTTAAGTGCAGACTTTCAGCTTTAATTTGAGGGTATTTACCTCCAAATCAGGTGAACGTTGTAGGAATGACAACAAATGTTATATGTGGCCACTCCTTTTCTGTTTTTTTGCAGAAGCAAAGCTCTGAGCAGTCAGCACTACTGGCTCAGGAGAAGGGTTAACCTAACCTCACCCTAGCTCAACGAAAATAGTTTCTGCTTTAAATCTAAAATGGTTCATGGATTACATTCTAATAACAAACCTATCAAATTAAAAGTCAAGCACGTTACCGTGGAAACAATTAAGCTTAGCCCAAAATCACAAATCAGAATGAGGGGGTCCCCGGTATATTTTCTATCTTGTAAGGGGTCCTTGGCTGAAAAACATTTGAGAATTTCTGCCCTATGGAGCCCAAGTGGTGCGAGGCCTGTGTGTCTGACTCTAGCCGTCTAACTCTGTTTACATTTTAAAAACTGCGACAGTTCACACAACTTTAACACGACATGTATATATTATACATGAAACTCTTGGGCTACTTCTGCTCTCACTCAGAATGTCAAAATATAAGCGATGTGATGTATAGTTTTTGAGATATTAACGTTTGTTTGGCACAACTCATACTATTAACTGCAGCGGGGTTCCACATTTCAGGGTGTCAAGTGACGTCACGCTGATACGTCCTATAGGCCTGTGATGTTCACTGTATACATTTTGGTTGTGCAGGTGTGGTGAGCAGAGAGGTGCTTGACAGCATGCAGCATCCTGATATCATCAGCAGACTAACCAAAGAGTTCAACGAGGTGAGAACGGAAAAGCATCAGTTCAAGTGTTCCTGCAAGTTTGCGAGTCTGAATCGACTTCCCAAATACCCAATTATGTTTCCCCTCCCCCCCCCGAGGTTTGAAACCGAAGTCAAATATTTTGTCATATTCTGATGGCCATATTCAAATGAAACCAATTTTTCGACAGAGTTGTGGCAGATCCACCCAACACAACACACACTATAATAATAATAATAATCTGATGCTCGTTAAGGGGCAAATTAGTGAGTTAATCACCACGTTACAGGTTTGATGCTGTTATAATACTTGTGATTGACAGAGATAATCACAAGCTCTTGACTTGCATACCCATGCTGAGGTAGAAGACCTTTCCTCACGTCGTTGTTTCTCCCCTCCCCAGGACTCTGGGACCTACCCTCTGTGCACCCCGGGCAAGCAGGGAAAACGCTTCGTGGCGGGCCTGTGTGAGTTTGCTCGGGTTCTCGTTTGCTCCTGTCAGAACAGCCTGGTCTATGATGAGTACCTTTTCTCCACGCTGCTGAACCTGCTCACCGGCCTGTCTGACTCCCAGGTCAGAGCCTTCAGACACACCAGCACCCTGTTTGGTGAGCACAGTGGCACAACGCACCCAATAACTCACTCACTCACACACACACACACACACACACACACACACACACACACACACACACACACACACACACTCACACTCACTCACTCCCAATGGCCGTTTTCAGACATGCAGTGAACTCCTGAAGATATCCAGAGACATCACTCGGATGGGGTGTATGCACAGGGCCCGAAATTAACCTTTTGACCCACCGGCCAGTGGCGGGTAGATGGAAAAAATCTACCCGCCAAGCATATTTCTTACCGGACATATATCCATATATATCAATTTTTTTCAGTACATTTTAAGTAGATAAGGTATTCCGTTGAAGAATACACACTTAAATAAGAGGCCAGAGTAAAATTTGAAGCAAATTATTTTAATATATTGATTGATGATTGATTAATCAATACATGTCAATGTCAAGTCAATCTTATCAATACATGTCAACAAGTCAATCTTGAGCTTAAATTGTTGTAAAAAAAACAATGCAGCTAAAAGTAATAACTGCGACAGTCTCAGTGCAGACACGACAGCGCACAACTTGGGCTACGGACCTTTCTCTCCCACTCACACCTGGCACCTGCGTTAGCTCTCCTGCACTCGTTCTCGGCTCCCCTTCAGCTTCATTGGTGGTAAGCATTTTGATTAATCTCCTCATCATACGAGCTCGGCAACAAGCGCGAGCGATTGATTCATTGATTGATTCGCCCGATGATGTAGGCTGTCAATTTAGCAGAGGTTAAAAGACGCTTTTTACCTCCGCTAAATTGATGACTGCATTCCATTCCAGACTGAGTCATGTTTGGTAGCCTATACGGGAGAGCCATGTGAAACAGTCTCACAAAGCACTCGTGTTAGCCAGCTGCGCACCAAAACACACATGATAACTATTATCTCCTCATATATACTGTAGCGTATCATACGAGTGTCGGCAACAAGTGCGAGCGATTGATTCATTGATTGATTCGCCCGACGTTTACCTCCGCTAAATTGACGACTGCATTTCATTCCAGAGTCACGTTTGGTAGCCACATGTAATAATCAGATGTGTCAGAGAGCCAGAATGAAAACAGCCTCAGGAAGCACTCATGTTATACTACCACACTGAACTAACGTTAGTTTCAGACTGTTTCCTTGTATATTGTGCGCTGGGATCAGCCCTCCCCAGCGCACTCCCAGCGTTTAACAGTCAGAAAAAGACGCTAGGTGGACACAGGCTGGCTACACACAGTTTTAATATTACATGACGACTATTTTGCGACCCGCCACGTGGCGGACAGACGCCAAACCTAACTCGCCAAAGCTAAAATATGCCCGCCATTGGCGGGTGGCGGGCTCTAATTTCGGGCCCTGTGTATGCATGAACACAATTGTCTGTTGTGAGCGCACGGCTGCACAAATGGATCTTAACCACCCATGCCTCTAGTACTGTCCGTTTGAAAACTAGAGTTTAAAGCAACTACGAGAAACATTTTCGCTTGTTCTGAAACAGTCTAAATTTAATAGTGATGCCTCACATCTTTTTTTTTTTTTTTTTTACCTTTATTTATCCAGGTTAGCCTCATTGAGATTAACACATTGACTGCCAGACGTTTTTTTTTGCTGTAGATAGCTTCTGCCAAGCCGTTTTTTGAGGATTATGGCTCATTTTATAAGAGCCGAGGATTCGTTTCAGCTTGGAGTTTGTGAACATACAATATCTCAAAAGTACTAATAGAATGTGTACTTTCTCTGTCTAAAAGAGTTAGTTTGTAGAGTTAGTAGTTATGTAAGCATTAGCAGTTGAATACAGCATGGTTTTAGCGTGAAAAAGAATATTCAGAGATAAACAGCTTTTTGTGAAATTGGATGGAACTGTCACTTTAACCATTCATTTTTGGCTCTCTCTCTCTCTCTCTCCCTCCCCCTCTCGCTCTCTCTCTCTCTCTCCCTCCCTCTCGCTCTCCCTCCCTCTCTCTCTCTCTCTCTCTCTCTCTCTCTCTCCCTCCCTCTCGAGTTGCTTCAACTCCGCCCTCCGTGGGCGGACAAGCTTGTCACCAGTCAGTGCTTTGCTGCTCTCCTGTGCCTGTCTGCACAGCCGCTGTTTGAGGAAGTCGGGATGGACTCACTCGTTTGGAGTTTTGGTTGAGAGAAGCTTTTGCGATTCTGGTCATATTTATGCTGCGTGTTTCAAAGTGTGTTCGTCCACCTGTAATCTATCACCCGATCATAGTAGATCGGCTGAATCTATTATGTAAATTTGCAATCCCGCATCGCCAGCAATCAGCGCGAAAAGGAGAATGGCTGGGCTGAGAATGGCTTGACAAGTTAAAAAAATGCTTTCCTTCCTCTAGCAAGGAGAGCACTGTTGCCACTTAGTGGGTCGGTGGAATGGGTTGTAAACGTTCGGTGGCTCCAATAATTATATAAGAGATGTAAAAGGCTTAGATGCACAACCCACCGTCAAAAAAAAAAAATCGATGCCAAAAACGTGTAAACACGTTGTTGGCAGGGAACAGCTGGATTCTGAAAACGTGTTCATACGTTGTTGGCAGTGAATGAGTTAAGAATCTCTTTTTCAAGAGGGACCTGGCCAAGAAAAGCAGCATACAATTACCGTACACAAGTTGCAGACGCCACAACAAACATCTCATAACAATACAAACACTACATGGTACACACACACACATTCAGTGATTCATAAAAGCAAGTTAAACTATGAAGAAAAAAACCAGTTGCAACTTTCACCGTCCTCCCTACCTTTAACCATTGTTTTCAAAACATTTAATGAGACCAGCTCCTGCAATTTCAGGTCCTTCTGGAGCTCATTCCATGAACTGAAACGCCTTTTTACCATACTCTGTACGAGCCCTTTTCACATTCAATAGCATTTATCTTACCTATAACAGCAGATGAGACCAAAGCCGAGTGAATCGGCGAACGCTCTCTTGTTGTTTATAGAGTCTCTCTCCGGGACGGAAAGGCGCGGAAGTGAAACGAAACGGTTTTATGGCAGCTGCCGTAAACCGTTTCGCTCTGCCTAGCAACGGACCCTAAACAAGAAGAACGGCTTTCCTCGCTACCTCCAGGGGCTTTCTACTCTCGCGAACATCTCTCGTTATATTCTATAACGGTTTGTTTGGAAGTAATTTTGTCCTTTTGTGGTTATGCTGCCGTAAACCGTTTGGCTTCACTTCCGCATCTTTACGGAAACGTAAAGTTTCATTCTCTCTGCCGTCTCTCACTCTCTCCCTCTGAAAGTGTGACTCGCTGTGTGCGCAGACAACTTTCTCGAACAAGGTAACTTTAACCTACAAATAAAGCTACCGAAGTGAAAATCCATCTTTATAGTCAATCTGAACAAATCCTAAGCATTAGCCTCCAAATCCTACCCATAATTACGTTGAAAAAGTAATCAAAAAGCTGTTTAATTCATATCACAAGTGGTGAAATGAGAAGCAGGGCGGGTGTACTGAGCAGCGAGACTGTCTGCTGAAGTGCCCTTGAGCAAAACACTGAATCACTAATACCTGCTTCAGAAGTATAGGCATTTCTGTCAATATTGTGCAGTCTTAATTGTGTGTCTTGTCCATCGGTGTTTTCCCCCATTAGCCATGAAGCTGCAGACTGGACTGGTGGACGTCTCTGTGACAGTTTCTGACCAGCTGCAGACCTGCCAGCGACGCTACGACATGGAGAGGAGCAAGAGTGCACAGGACAGAGCACCTGACAGACTGGAGGAGCTACAGGCCACCATCCGCGAGGTGACGCGCGCATGCGCACGCACGCACGCACACACACACACACACACACACACACACACACACACACACACACACACACACACACACACACACACACACACACACACACACACACACACTCAGAATCACTTCCAGGCTCAGGAAATTGAAGCTACGAGTCCACATTGAGTCCACATTACAAGTGCTGTCTTCTTTGACTTGTTTTCATGGGGATGTGAAGGACAGCTGTGGCTAGTGGCTACTCAGTGTGTTTGTGGAAAATACTGATAATGGATATTATTACTTATTGTTGGACAAATGATAGGCTAGTATGTTTTCTATATTGAAGGACGCATCGTTTTTGGAGGGGAAGAGTCTTACTGAAGAGGGTAAACCATCGAAAAACACAAATACTTTCTTTTGTGCCACATTGAGGGTGGGCGTAGACTTATTAATATTCTACCACAGGGATGGGCAACTTCCTCGCTACCAGAGGGGCCAGATTGTGACCGTGCACTTCCACCTGTAGCCTACTGTAACACCATCACTCCCAATTATAGCTACTAATTTGATGCAAAGTTCTGGTAGTCAAAGTTTATTATACCAACATTTATATTTTTCATATTCAAATTTAGCCATTCTTCCATTCAGATGATACCAGAAACTTTGCTCTCTAGCTTTAAAACAGCCCGCTACAGCAATTTGATGGGGTACATCACCCAAATATGTGATATTAATCAGATTAGTAATGTTGCATGTGCAATGTGCATCCTGGATATAGTTTGTTACAATAGCGTTAGCTCAAATGCTAACGTTAAACAGTATGTGGATGGAAATGCTAACGCCATTAGCGCCATGTTCTGGGTTGTACAGTAAAATAAAAACACAGATTTTGGTGGTCTAACCAAACCAAAAACATCTGCCTTGTATTATTATTATTAATTTTTTTTTGGAGAGGGGGGGTTGACCCACACTGAGTGAGGTCAGTGGCTGCATCCGGCCCCCGGGCCGCCAGTTGCCCACCCCTGGTCTACCACTTCTCTGAAGTCTTCTCTCTCTCTTCTCTCTTCTCAAATAATCGAAATATGTTGTATGGACAGAGATCTTTAACCCCCCTATAGTAGTTGGAATTTCAAAAATTGTATTCATTTATTTGTTGTTTTGTGTGATGAGTCTGCCCCTGCTTTTGATGTGATTAAATTTTGCCCAGGCTGAAAATATGACGGTCCCGGGCATCAGGGCTACTGATTACCGGTACTTCCCCCCCTGCAGTGAGTTCTATCTAACATACACTTGTGTGTGTTGTTATGCATTGTCTGCATGCGTTGTAGCTTCGGGAGCACAAGGAGGAATTGTTCTCCTTGGTGAACAGCACTATCAAGGGCGTGTTCGTGCACCGATACCGGGACATTATGCCTGAGATCCGGGCGTTGTGCATTGAGGAGATGGGTGTGTGGATGAGAACGGCCCCCGCGGACTTCCTCAACGATAGCTACCTCAAGTACCTGGGGTGGACCCTGTTTGATAAGGTGGGATACGCGCACGCACACGCCCCAATTAAAGGTTCTGAGTGGGGCTGCACACCACCAGGCCAGGGTGGGAATTACATGGAGGCCATGGAGTATGAAGTAAGTGTGTGTGTGTGTGTGTGTTTGTGTGTGTGTGTGTGTGTTCCTCCCTTCAGCAACCTCCAGTGCGTATGCAGTGTGTGCGTGCCCTGCAGGGTCTGTACCAGGAGGAGAACGAGTTCATCGGACACCTGGAGCTTTTCACCGGCAGATTTAAAGTGAGGCATCCCTCTGGACTCATACCTTCTCTAATTCATCTCCTTTCTTTCTTTCTTTCTTTCTTTCTTTCTTTCTTTCTTTCTTTCTTTCTTTCTTTCTTTCTTTCTTTCTTTCTTTCTCAACCTTACTCTTCCTTATTGTTTCTAACTTTTTTGGGGCCTGGGGTTCTGCATGATAATCTTCACAAACGTAAATAACTTTTATGACTTTTGGAACGGAAATGTGTGTTTTTGTTTAAACTCGTTTTTTAGAAAACGCTTCAAGTGTGTGTGTGTGTTTAGGAGAGGATGCTCGCCATGGTGATGGACAATGAACCAGACGTGGCTGTGCAAGTGGTCCATCTGTTGCTGCTGATCCAACAGTGAGTCTGTGGTGGTTTCTCTGTGCCACTATTTGCGACATGCAGTCGTGCAGGAATTTAGTTTTAGGAAATTCACATGAATACTAGGCCCGAATGTTATATAATGAATCTAATTTTGTCTTAAAATATACAGGATATCACGCACCTATCTTAAAATATACCTTAGGGTGCATTTAGGCTGCCTGGTACAAGTGACCCAATTCAGACTTTTTTTCGCTCACATGTGGCAAAAAAGTAAAGAAATGCAGGTTTAAAGATTTTTTTTTTCTTTGTTCTTTTTAGTTTTGGTCTGAGTGAAACGTTCTATGGTCTCTCCCGATTCCAAATATAGCTGAACCGTTTGGTTTGACCAAGTGAAACTATTTTTTATAAGCATTTTACAAAATGTCTATGGGAAAATAAATTGCGGAAGAAAATCTCTGGTACAGTGCTGAAGCAGGAAGTGACGTTCACTTTGCCTCTCTATACAAGAGTGAACTAGAAGGGGACTCCGAGAGCACAGACCTCCGCTAAGGCCAATTGCTTGTTCGTGAGTTGGATCCGGATCCAGTCCAAAATGTAATGGGTTCTTCCTTGGCCTATGCTCCCGGGCCGGACTTTAGACATGCCTGCTCTAACCTGTGTGTGTGTGCATGTGTTACCTGTGTGTGTGTGCATGTGTAACCTGTGTGTGTGCATGTGTAACCTGTGTGTGTGTGCATGTGTTAGGAGGACAGAGGAGGGCCTGACTTTAGACATGCCTGCTCTAACCTGTGTGTGTGTGCATGTGTTAGGAGGACTTTAGACATGCCTGCTCTAACCTGTGTGTGCATGTGTAACCTGTGTGTGTGTGTGCATGTGTAACCTGTGTGTGTGTGCATGTGTAACCTGTGTGTGTGTGCATGTGTAACCTGTGTGTGTGTGCATGTGTTAGGAGGACAGAGGAGGGCCTGACTTTAGACTAGGGATGGGCATTTCTAGCAAAAACACTATTCGAAATTCGCTGGCCAAATTCGAATTTAATTCGAAATTCGAAAATAAAAATAAAAATGTAAAAAAAAATTAAAAATGTATTTTTTTTTTTTTTTTTTTTTTTTTTTGTGAGTGAAATGTTGCATTGTCTCCCCTGATTCTAAGTCTACGGCTTTATTAATTAATATAAAAAGCTTCTGCTGTGGATTTTTAGCTCAAACAAGCATTGCACCACTGAAGTAAAGAACATGTTACATGACATTGACATTTTCGAAAATAAAAAACAGTTTTGACAATCATGAGTGGTTCATTAAATATTTAGTAGGCTCAGGTCTGAGTGCCAAAGGGGTGCCAAAGTCACCCCCTCTCCCTCTTCATGGGATTTCATCCGCCATTCATTTTTCCATAAACCTTGCTTAAAATGCTTATAAAATTGTTTTACTTGCTCAAACCAAGCGATTTGACTATACTTAGAATCAGGGGAGACAATGCAACATTTCACTCAATTTTTTTTTTTTTTTTTTTTTTCGAATTTCGAATTTCGAATTTCAATAATAAAAGTCGACCTTGATAATAACAACGATTATTCGAAAATTCGAAATTCGATGCCCATCCCTACTTTAGACATGCCTGCTCTAACCTGTGTGTGTGTGCATGTGTTACCTGTGTGTGTGTGCATGTGTAACCTGTGTGTGTGCATGTGTTAGGAGGACAGAGGAGGGCCTGACTTTAGACATGCCTGCTCTAACCTGTGTGTGTGTGCATGTGTAACCTGTGTGTGTGTGCATGTGTAACCTGTGTGTGTGTGCATGTGTAACCTGTGTGTGTGTGCATGTGTTAGGAGGACAGAGGAGGGCCTGACAGATGCCGAATGCCGCCAAATCTATCCCCTGGTGTTTGCTTCATACCGACCTCTGGCCTCTGCAACCGGCATTTTCGTCTGCAACAGGTACGCTGTTGTCCCTCCACTTCCTACACTCAGGTGCAGAGTTGTATTTTTTGTTGCTTTGGCTGTCAAAGGTACATTTTTTCTTTATATATATATATATACATATATATATATATATATATATACTGTATATGGAACTTGTTAGTTTTTACAACAGTGAGTTAATAATAATATTATCATTATATTAGTCGTAGAAGTATTGTTCTCTTATTAGTCACAGCTAACCTCTGTATGTGTGTGCGTGTGCATCAGACTGAAAGGTCTGGTTCCCAGGGACGACCAGGAGGAGGATAAAGCTGGTGCCAATGCAGCCTTCTTGCAAATCCTGGTCTCCTTCTACGTCCAGAGTGGGGTAGTCTTCCCATTTTCTGAATCTGTGGTTATGAGCTCTTGATTAAACTGGTAGCTGGTCGGGTTGGCTTCAAGGTTTATGTTCTGAAATAAATGATGTAAGGGGGTAGGGCTGTCCCAAACGATTATTTTCTTATCGATTAATCTAACGATTATTTTTTCGATTAGTCGATTAATCTAACGATTATTTTTTATTTCTTTTTTTTTTATTATATAACAATAAATTTACCCAAAACAAATAAATAACCAAAAACTTCTCAATTTCAGTATTTTATTTACCGTACTTTCCGTACTATAAGGCGCACCTGAATATAAGCCGCAGCAGCTAAATTGAATGATTGTTACATATATAAGCCGCACTGGACTATAAGCCGCAGGTGTTTTAATGTTTAATTACCAACCAGGAGGAGGCGTAGAGCCTGCCTGTAACAGAGATCTCCGTGTCTTATCAGCGGAGACCGTTTTGAGTCCTTACCCTCATCGTCGTAACACAGCCAGTTCGCCATCTTTTGAAGCATGATGTTAGATTACAACGAGCTAGTTGTGTGGCTTAGCCTTCCAAAATGTTGCCGTTAATTTTTTAGAATGTAATACATAGAATTGGGAACGTTACATTCAATTTTATTCAGACTGTCTTTCTGGCTCAATCGCCACCATTTTCCCCTCGGAGCGAGGGAGGGTGAGAGGAGGGAGGGTGTTTTACAGTAGTGGCTGAGAGAGCATAGTGGCTCAGTGCTCCAAGCAGGTCGCGAGGCACATTTTTTGCAACATCATCCAATCAGGGTCTGTCTGTCTTGCTCTCGTTCTGTCTCTCGTACCAAACTCCATAGATTTAGGAGGTCCCCTAGTGGCCGTTAGCTGTAAAAATCCATAGATTAGCCGCACCGTTATATAAGCCGCAGGGCCGAAAAATGGGGAAAAAGCCACGGCTTATAGTCCGAAAAGTACGGTAACCATCTCATTCTCTTTAACAGTCCAACATAAAATCTCTCAAATAAAATTAAAGCAAGAGCTTGTCCTCAAATAAAATGAATATAGTGCAATTCAAAATAAAATAGTAGAATAAATAAAATTCAAGTCACTTTAAGGAGGAATACCAAAAACCTTGTGCAATGTCAACTGAGTTTAGCAGCAGTCCAACATAAAATCATCATCTTACAGTACAATGGTGTGCAATTTTCAGTAACAGTGCTCTTAATTTTGGAGAAAGACAAAATGCTCCATGTAAGATGGTCACAAGACACAAGACTGTGTCTGTAGCATCCACACCCAACATCAGGGGCCGGTTGCACCGACTGGTCTTACGACTGGTCTTCAGCTAAGTCGGTCATAACTTTACGACCTAACAGCTACGCCGGTTGCACCAACAAGCCTTTTTCTCACTAAGACCGGTCGTAAATACTGTATTACGCCTAGTCCAGAGCAGGCGTAAGGTGCAGTATAGACGGTTTTCGCAATAGTCACAACCCCTCAGCACGGCTGTATTCAGCCCTCAATTATAAACCGCAAAACGGAGTACGTTATAACGTTATAAATATAGTCACGACGTTAACAACTAACCAATGCTGGGGGTCCGTATGGAAAGTGGAAATCGAAATGGTTAAAAGTTAAATCAATTTGGTCATTCAGTGGCATTTACTGCCATGTAAAGTAACGACAAGTAACAGTTAGCCGCTAACATTAGCCACACTATTTTTGTTTTGTGACGATTGTTACACGTCGAGGCACGTAGCGTGCGACGACGTAATTACGTAGTCGACGTCATCGATTACGTCGTCGACTGGCCGGGACAGCCCTATAAGGGGGGGAATGAAGGGCAAATGAAATGTACTTACCGAACCTGGGCTACTGAAAGAATGGGCAGGCATTTTTCAGCTTTATACCATTTCTTGCATCATCATAGTTACCATAAATTATAGTCATTTTAGTTTGCTCCCAAAATATGAGCCGTAATTTGGGAAACAGCCTCATTCTTGTTCACTCCGTTTCCTCCCTTTCCAGTTCCATGAGCATGGAGCCTACCTGGTGGACAGTCTGTGGGACGTGGCAGGCTCTGAGCTGAGGGACTGGGAGACCATGACTGCACTCCTGCTGCAGAAGGATGGTGACGGAGGTAAGAGCAGGGCACGGAACTCGCTGGAGGTCATTCGAGTAGAAGGGAACCTCCAAATAATGGTTGATTTTGAGTTAACCCATTGATACCTGATGCAGGATTTGCGTGTATATCCCTCATTGGTGTGTGTATCCCTTTAAGACGCGGTTCGCGGTCTTAAAGGGATACACACACAAATGCTGCATCAGGTATGGATGGGTTAACAAACTGCATGAGACGCAGGCAGAATTGGGTAGGTCCCATTTCCCATCTATGGTAAGACATAGGGCCTGTTGGATTATCTCTACTCGGCCTACTCTCTACGCTTTCTCAACGTGTGTCTACTGTAGACTAACTCCTAAAATAAAAAAATGATGTAGGGGGAGTGTTTACACTACACTACTGTATACAGCATGTATCCCAGAATGCATCTCGCACCAGCCAGAAGTGAAGAGTGCTGCAAACATGGCTGCAAAGCGGGGATTTTAAATCGGGCTGAAAAGCGGTTTAGTTTTAGCTCTATAAATGTGAATATGGCACTTTATGAACTTTTAATAATTATACCGTAGTGGACAAACGTAACAATGTAGATTCCCGTTATGAGCATGTGTGCCTGTCTCTCTCTGTTGTCAGATCTGACCTATGAGTACGAGGGGGCTCTTATAGAGTTGATGATCTGTGCCATGAGAGAGGCGGCGGAGGCAACCCCACCTGTTGGGAGAGCTAAGGGCAAGAAGGTGGATACACACACACACACAGACACACACACACACACACACACACACGCACGCGTATTTCCTCTGTAAGTATATGCAGTCATGATACTTGGGGGGGGAGATGTAATTTTTTTGTCTTTACTTCCTATCCATTTTGGTTCAAGGTGAGCCGGAGGCATTATGGTTTCGGGTTGTCCATCCGATGTTTGTTAACGCGATATCTCAGGAACGCCTTGACGGAATTTTGTCAAATTTGGCTCAAATGTCCACTTGGACTCCAGGATGAACTGATTACATTTTGGTGGTCAAAGTTCAAGGTCACTGTGGCCTCACAAACGCCATTTTCTAGCTCGTTAACACGATATCTCAGAATTCTGTCACATTTGGCTCAAATGTCCACTTGTACTCCAGGATGAACTGATTAGATTTTGGTGTTTCAAAGGTCAACGTTCAAGGTCACTGTGGCCTCACGAACATCATTTCCTAGCTCGTTAACGCCATATCTCAGGAAAGCCAAGACGGAATGTCGTCACATTTGGCTGAAACGTCAAAGTCTGGACAGACATGGATGTCGACTGCTCAGTGCTCACTTGTTGGCAGAGGCATATATCCGCGGTGCGGTCGTTCTATTATTATTATTTTTTTTACTTTTTATATACGATGTACCAAAAATATAGGTTTGAAGTAGCTTCAAAACTACAGTTTGCAACCTTTGGACATTAGAAGATAATAAATAAGTAGGATATATCACACCCTGTCAGTCTGTCTGGACGTATACCATTTGACCAGCAGACAAAACCTGTGACAAATTTAGTGTTGGAACTTGGCCAATTGAGGGAGAGAGGAGAGCGGGTCTAATAATATACTTTGTATCTCAAGACAAAAAGTTGCGTAATGTATCTTTAAACACCGGCGCTAGACTTTGTGGTCTTTTTGGGGAATCGGGCGAAATGTACAATTTTTAATTCATCCTTTTCTCAAGCAGTTGGGTTTTATTTGGCTGTGGTCACATGAACACACAGACAACATGGTACTACACACAGACTCTAACATGATACTGCTATCTGCTATGTTTCTTTCTCTGTACACTTGCACGTGTGCATGGTTGACGTGCTGGCCTGTGACCGCTCCACCGAATGAACATGTGGATGATTTAGACCATCAGCATGAAGGATAAGAAGATCCAGGCTCAGGACAGGAGACGCATCACCGCTCACTTCATCCCCCTACTGCCACAGCTGCTGGCCAAGGTACAGACACCATTTAGAGCTGGCTGACAAGTAACCTTTACTCCCTTAAGAGACAAACATTGATACTTTGTACATCAATCCATGGTCCACAAATGGCTGAAGCAACACGTTCTTTTGAGATTTGTGTGGAACACAAATCATCAGCACAGCAGTACCACCTTCATTTCTACACCCAAGAGGAATGTTACTACTGTGTCATAATGTTCTCTTCCATAGCCTGTTCTATGGTCTGCTTCCTATATTTTGCCACCAGCTAGTCTATATAAGTTCTGCATGTTGCCCATACAGTTGAGCAATGTTTCCAGAATATACCCTGCTAGCTAGATTTTGTTTGCAGTCCCCTATTAGGCCATTTTGGCATTCATTCATTTTCCTCCTTCGTGTCTTGGCATCCTGTAGTCATTATCTCGACAAGAACACCCTGATTAAAAACAGGAATAGGTCACTGCTGGTCAATTTGAATTCATTGAGCATGAATTTACACTACTGTCGGAGACCCAAACTTAACCAGGCCAGTTTCTGGGAGGACTAGTAGTGTTATATTTTAATGAGAGTGAAATGGATGCTGAATTAATGTGTTGGTTATCCACATATTTTGTCTTTATGTGACATTTTTAAGTCCTGGATCTCTTGTTTTCCTCCTCCCATCACTGACCTCCAGTACTCAGCAGATGTCGAGAAGGTGACGCGCCTCCTGGAGGCTCCGCACTACTTCGACCTGGAGACGTACAGCAGCGGACTGGAGAAGGTAGGAGGGGTGGAACCCTGTAGGACCAATAGAATTTCCCTGCAGGGATAATGAAGTCTTCTTCGGATCATGAACCGTTTTTTTTTACCTCCTTGCAAATCTATAGAAATGTAAATTGTGTCATATCATTGACCATTGGCTTGTTTGCAAACCATGTGATCATGGTGGAGGGTAACCAGCAGCAGGCTACATAGCAAGCGATAGCAAAGCAAATAGCGTAATAAACTAGAGCAGGGAGTTCCCCAAGCCCCGGTAGCCGGCGATTTCTCCGCCTACTGGGCTCTGGCCTACCGGTTACTTTATACACTGATTTTTTTTTTTTTTTTAACAGTGCACCTGAACGCAACATACAAGATACCCGCTGAATAAGTGTCCAAATGTTCATGTCATTCTGGCCAATACTCCACTTCTGTTATAACATTTCAGTCTGGAATATGGAATATCTTTCAATAATCTTTATGACTAAAAGGCTAAAAGTAATCTCATGTGTAAGAAATGACTGTTCTACATTGAAGTAAAAAATGTAAATAATTAACTTGTTCGTTTTGGATTTATTTAGCTTCAAGAGTGCATTTTTGTTCGTGTGACCCTCAACACAGGCTTTGAGAATCCCGGGCCACTTACTGATACTTATGCTTACATTAACCCACTCATATTCTGGTTTATTTAATGAAAAACATCCTGCATTTTAGTTTAAAATGTACACATTTTTCTTACAGGGGGCATGGCCCCGCGAACCCCCCAAGAGGGTCCAAGCAAGGTCTACCCACCATAATCTCTCCAAATCCTGTGGGAAACATACAGTTATTAGTATTTTCTTTGTTCTTGAAAATATACATTGCCTGTTTGTGTTTTGCCATATGGATATTGTTTTATTTATAATTAAATTGAGCATTGCGCCTTTATAAGAATGTTTATTCGTATTCTTTCAATTGTCAGACTCATGGATACATATTTGAGGTTTGTTTATTAATTGGGAAAAGGACCACTGGAGCAAACGCCGCGAACATGATCCGGCTACTTTTGGCCTGCATTTAATCCTTTTTCAATCTGACTGGCTACTCAAAAGTTTGGGGAACTCACCTGTCTCACCTATTGACCTACCAGCACATGTCAGTAATCACAATGAACGCTGGCTGGCTCCCTTCATACGGGTCAACATGGCGGTGTTCACTCTGCTGATCCCCCCCCCCCTCCACACTCTCCCTCCTCTCTGCCAGCATCTGGACCTGCTCGTGTCCCAGGTATGTGGCATTGTGGAGAAGCACACGGACGCGGGCATCCTGGAGACCTGCGCCCGCCTGGCCAGCGCCCTCAACTCCGACAGCTACAGTTTCTCGTCCCGCGTACACCTGGCCTTCAGCCAGCTGCTGGACAGAGTCACCGAGTGCATCAACACCTACCTGAGTGACCTGCTGCAGGTTAGCCCAAGCACATCCGCCAAGCACCCACATGGTCAAATATACATCAGATGGCAATATGGTCCTGCCCCCTTTTAGACTTAGACTCCTGGAAGGGACATTCATTTTCACTGTCCTGTACATTACAGAATCCGTACAAAGAGAACATAACATAGAGACAACTCTTAGATATCGACACAAACACAGCAACAACAACAACAGTGTGGCGAGACAGACAGACATCAACATAACAGCAGAGACAACGACAGCAACAGTGTGGCGAAACAGACAAGACAGATCAGCGGGGCCTGCTGTTCAGAGCGGCTATGGCTGCAGGGATCAGGCGGAGTTCTGTACCTGCGGGGAAGACACAAGCCACTCGCCGTTGTCTTCAATGTAAAATAGCAGTACCAAAAACCATAGAAAAACAACAGAATTAATTTTGTTTATTAATGACCCAAAGACACCATGACATGACAATATATTACAACTCGTCTGGCGACAGAATGCGCAAGATACACAGGGAATATTACTTGAACGCATCTAAAATCTAAAATTTTCCTCATGCAGTAACAAGCCTTGAAACCTTTTCTTTGTGGTTGAGTGTTGCTGTAATATAGACAGTTTAAGGGCCTGTGTCCATCTAGCGTCTTTTCATCAGCTTCGGCGTCTTTTTTCAGTTGTTTCCAATGGGGGGAGAGCGTATGCGGGCGCACACGGACGTCTAGAGAAAGTGCGCTGCAACCAGCGTCTATTTTCACAGCGCTCCGGCGTTTTTGTGCGCCCGACTCCCAGCGCTTCCAGCTGAAAATATTTTAACTTTTCAGAAAGACGCTGGTGTCGGGTGCTGCTTTTCTGGCAACTTAATCATGGAGAAACTATCGCAACAGAGACAGAAAGGCTCAATTGTGGGAGCAGATTGGCTAGACACTTGATATTTCTGGTGAGTGTTGTTGGTATGTGTGTTGTTTGCTAATGTTAGCTGTCAGCTATCAAGCTACTACCGCACGGAACTAACGTTAGTTTCATACTGCTTCCTTGTATATTGTGCGCTGAGATCAGCGCTCCCCAGCGCACTCCCAGCGTTTAACGGTGGGAAAAAGATGCTAGGTGGACACAGGCCCTAAGACCATTTCTACTACATTTCTAGAGCTACTGGGTGCTGCTACTGTCATTCTGCTCCAGTGCGCACTGTGCAGCTCCTATGGCAACAACTGACATGGACAAACGTGTCATTCTTAAAGAGACAGGCGCCGGTCAAAATAACAAATTATAAATAATAATTAACACCTTAAGTGCCATAGCCGAAATAATTCGTCTTACATAATCCAACGCTTAAGTGCCAGAGCCGAGTTTACTCGTCTTACATAAACATTTTTTTTTTTTGACGGTGGGACATCAATCAACAACTTTTACATCTTCGAGATCACTATTGGAGCAAGATAATGTGTATAATCTATTTTACCGACCCACTAAGTGTTGACAGTGCTCCCCCAGACGACCGAAATCAAAGAAAAAACTGCCGCGGGACCAAGCCGTTCAAGGAAATGCCGTGGCGATTTTACAGTAATCCATTCAAGACTTGTCTTGCCTGAGAGCGGCCGCGCACCGGCAGCAGCACACAGAGAGCGGAGAGCGATTTGCAAAATAGATCATAGGTAAAACACACTTTGAAACACCTCAGAAAGGCCAGATTCAACATCTGCCCATCGCCCACGCATTCCCCGGCCCATCTTGACTCGCACAAGGAGCGTCCGCACGCAGGCAAGCAGGCAGGCAGGCACACAGGCAGGCAGCAGCAAAAGCGCTTCTGACACGCCCGCTGTACAGCCAGGAGGAAGGAGGAGAAGACACACGGAGGGAGGAGTTTGAATGAGAGGGGTGTTTCCTGTTGTTATGGAGGAAATTACTGTTCAAAACTATTGTTTAGAATGTCTGACGGTCTTACTGATGCCAAAAATGAATGGTTAAAGTGACTGTTTCACAAAAAGCCATTTATCTCTGAATAAATTTCCAGACGCTGAAACCATGCTGTACTCAACGGCTAATATCTACATAACTACTAACTCTGCAAACTAACTCTTTTAGACAGAGAAAGCACACATTCTATTAGTTATTTTTAGATGATTGGTGTTCATGAATTCTTAACAGAAAAGAATGCTCGGCTGTTCTAAAATGAGCCAGAATCGTCAAAAACACCCCTGGCACAACTTACCTACAGGAATGAAAACATGGCTGGCATTCAATGTGTTAAATAAACGATTTTCGACTTTCAATAATAAAAGTCGATCTTGATCATGAAAACGATTATTCGAAAATTCGAAATTTGTTGCCCATCCCTAATGTCTATATCGTTAAGTCATGTTTGGATATGATATTCCTGTAGTGAAGATGGATAGATGGCGACTCTTCCCATAAGTGTGTGTGTGTGTTCTTGCATGTATGTGTGTGTACTTAGGATACTGCGGATGAGGATGACATGTATAGTGCAACCAGTGCTTTGAAGAGGATTGCAGCTTTCAGCACGTAAGTGTGTGTGAGTGTGAGCATGGCACAGACTATTCCTTACACATAAGTGTGTGTGTGTGTGTGTGTGTGTGTGTGTGTGAGTGTGAGAGCAAGCATGGCACAGACTATTCCTTACACAGATGTGTGTGTGTGTGTGTGTGTGTGTGTGTGAGAGAGCAAGCATGGCACGGACTATTCCTTACACAGAAGTGTGTGTGTGTGTGTGTGTGTGTGTGAGAGCAAGCATGGCACGGACTATTCCTTACACAGAAGTGTGTGTGTGTGTGTGTGTGTGTGTGTGTGTGTGAGAGCAAGCATGGCACGGACTATTCCTTACACAGAAGTGTGTGTGTGTGTGTGTGTGTGTGTGTGTGTGAGCAAGCAAGCATGGCACAGACTATTCCTTACACACAAGTGTGTGTGTGTGTGTGTGTGTGTGTGTGTGTGCGTGCAGGGCCCGAAATTAACTTTTTGACCCACCGGCCAGTGGCGGGTAGATGGAAAAAATCTACCCGCCAAGCATATTTCTTACCGGCCCAAAAAAAAACGCATTTTTGTGTCACATATATCCATATATATAAATTTTTTTCAGTACATTTCAAGTAGATAAGGTATTACGTTGAAGAATACGGTACACACTTAAATAAGAGGCCAGAGTAAAATTTGAAGCAAATTATTTTAATATATTGATTGATGATTGATTAATCAATACATGTCAAGTCAATCTTATCAATACATGTCAAGTCAATCTTGAGCTTAAATTGTAACCTAATGTTAAACATCATCAGACTCCTCACTCTCTACCCTCTTTGCAGGATTTAACAGAACAGAAGTAATTTTGAAGGTTTTGTAAACATAACTCCTCAGACTCCTCACCCTCTCTCTACTTCTCCTCTTTGCAGCCAATGTGACACTGGCTCTGTTCATGGTCACCAACGGCTTCCAGCTTCATTGATTTACTACCGATGACAAACGTGTTGTTTCTATTTTTCTTTTTGGCATACTTGCGGCACACGGAACAACTCATCACTACAGCCCCAGCATCATACTGTAGCCAGTCTCTTGAAACACCGCTATCGCCAAACTTCCACTCCTCTCGAAACTTTCTTTTGTTAGGTGGTCCCGCTCTCGCTGCCGCTTCATCCTTTTCATCGGTTTTCTTTTTAGCGGCCGGCTTAACTCCCTCGATATGGTTCCACATTGTAACCCATTTAACGTTATATTAAGCTAACGTTAGCTTAGCTATAGCAGGCGGACCGGCGTAACGTTAGCTCCCTGCAGTGCAAAAAGGCGCTGCAGAATGCAGATGGCCACGGCCAGTCAGCACAGAAGAGTAGCGGATGTGACGTTCGTAAACAAGCCAAAAATGAGGCCGGAGATGACGCGCAAGGAGAGATTAAGGGCTGCAATAAAGGTGACTGTCGTAAGACCGAAACACACCGCAGTTTTAATTATTTTACATGACTATTTTGTTACCCGCCACGTGGCGGACAGCCCTTTTATGTCACTCGCCAAAGCTAAAATATGCCCGCCATTGGCGGGTGGCGGGCTCTAATTTCGGGCTCTGTGTGTGTGTGTGAGCATGGCACAGACTATTCCTTACACAAAAGTGTGTGTGTGTGTGTGTGTGTGTGTGTGTGTGTGTGTGTGTGTGTGTGTGTGTGTGTGTGTGACTGTGTGTGTGTGTGTGTGTGTGTGTGTGTGTGTGTGTGTGTGTGTGTGTGTGTGTGTGTGTGTGTGCCTGCCTGCCTGTATGTGTGTCCGTGTTTCCCAGTGCCAAGGACGTGACGGGCTTGAAGCTGTTGGAGCCATGCATGCAGCTACTGAAGAGCAGCGTGGAGTCTAGAGACTTTGACAAGGACAAGGAGGTGTGTGACAATCACACACAATTTCATATTAGGATGGCAGTGTGGTGATTATGGAGGCCGCAATAATATCTACTATACTAATAATAATAATTTAATATAATTTTAAATTGAAAAAAATGTACAGCCTTTATTTTACTAAAGCATTGTGTCACTTCATTCATCTGTTGTGTGTGTGTGACGGCAATGTTGTGATGTATCAAACTGTGTAGCAGCAGAGTAATGTTCATTCTATCACATTATTTTTTTATTTAACCAGGAAAGTCCCAATGAGATTAAGAATCTCTTTTTCAAATGCTGTTCAATCTTGCCTGGTGGTGGTTTATATTGTCAGCCATTTGGCAAAATAAATAAATAAATAGATTTGTGATTTAAAAAGAAAAGGTTTCCCCCCCAGAAAGATTCAGTCTGGTGGAGAATTTGGCTAGTAGAGCATAGGGAATTTCATTTCCCACCCGTGAGACACACACACACACACACTAGGGCTGTCACTTTTTCCCAAAATAAAGTTCGAACGAACTTTAATTGCCCGCAAAATGTTCGAATATATTCAAAGTTTTTTGGTTAATTAATTAAAAAAAAAAGATTGCAGGCCAGGCCACCGGGCATCAGCCCGATAATGCAGTCCGTGCCTGCCGATTACATCGTATAAATATATATAATATAATATAAAATATTAAAAGAATATTAAAAAAAAATCCTCAGCTGTCATGGTCCAGTCAGTCAGCTCCTCTCCGCTGCTGTGTTAGCTTGGACGCTCACAGTCACAACACTGCCTCACAAACTTGGCTGCATCCAACTCGAGACAACTTTTCAGACCCTGGAGACAATCTTTCTCAGAAGAGACTAACGCGACAAATCTGGAGACTTTTTCTGACATGGGATTAACATTACCAGCAAGCAGCAGTTGGTTAATTTTGGTTACCGGTAATTAAAAAAAAAAAAAAAAAAAAATCGAACGGGTCAATTATACATTCGAACATGCCCTCCTCCCCCACATTCGAAGTTAAATTCGAATTTCGAATAAAAAGTGACAGCCCTAACACACACACACACACACACACACGCAGTCTTCACATCCCTGTGGTGAGTTGATTGACTTGCTTTTTGTCATTTCAGCTCGTGGTCTCGGCCCTGAAGTGTGCTGCGTTCCACCTGATCTGGACCAAAGTGAAGCTGGTCAGATCCACGCCAAACGAGGTGCTCCTCTCCCCTCACATCACATCATAACACAGCTTGAGTCCTCTTTCTCCACCCTCTAAAGCTGCTTTCATACTTAGTCCTCTTTCTCCACCCTCTAAAGCTGCTTTCATACTTAGTCCTCTTTCTCCACCCTCTAAAGCTGCTTTCATACTTAGTCCTCTTTCTCCACCCTCTAAAGCTGCTTTCATACTTAGTCCTCTTTCTCCACCCTCTAAAGCTGCTTTCATACTTAGTCCTCTTTCTCCACCCTCTGATGTGGAATGGAAAAGCAGGTCGGGGAATGGTTATCATACTGGACACAATGCTCGCGTTCACCTCGCCAAGCCGGCTGTGCGCGGTGGCGGGTTGCTGGAGCACCGCTTCCCGGGGAGAGAGAGCAGAGAGAGAGGGGCCAGTGAGGTGAAGCGAGCCGCTCTGACTGGACTCCAGCCGAGCGGGACTCGGCCGCATCTCTGTCTCCACGGCTTATTTTCGACTTGCATGTGTGACAAACTGCGAGCTTTGTCTACTTCACTGACGGTGAAAAAAATCCACAACGAGGAAGGTATGCTGGCGTGTGTGGTGTGGTGGCTGGGTGCCTGTCTCGGTGCTTTGGGGTGCGCGCACGTCATGTGAAAATCGGCTCACAGAATCGGCTATTTAGAGTGACCGGAACAGATCACCGATCGAGGCCGATCACGTGAAAATCGGCCATTTCCGGTCACGTGCCGATCGATCGGTGCATCCTTAATTATGACACAAATGACAAAAAAAATAAATATATATATATATATACAAGTGCTTTTTTTACATTCAACAATACAGTTTACTCAGTGTGAGTGAGTGTGCAGACAGACACACAGACAGACAGACAGACAGACACACAGACAGACACACAGACACACACACACACACACACACACACACACACACACACACACAGAGAGAGAGAGTTCTGTCCACAGCTGCTGCTGGATCGCACCTCCTTCCCCCGCAAATTAGCATAGGAGGGGAACACCCATCTGGTCTGAGATCAGCATCTAGCCTCCTCTGCCTCTGCTGCATCGTTTTCCTCCTCTCGTTCGGGCTGCCTGGGACGAATGCTGCGACACAGGAACGGGTCCGGCTTGGCTTTGGGACCAGGCGCTGGAACCGGATCGATCATGTTCGTCACGGGTTTGACTACTGCGAACAACTCAATCCCGGTTCGCCCTGCAGCAAGGCGAGCAGTGCAGCGCGCCGAGGGGCGTTTCAATGGCGTTTCTCCTCTCTACAAGGAAGCGCGTTTCTCTGTTTTTCCTCCTGCTCATTTCAAAACAACAGCTGCGGTATGTGTTTGATCGCGTGTTGTCGGCTTGCCTTTGAGGCTAGGGACCTGATAACATGTCACAGGCTGGGGAAGTGTTTGAACTACGCGCTGCACTAATAAAAACAAAAACACGTCAAACACGTCATTGGCTGGGAGGGCTATTCCTGATAACACGTCAAAGACGTCTTTGGCCATGAATGAGTTAATGTTCTAAACACACACAGATGTTTTGATACATGTTTCACACCTCTGCCCTCTTTCCCTCCATCGTTGTTCCTCCCAGGTGGAGATGAAGCATCTGAAGGAGGAGGTGGATTCCTTCTGCAGTTTGTGCTGTACATGTCTGTCTGTCGGCCATGCAGAGATCAGAGACCAGGTGAGAGCTTCTGCAGTTTGTGCTGTACATGTCTGTCTGTCGGCCATGCAGAGATCAGAGACCAGGTGAGAGCTTCTGCAGTTTGTGCTGTACATGTCTGTCTGTCGGCCATGCAGAGATCAGAGACCAGGTGAGAGCTTCTGCAGTTTGTGCAGTACATGTCTGTCTGTCGGCCATGCAGAGATCAGAGACCAGGTGAGAGCTTCTGCAGTTTGTGCTGTACATGTCTGTCTGTCGGCCATGCAGAGATCAGAGACCAGGTGAGAGCTTCTGCAGTTTGTGCAGTACATGTCTGTCTGTCGGCCATGCAGAGATCAGAGACCAGGTGAGAGCTTCTGCAGTTTGTGCTGTACATGTCTGTCTGTCGGCCATGCAGAGATCAGAGACCAGGTGAGAGCTTCTGCAGTTTGTGCAGTACATGTCTGTCTGTCGGCCATGCAGAGATCAGAGACCAGGTGAGAGCTTCTGCAGTTTGTGCTGTACATGTCTGTCTGTCGGCCATGCAGAGATCAGAGACCAGGTGAGAGCTTCTGCAGTTTGTGCTGTACATGTCTGTCTGTCGGCCATGCAGAGATCAGAGACCAGGTGAGAGCTTCTGCAGTTTGTGCTGTACATGTCTGTCTGTCGGCCATGCAGAGATCAGAGACCAGGTGAGAGCTTCTGCAGTTTGTGCTGTACATGTCTGTCTGTCGGCCATGCAGAGATCGGAGACCAGGTGAGAGCTTCGTTACCATCGCCATGATATATGTAAGGGATCAATCATCTTTGAATAGGTGGCTGAAGGTTTGCCTGTGCGAAATGCGCTAAAACCGTTTTAGCGCACATCCCCTCGCTGATTATTCCGCTTATAACATGGTCACTTGCCAAAGAAAAAAGATAGGTGCGCGAGATGCCTTGTCTATATACAATTAAGTATGTGGACTTTGTTTTTTGTTTGTTTCAACTTCTGTGGCCGGCCACACCTATGCTGTTTTACGTGCGATTGGGTGAAACCTTCATGGTGTGTAAAGGGCACCTGTGCGGGTGACCTGACAGAGCCAGATCTTTTAATTAGGCTAATTAGCTAATGATGTGATGTCATCAGTGATGATGTCAAAAATGATGTTATAAGGGCACACACACACACACACACACACACACACACACACACACACACACACACACACACACACACAAGGAGGCATTGTGACAAGACTGATCAGTGATGTCATAGGAGGGCACACACTGATGATGTCATTAGTGGTATAATGAGGCACACACACAAGGAGGCATTGTGACATCTCTGATGCAATAACATTTAGTGAGCAACACACAAACACGCACAATAAGGCAGGCCAGTAGGGCAGGCGGGTCCGAAGGCATGGAGCACGCAAGAGGCCTAGTGGTATAAACATAACAATGTAGCCATATCATCAACAGCATTTATAACATTTAGCAATTCATAACATCTATCAATTCATCAAATTACATTATTAAAAGTGAAGAAAGATCAAAGTAAATAAATAACACCTGTTACACATGCAAATGATTTTGTAAAAGGCCACAGACAAATGGAATGTTTTGAGACTGCTTTTAATAGAGGTGACAGTGGGAGCACATCTTGGTAGATCTGGAAGTTTATTCCAGCAAACTGACTAAAAGCAGCTTCCCTGGATTGTGTTTTCATCCTGGGAGCAACTAACACACACGTCTCAGCTGACACGTCTCTAACACACACGTCTCAGCTGACACGTCTCTAACACACACGTCTCAGCTGACACGTCTCTAACACACACGTCTCAGCTGACACGTCTCTAACAGACACGTCTCAGCTGACACGTCTCTAACAGACACGTCTCAGCTGACACGTCTCTAACAGACATGTCTCAGCTGACACGTCTCTAACACACACGTCTCAGCTGACACGTCTCTAACAGACACGTCTCAGCTGACACGTCTCTAACAGACACGTCTCAGATGACGTGTTTATGGACAAGCCAAAAAATGAAAGCTAAACAGCTTGCAGAAAATGAGCAAGGCGGTAGTTCAGGCAGGCCATGGAAGTCAAGCCCAACTTAAAGTCCCTGGAAACCAGATTTTTTTTATTTATCATTTAGCATTTTGAGTTCATCACATCACAGGAACCTATGTTAATATGCCACCAGCCAAATTTGAACGATGATGAACGTCGCAAATTATATAAATTTAGGTTTGACAGTCATGACAAAAGTCATGAGAATCAATTAGATTTTAGACTCTCTTTTCTCCCGCGGACTGTGTGGGCGTGTCCCGTGTGTGTGCGTGCACTGCAGGTCTCCTCTGAGAGAGAGAGAGAGGGAGGGAAACGGAGAGAGAGAGAGAGAGAGGGAGGGAAACGGAGAGAGAGAGAGAAGGAAAGAGAGATGGAGTGTGTGTGTGTGTTCGCTCGTTGCTCGGCGCATTGACAGAGAGGAAGAGAGACTGCCAATAACTGGGTTTCCATCCACCTCTGGATATTCGCATTTACCCAAAATGCGAATATATAAACGAATGGAAACACCAGAAATTCGAATAAAGGTCGAAATATCGCATAAAAGTTTTTACGCTTGGAGGGGGTGGATTTATCAGCGTATCGACAGTAGGAAGATGCAAACTTTTGCAATGGAAACAGATTTTGCGAATTAACGATGACGTACCGGATGTGACTTCACTTCCGCTTTATGCTACTCCGGGGGAAAATGGCGGCGATTAGTGCCAGGTAGTCTGAATGAAATTGAATGTAACGTTCCCAATTCTATGTATTCAATTCTAAAAAACGACCCTCAACATTTGGGAAGGCTAAGCCACACAACTAGTTTGTTATAATCGAACGTCATGCTTTGAAGGCGACTTTACGACGATGAGGAAGGTGAGGACTCAATCAAAGCAGGTCTCCGCTGACGGAGATCTCTTACAGGCACGTTACGCCTCCTCCTGACGAGAAGCGCCACCTACTGCTCAACCTGCCGACTCCCAAAACTCGCTAAACAAAACTGAATGGAAACATGCATAAATTCGCATTTTATTTTGCGGATTTTCACAAAATTCGCTTGAATTATGTGATACATTTGGATGGAAACCCCATTACTGTGATTGCACAGCGCTACTGTGTGTGTGTGTGTGTGTGTGTGTGTGTGTGTGTGTGCGCGTGTGTGTGTGTGTGTGTGTGTGTGTGCGTGTGTGTGTGTGTGTGTGCGTGCGTTCGTGTGTGTGACAGTGAGAGAGAGAGAGAGAGAGAGAGCAGCATACACAGGCACACAGAGCGGGAGGTACGGCTCTGGCGGGAGGGAGACAGACAGACACTGAGCGAGCGCTGTGATTGGCCAAATCTTATGACGTGATAAGATCATTCAGTTTAGCACCGCGCGCACCGCTCTCTTCAATGAGGAAAATCCAGAAATCCAGACCTTGTAGAAAAGTGGTGATTTTGGGGCTTTGGGTTGAAAGTAATGTCTGCTACTTTCTGAGGCACACAATTACTCACATAAGACCCTAAATTTAATAGTTAGAAGGTTTTTGTGGATTTTGGTTTCCAGGGACTTTAAACCCATTCCACAGCTGATTAGGAGCTGATCTGCTCCTAACCTTCTTCAGTCTGCCTATCATTGCTGCTTCCTCTGCAAGCCATTTGCAACCCACCTCCTCTCCAGCTCCTCCTTTCATCCTGTGTCTGACTTAAATGATGTCATTTCTGTTGTCATTGTTGCTGCTCTGTTCTGTACCTGGGGGTCTTTTGCTGCTCCTTGCCTTTAAAGCTATTCCATGGTGCTCATGGAAGGGCAGCCAGGGAGCCTCCAGAACGGAGCCATAGAGACACTGCGGAGCGCGTCATCATTCAGAAGCCACGCCCAAAACGGGGGGAAACAAAAACTCCCATCCAATCCTGGCGTTCTCCTATGCATGGTTGTGTGTTGCACACAAAAATCATATATACGGAAGATGAACACTCCAACTTACTTCCTTGACAGCAACATCCACATTTTTCTTCTCGCCAATTCTCAATGGCTTCCTTGTTTTCCTCGGGACTACAAAAAAACTTTAACTGCCGATTTTTTACATTTGTTGTCTGCGCAGCCCACCACACAACAGCTTTTAGCTATGTTTAAAGCCCCATTCAGCAACTTTTCCAAGTTTTGCTATTGGAGAAACTGCACTCTCTGGGTGCAACAGTATATCGATATCGCCGTTCAAAGTCAACAAAACACAGCGCCAGAAAGCTCTATGTTGTGACATCGGGTACTCACCACGTGATGAAATAATAATCCATAGTTACGTGAAACGTCATTTTCGTAGCAAATCCGCATCGAGTTACTTCCTTGTTTCCAGGAACACAATGCTCCCGCTGTACAGCGCATGCGCGCATCTTGCCTCCGGGACGCAGGCACCAAACTGCTTAGTCCCAGGAGAGGCCTTTGGAGGGCGCTGTGTGACCAATAGAGGTGACATTCTCCCTGTTACAAGTCACTCTACCATCCTCAATGACTAAAAAGCTGTTATATTAAGGGGAAAAAGTTACTGATTGGGGCTTTAATTCAAGGAATATGACGCTGGCGTGTGGAAATGAACGGAGCATTTCCCCCGTGATGGGCGTGGCCTATTTCATGCAGTGTCTCTATACCGCCAAATATAACTTGTGCAAATAAAATCTTTAATTGGATCTAAAGTGGTCTTGTATTTTGGACTGAAGTGGTCCTGACATTGCTGGCGCTGTTCAATGGCGACCCGGTTTTGCTCTCCGACTCTGAGAGCGAACCAAGCAGAATTTCGCTCGTGATACTTGTACCATGAAGTGACAATAAAGTTAATCTCATCTCATCGACTGAAATCTGTTTAGTCTCTGCTCTATTTGGTAGCCTGGCATTGTGGGTGAGAAAGTCATATTCATGTCCTTAACCCATTGATACCTGATGCAGCATTTGCGTGTATATCCCTCATTTGTGTGTGTATCCCTTTAAGACCGCGAACCGCGTGAAGTCTTAAAGGGATACACACACAAGTGCTGCATCAGGTATCAATGGGTTAAATGCCCTCATGCCCTGTTGAATCTCTGTCATGTTTGCTTGTTACTGAAATCACAATTTGAGAATTAATTCAATGTGTGTGTGTGTGTGTGTGTGTGTGTGTGTGTGTGTGTGTGTGTGTGTGTGTGTGTGTGTGTGTGTGTGTACCGGCAGGTGTTTGAGCTGCTGTGCGACTTGCTGGTGTTGTTTAACAAGGCTTCGGTTCGCTCTGAGCCTGCCCTCCAGACGCTGGTCTACTCGCCCTCCCCTAACCTGTGGGCTGAGATGACCAATTTCCTCGTGGACCACATCTTCACCGACCCTGAAGACGACGAGCTCGCCGGTACCTCCTTCACCAAGCAGAACTACATGTCCCACACTCTGGATCTACTCTTATTAAATGGTCGCTCTTTTATTGACAAAGTGATGAAGTTGACTTCATCGTCTATATTTTAGAACAACTTTTAAGAAAATATTGTTTCTACCCACAGTGGATATGTTGTGAACTCCTTAATTTTAAAACTGCCAAAGCTCTCCCGTAGGACATCTACCCCCATCTGTGCCTTAGGACAAAGTTTTAGATCTCTTTTTTTGAGGATCTGATTTTACAACTGTTTTCACAGAGAACTGCCAATTCCCAAGCCAAACACTGCTTAACTCAGAAGCTGTGCATCTCATTGCATGTTTTATTTTGCTTGTGCCTTATCAACACCTCAAAACATTCTCACTGCCTCTCTTGTCTACATCTCTCACGTTAACTGTCGTGCTGTTACTCCCCCGTCTTCTCTCCTTCTCGCCACTCCCTCTCCTCTAGGTGAGGAGGAGGAGGTGCTGAAGATCAGAGCTCTACAACGGAGGCGCAACCAGCTGGCTGGCTACTGTAAGCTGATCATCTCTGGAGTCGTGGACATACGCGCCGCCACAGATCTCTGGAAGAACTACAGCAAGGTGGGGAGGAGGAGGAAGATGGAGGCCTTAAAGACAGATGGGAGTTAAAATGCGGGGGGGGGGGGGGGGGGGGTTAAGGGGCTAGAACTGGAGAGGAAGAATGAAACTTAGGACAAGATGGGGAATATAAGGTAGAAGATGGGGGCAAGAAGCAGTATTTTGTTGGGGAAATATGTGGCACTGAAAAAGGCAATACAAATGTACACAGAATAGAGTATAAGCCATTGTGTTCATTCCAAATCTATGGATTGTCTTTATCATGCTAGTAAGAAATGGCCACCTGGGGGGAAGCACGGTGGCGCAGTGGTAAGCGCTGTCGCCTCACAGCTAGAAGGTCCTGGGTTCGATTCCCACCTGGGACGCTGTGAGCGCTGAAGGAGTGCGTGCCCGTCCGCATGTCCTCGAGTGCCCACAGCCCCTGGGTGGGGTCGTCAAAAGGGCCTTTCTGTGTGGAGTTTGCATGTTGTCCCCGTGCCCCCTGGGGGTTTCCTTCATATAGGAACCCCTCACCAACAGGCCTGTTCGGAGGGAGGGGAACTCGTTGGAATAGCGTGATCCTCCCACATGCTATGTCCTACCGGTGAAGCTTCCCCCTGGCAGGTGAAAAGAAGCGGCTGGCTAACTGCCCATGTCTCGGAGGAAGCATGGAGGCAGTTTCGGCTCTCCCCAGATCGGCAGAGGGTGGAGCAGCAACCACGATAAACAAATGAAAAGAAAGAAAGAAAAAAGAAATGGCCACCTGAAAAAAGAAATGAAAGGAAAAGGACAAACAAGGTGGTAATGATAAACAAGCCAGCGATGTTTAGGATAAGA
Source organism: Poromitra crassiceps (assembly GCF_964638095.1). Taxonomy (NCBI): domain Eukaryota; kingdom Metazoa; phylum Chordata; class Actinopteri; order Beryciformes; family Melamphaidae; genus Poromitra; species Poromitra crassiceps. The sequence continues at coordinate 6,870,102 of NC_139634.1, forward strand.
CTGGGAAACCAAACTGATAGGAGCCAGCGATGTTTAGGATAAAGGTCCTCCTTACACATCAAGAGCGATGCGAATATACGGCACGAAATTGCGATGCGACCATGGTTAGAAAAAATAAACACCGCAATAACGCTCGGCGAAACTTTGCCATTGGTATGCACGGATGCATTAACTGATATAGGTTCGGAAAATATTATTGACGTGCGAATTAATCGCACGGAAAAAAACGCTCCCGATGTGTAAGGACCTTTAGACTGGGAAACCGAACTTATAGGAGCCAGCGATGTTTAGGATAAGACTGGGAAAGCGAACTGATAGGGCAGTAAGGGCACAGGAAGAAAAGTAGATTGTTATAAGAGAAAAGAAAAGTAAGACTACAGGAAATAGTAATAATAATATTATGTTAAAGTGATGAAGAAAATAATGGAGAGGATGTGTGAGTGGAGGAGGGTGAGAAGATATTTTTTTGTTTAAGAACCAGCGAGGGTGTTAAAAAAAAGGGGTGGTTGAAAGAAAAACGGAGGTGACGAGAATAGAAGATCACTTTTGACAGTTCAAACATCTAGTCAGTGCTGGTAACCAGAGCGACTAATGGAGACTGACTAATCACTTGGATCTCCTGGTTTTCTCTAGTTCTACAAAGACTTCGGGGACATCATCAAAGAGACCCTAAGCAGGACCAAGGTCATCGATCCGGTGCGGAGTGCCAAGACTGTCTCCATGAGTCTGCAGCAGGTGTGCGCTCATAATCTGAATATATTCATAACAAATCATTCAACAAGTGCATGCCCTGTGCAGAGCACTGTCAGCTTTTACTTCCTGGTGCAGGTGATGCCACGAAACACCAGGGGCCGGTTGCACCAACTGGTCTTACACTGGTCTTAAGCTAAGTTGGTCGTAACTTTACGACCTAACAGCTACGCCGGTTGCACCAAGACGGCTTAAGCCGTCTTTTAACTACGCCCAGGCGTAAGAGTTACGCCTGGTCAGGAGGAGGCGTAGAGCCTGCCTGTAACAGAGATCTCCGTGTCTTATCAACGGAGACCGTTTTGAGTCCTTACCGTCATCGTCGTAACACAGCCAGTTCTCCATCTTTTGAAGCATGCTTTTAGATTACAACGAGCTAGTTGTGTGGCTTAGCCTTCCAAAATGTTGCCGTTAATTTTTTCGAATTTAATACATAGAATTGGGAACGTTACATTCAATTTCATTCAGACTGTCTTTCTGGCTCAATTGCCGCCATTTTTCCCCCGGAGCGAGGGAGGGTGAGAGGAGGGAGGGTGTTTTACAGTGGTGGCTGAAAGAGCGTAGTGGCACAGTGCTCCAAGCAGGTCGCGAGGCACATTTTTTGCAACATCATCCAATCAGGGGGCATTCCCTGGCAATTCACATGGACGCGCATTGCCACGACCAGCATAGTTAAGACCAGACGTAAGCCGTGTTGGTGCAACAGGCGTAAATCCACTCTAAAGACTGGTCTTAACTAAGACCGACGTAGGAGTTACGACCAGGCATAGTTAAGACCAGTTGGTGCAACCGGCCCCAGATGAGTAGTTGAACACTCTCAAGGCCCACACGCACAGGGAGCGTCAGATCCCAGCGTTTGGAAGCTCACCCATTGTTTTAAACAGCCGAACACCAAGAGCACCAAGAGCGTTTTGACGCGCGTCAAACTGCCTTGACGCTCGTACTCAGAAGCTGTTTCGATTTCCGAGCGTCAAATGAGGTTCCAGCAGCGACCAAAGCCTCTGAGCCCCCCCTCCTCCCTCTCTGCCCACTTCCATCCACGTCTCTGTCTCGATAAAGTAGTGCTCCTCAAACTCTCACGGCAGTTTAAATACAGCAGGCATTAATACGCTACACTAGCAAGACTACAACGTGAGAATAAGGTTCTAAACACATCGGCTAGCAAAACATAGCCTATCCCTGGATGTCATGATGAGATTAGAATAAGTTTGGACAGAATTGCAGAATTTCCCCCCCGCAGCGCTGCCTTTTTTCTCTCCCCCTCTGCACGGCAGACCGACAGACAGGTAGGATGATCCAACAGCCTCTATCCCAAGCTTGCCCAGAATGACGTGCCGAACAAAAGGCTATATTTCCTGCTGCAAAGTCGATCTCTGAGAAGAATACTAGAGGAATAAATGCATTCAAAACATATAATTTGATCCAGAGGAGACAATTGTAGCCTATTCTGTAGCCTACCTTTCCTCTGCAGTAGCCAGGCAGCAGCACTGTGCTCCAAACCGCGCCGGAGCTTCTCCCCATGTTTAGAAAGTGATTAAGTGGTTTATTGAGTCATGTCTAGCAGGGTAACTGTGGCGGATAGTCGGAGACCTGATTCTACGGTTATAATCCACAGTTCATGTTTAGAAGAGGCTTATGAGAGGGGCTCAAAACTACAGTATAACAACTTTTTTTTAAATCGGTCAATTGTGCCTGATTACATATAAATGAGTGGCCTTTTCCCCCAAATAGTGATGGTTCTGTCATTCTGTGGTGTATTACATTTCAGATCTGACGCTTGCAGTGCGTCAAATGACGAGCGTCAGGTTTTGCTCCCTGTGCGTTTTGGGCTTCAGAGAGCGAACCTGAGGACGCCAATAGGCGACACGTGTTGTTCACAAATGCCTTTTTGTACTTCTTAACACTTTGAGTGCCACGGCCATTGGGCAAAAGGTTGCTGTACTGTGCCACATAGGCCGCAATGCATTTTAATATAGCCATATCATTTTTTGTGTTCCTCTTATATGGACAACCAATAGCCTCAATGAAACTTTGAACCCTTCTGTTTCATTTAAAAAAAAAACTGTGTTTATAAACCGTTCCATTTTGGAAATGCACCCCTCTGAAAAAGAGTGTTTTCGACCGAAAAGAGCATGCTGAAATTAGTTTCTGAGATAATCACATCTTTATGTTAGAAAGGCGACAGAATGAAAACATAGCCCAACATCGAGCCTGCTGCTGCCTGGGTGTGTGTGTACTGTCAATGGTTGTATGCTGTTAGTGCCCTGCGTGCCCCACCCCCCTCCTCCTCCTCCTCCGTGGTGGGAGGAGTCGAGTGTCTCTGCTGCAGTTTGCTCTGAGTTTGATCTGCACTGAAAAGTCCGCTGCCTGCATCCCCCCGCTTTTTTACAGCGGGTCCTCGGCTCCCAGCTGAGAATAATGTAACTTTTCAGAAAGACGCTGGTGTCGCCGTGTCGGCAACTAAATCATATGGATGGACTATCGCAGCGGACACGGATGGGGCTCAATTGTGGCAGCAGATGACTGCTGTTCACAGGCACAGCTAACGTAACGTTATGCTTCAAGCATATCAATGGCGATTTCCGTTTCCTCATGACTTCTTCTCTCTTTTCTCCTGGCCTTTGTCTAATCGGGAGGGCACTGTCGCCACCTAAGGGTTCTGTAAAATAGGTTAGACACATTCAATAGCTCCCATATTGTAAGAGGCGATGTAAGAGGCTTAGATCGACATCCCCCCGTCAAAATATGAATTTGGAGTTATTGACGCCATTTGGCGTCGCTGGCAGCCTACGGTAAATTTCTCCTGACGCCATTTGGCGTCGCTGGCACTCAATGTGTTAAAGAAGACGAATTCAAATGAAGCGATTGGGCCTTCTTGTGTGCGGCGACTCTCCTTGTTCAACTACTCATATTAATAATAAACCTTTAGATATTTATACGAGGAATCAACGTGACGTCACGGCACCGCACATCCCCCGGAAGCGCAGCAGTTAACTAGTATGAGTTGTGCCAAACAAACGTTCATATCTCAAAAACTATACATGACATTGCTTATATTTTGACATTCTGAGAGCAGAAGTAGCTCAAGAGTCTCATGTATATATGCATGTCGTGTTAAAAGTTGTGTGAACTGCTGCGGTTTTTAAAATGTAAACAACATAGCTATGGCTAGAGTGAGCACTCAAGGCTGGCTCCATAGGGTCCCATTGCCGTTTTCCCCCGGAAACGCAGGTTTGTTTACCAAAATGCTGCTCGGCTGATCCCTCGTATTGTGTTTTGGCATACTTTAACCAGGAAGTGGCAATTTTGTAGTTTGAATGAGGAATAATGAATGAATGATGAGTGTGCCCAGATGCCAAAATAATCTCACGTGATGTAAGTTGCTTGTTTACAAGTATTTGGCTTTGTCAGTGTTATGTAATGTGTAGCCGCGACGTGCAACTATAAAGGACTAAAGGAAAGTCCTTTATAGTTGCGCATCGCGGCTACGTAATGTTACATTAGCAAGCTTACCTCATTGGCTTGATGTTGACAGAATTTGCAAAACAGCTTATCGCCTGAGTCATAAAAGTCATTAGGATACTGCTCTGCACTCGCTTTTTTGACGACGGTAAAGGGGGGAGCAGCTGGACGCTTCGATGTTGTTGTGGTTTTGTGAAGTAGCATCGAAGCTACGGCTTGTAAACACGCTGGAGCGACCCCCCCCCCCGTAATGTTTCCTATTCACAAAACGTTCCATTCAGTGAACGCCGATTTCTATGGTCCTTGTGTTGTTTTGGTGTGTCTTCTTCTGTGGCGTTTATGGTGTTCAAACAGCGTTTAGGTGCTTTACCACCACCACCTTCTGGATTCGACGTATTAGTCGTGTCGCTTCACGAACCGAACCGCGAAGCCCATACCGTGAATTCACGGGACGAATACGCGTACCGCAAACATAAACGTACACAGATACAGAACAAATACAAATATAGGGGTTACAACATGAAAGGGGATGGTGGAGGTAGAAGTCAGATATTGTAGGCTTTCTTGAAAAGGTGGGATTTGAGTTGGTTTTTGAAAGAAGTGAGTGGAAATAGAACTTCACTGAAGATCAGTCAAACATGTGTTTTCTACACTGTTTACTAGGGGTGGGGGAAAAAATCGATTCACCTAAGTATCGCGATTTTTAATGTCACGATTTTTTGGATCGATCTTTTATTCCAGAATCGATAATCGCAAATTTAAAAAAAAAAAAAAAAAAAAAAAAAAAAATTTTTTTTTTTTTGGGTGCTTGCAGTCAGGCCACTCACTGAACAGCAGACCAGGCGCCGCCTACTGGTTTACTAGTGGTTTTATTACTTTATTAGTTAGTCTGAAGTAATAATTACACTTCAGGGTTAAAGTGGGTGCATCTCATTGTAAAATTGGACTTCAAACGGCCCAAATCTGGCTTCAAGCGGCCCAAATTTCACGCGCGTTGGCCCATATCACCCTGGCCTGCTTGGTATCTAATGCCCGGCCTGAATTATGATCCCAGTCCGCCCCTGTTTTTAACTATATCGCCCAGCCCTACTCATGATATATAATATACAGTCTCTAGTGTATGATTCAACTTTTCCCATGTTCTAATCTAGTGTAAAAAAGCAAACAAACTGAAAAAAGAAAAGAAAAAAATAAACAAAAATCGCAATAAATCGTAATATCGAATCGCAATAATCGTAGAATCGCAATACTTAAGAATCGCAATATAAATCGAATCGGCACCCAAGAATCGTGATAGTATCGAATCGGGAGATAAGTGAATCGCCACAGCCCTACTGTTTACCTACTTGTACCAAATGGGTGGAGTTTACCACATCAAGACAGTTCAGATGGTGTCAGGCAGGTTGGCAGTCACAGAAAATATACTAAATTCACCCTAAAATGCTTCAATTGTACTAATTGTGTTGTCCTGTCCTTTGAATTCTTTGAAAGTCCTATTTAAACTTGGTCTGAAAGGGGGGCAAGTGGAATAGTTTTTCTAGTGTCCTCTAGAGCAGTGGTGCCCAATTTGGGGCCCGTGGGCCAAGTTTGGCCCGCGCTCTGTTTGTTTTGGCCCGCCACGGATTTTGGAAAAAAAAAAAAAGTTATCAGATATCTGCACTGATTGCAAAGGGTGGATGAGCTTTTTCATGTGGTGACTTTGTGAAACAGTGTCTGAATGTGGCTGTGGATACTGTGTTCACTCCTGAGATTGCATGCCTGCAAATTGTCATAAGTTAAGTTAAGTTAAGTTATCCTTTATTTATCCCCTTGGGGAAATTCATCCTCTGCATTTGACCCATCCTCTACTAGGAACCTTCCTAGAACTAGGAGCAGTGGGCAGCCACTGTGCAGCGCCCGGGGACCAACTCCAGTTCTTTTCCCAGTACCTTGGCCAGGGGCACTGACAGGAGTCTTAACCCTAACATACATGTCTTTCTTTGATGGCAAATTGTCATGGCAAATTGTTTACAAAAGATGGACAATAAAGCTGATTTTCAAAGTACCTTGAGGATTTTTCAAGTTGTGAATTAAGTCAAATTTCTCTCTTGATTACAAAGGTGGAAAATACAACTGTTTTTAAGGGTGTTTACTAATTAAATGTTTAAGCTCCCCACAAATGCAGATGTTTTTTTAAATATATATAACCAATTGGCAAATTATTACAATTCCCAAACAGATAAAAAGTAGATTATTATATTGAAATGTTATTTTAGATTTAGAATTCTATTTCTATAAAACACAATACATTTTAATGTAATTCCACAACGTTTATTTTTGGCCCTCGGCCCTCCACCCAGATTGAGTTTTGGCCCTTCATGGGAAAGAATTTGGGCACCCCTGCTCTAGAGAGAGAGTGGCATCAGCGGAGGACCAAAATGCGAGACTCATTAGCCAATGAACAGCCAGGAATGGGTCTCGCTCTACTTTTGCATGCTAAAATAAAGCTGATAATGTACAATTTGATTCAAGGGGGGAAAAACCCTTTCAAAGTACAACACAAACTGTCTATTTTGCTGCAACTCGACAGTGCTACTTAATCCAGGAACTTACTTCCTGGAACTCTTGAGAGTAAAAAAAACTGGTCCATTGGAGTGAATGGAGATGTCGGGACTCTTCTATCTACATGGCTCTGGTTTTTTCCATACGTGAGAAATGTTGACGGTCAATCGTGTGTGTGTGTGTGTATATATGTGTGTGTGTGTGTGTGTGTGTAGCTGTTCTCAGATATCATTTCAGAAAATGGCAACGAGCAGGAACTTGGAGAGATGAGAGTTTTGGCCAAGATGCTGGCCATGAGCTTTGGCGTGGATCCGACTCGCTTCCGTGGACCACTCAAGGCCCTGCACATGTCAGTAACACAAACACACACAGACCAGACCAACGTCTCCGCTCAAAGCTCCAGTAGATGACGTGGAAGTGGTTGGTGCCTCGGCCCATTCCAGAATCACTTCCAGTCACTAACATGGTTTGGTAACCTGCCCGTTAAACTCAAATCACAACTTCAAAACCTAATTAAGAGGGCTGGTCAAATGATCGGCATGCAGCCCCCATCCTCTCTCCAAGAGATGTTCGAGGAGACGGCGAAGAAGCAGGGCCTCAAAATGACCTGTGACCCAAATCACATCCTTCATAAAGAGTATGAGATGCTGCCGTCAGGCAGAAGGTCCAGGTGACCAAACTGCAAGTTGAACAGATACAAATGTTCCTTTGTCCCACTGTCCATTAAAGCTCTCAATAGTAAGAGATGATGAGCTGCAGAGCATCCTGGTGCAGTTCATCATGCTTTACTCTCAGGGAAGCGGTGCAATATTGAATGCTTTTTCTTTTCATTTCAACCTACTGGGGGGGATGGGTCACATTTCTTTTGTGAAGGGCGGGTGCAATATGCTATCACTTTGTATGACTGATGTATGTGTATGTACACTGTAGGTATTTCATGTTAATTGTCGTCCGATTTGCCTGATTGTATGTGTTAATGTGCTATGTCTCTTGATGCCCAAGAAAGATTTCTTGCTTTTCCTTGAGAGCACTTACACACCTAGCTCAATGTTTTCAAAGCTTTCTGTGTTGTAGATGATGTTATGTTCTAAGTATGCTGTGTATGTTGTGTGTGTGCTGTTAGGGATGGTATACGTTTTGCGATGTTGGGCCTAGTGGACGTAGGGCCGCGGCAGCGCCCCCACCTGGCCTTCTTGGAGATCCTCAGCGAGTTCAGTTTCAAGCTGCACCCTGACGACTGCCTCCCGCTGTGAGGAAACAACAACACACATGCAAGCTCATCTACATCTGTACAAATATGTCATATCGTCGCTGTCGCGGCAGGACCTCCAATCTCCACAACATGAACTTTTCAGGAAGTAAAAAAAAAAACCTGTTTGCTCTTAAAATACTGAACCAAACGTCGTCAAAGTTGGCACGTCTTAATTATAGTTAGTTTCCCGCTGAATGTGTCATTACTTTATTAATATCTTACCTGGATAAGCTCAAATGATGTTTATGTTATCAGTCCGACTTGGAAGCACTCTCTCCCAGCCAGGCAGGTGCTCCCCTCTGGTGTGCACATGCACAAGCCGCAGGGGCGCGCGCAGCCGTCCAGCAGTGCTCCCCAGCCTCTCATGGGCGAGGGCTTTGGGATGGGGATGAGGACAGTCTTTAACGTTCTTTAACAGTCTTTAACATTAACGTTACTTTATTCTCATCAGAAACCACTCCGATTTGCATGTTTAAACAAGTTTGCAGCCTAGGAATAACTGGGAAACATTTTATTGATCTATTTACGTCCGAGGAAGCAAGGATTAAACAAAACGATATAGGAAATACACAGCGCGTCTGCCGTGTGTCTTTTCCGGGTTTAGTGTTTTTTCCCCCCGAATTTTGAGGTTTGACTGACAGATTGAGGGCGAATGGCGTTACGAGATTTACTCACAAGCTCGTTTTAATGCTTTTCCATTGGTTGCATTTGGTAAAACCCACACAGAGACGTGAAGGGCCTTGATTCATGACAACAACAAATCTGAAAGAATTGAAATTCGGGGTCCTGTGACGATATAAAGGAATGTTCAAGTTCACTTGATCACTGTTCACCTATACATTATTCTTTCAATGAATCTTAGAACTTACTGAGTCAGAGTAACAACATAAAAGCAGGTCTGCTGCTCTCATTGCAAAACTGGAAATGTCATATAGTTTGTTTGATGTATATAATCAATGAATTTGTCTGAGTTTCCAAGCTACTAAAATCCAACATATATATGTGTAATAGTCCAGAAATCAAAGCAAAGCAACTTGATCTTCTGCCCTTTTCACATGTGGTTAGAGAGGTTAGATTTTCTGATGGAGAAAAATGTCAAATCAGCCAAAACTAGTGGTGGAATCGATGAACTCCTAGTCATTTTTTTTCTAGCCAAATCTAGATGTTGGACATTAAAATAAGCTTTTCAAAGCAAGAAATAATTCAAACATAGAATTGTCAGTGTATGTACAGTATGTGTATGAATCCAGGAAATGTTACTTTAATGTGTACATCAGTCATGATAAAACATGGAATTTGATCTGGCATCATCCAGATAGAAACCCAATAAAGTGCAACCACTGAACAAAGGTTTTTCTTGGTCTTTGTCATCTCCCTGTCATCCCCTCCTAGGTATGCTTTCCTGAAAACAAAGTGTCCCAGTGACGCCCTCTCCTGGCCGGCAGCCTTAATGTACCAGCGCTCCTTAGGGGTGAGGATTGTAACCCCGCATGGCACCCCCGCAACCCCGTCTGGCTCCCCCGCAACTAAACGCAGGCCGCGCACCGAGGGTGAGATGCATGCACATGCATACACACACAACACCATACAGTACATGGGTACACAATACACATTCATTCATGTATTCATATCAATATATGTATCATAAACCCGGGTACATTTGTGAATATGTACATTTTAACCAGTGACTTTTACCGTATCTTATTTCATCTTGATTTTAAGTTGCACAAATGTCTTGTACACAGTATGCTGCTGCTACAGTTGATCTCAGGGGTTTTCAAAGGGCTGGAGAGAGAGAACTGAAGCCTGCCTAGTGTTACTATTTATTGCATGTTCCACTCAGGCATAAAAATGAGTTACAAAAATGTTGTAAACCTCTTTATCTTTATTTTGTAAGATTATTCAAAACATCTTTATCCTTCTTGTTTCAAACATCTGTTTCAAACATTTGAAACGCCTTTATGAAATAATATAACCCTGCAATCCAATAACTAAATTGAAAACGGACTCGACAATAGCCCCGCCTTAAAAAAACCTCAATTCAACAAAAACAACCTTCATTTGTAAGGCCTATCTTTGCGATTTTACTTGGTCAAATATTTGAACAGATCAAAGTCAGTCGGACTTTCTCACGAAACGAAATCATCACTGCACCATGCACTGCTTTTCATATCACTGTCTCGCCCACTGTGCGTAAATCCTTATGTGCGCTCTCGGCAATGCGCAGTGCGCACCATAGCGTTTTCATAGCACTGTCGCTGGATTGTATTGTCAGACATTGGGATGACATTTAGCTTGGCGGCAGCAGCTTCTCCCATCATTACCGAACACATATCTTTAGCAGCAGGGAGGATTAACGTTTCACCAATGTTGTGGGGTTTAATACCAGCCTATGCGTAACGCCTATGCTGCCATTGCCTCGGTATCCTTGGTATTTACAGTGCTAAATGTCTCAACTACTTTCTACTGTGACAGCAATTCTTGTAACTTCCTATGCAAAAACTCCCATGGCTTGGCTGCTTGGTCTCAATATGACACTGACGCAATATGACAGTATGGTCTCATACTGTCGTTTGCTAGCCTAGCACCAATTTTAGCAGAGCACACACTGGCAGGCAGGGCAGCATCATCGGGGACCGAACGATGTACCAAATCCAAACACTAAATAATCAGGGTCATACTTCCTCCGTTCTCTGCTCGCACCAGACGCTGTCCCCTCTCTCACTGTAGGTACTATATTAACACGCTGTCCCCTCTCTCACTGTAGGTACTATATTAACACGCTGTCCCCTCTCTCACTGTAGGTACTATATTAACATTTCAGTGACATTTTGCCCCACGGCTGAAGTTTGCTACCCGAGTTTGTTTCGCCTCTTTTCTTCTCTTGATTTTGTTTCACTGATGTCGCGCCTCCCCAGAAGCTCTCTGGCGCGCGCTAGGGGAGGCACGCCTCACAGTTTGAAAACCGCTGCTCTATATCATCCTGTCACCTCCAGGTCCCTCCAGTTCCAGCGAAGGATCCTGGTTGGAGGTCAGCAGCAGGAGTATCCCCAGCACTCGACCCACCCCGGCCCTCACCTCCTCAGACCTGCACCAGCCGGTCAACCAGCCGGCGTCCACGCCGCCCGGAGCCACAGACGGCCTCGCTGAGGCAGAGTCTCAGGGGTCTGAGGACGAGTTCTTCCCACGGTGTGTTGAGTTTTATGAAGGGACACGTCTGAAAAATATCTACCCAGCTCCATACCAGGGTTTGAGAATTACTACCAGCTACCTGCAAAATGTTGGCTTTGGCTGCAAAGTTGGACTGTCTACCAGCGAGGGAGTCCGCTATCCTCAGTTCTGTTCTGTTCTAAAAAGCTGGCTGGTCAGTTTTGGAATCAACCCGCTACTGTGGCCATTAGAGGGAAAAGCTAGTGCTCTGGCCCAAATTTGCAACTGCAGAAATAATTCAAACAGAGAATTTTCAGTGTATGTACAGTATGTCCTAATCCAGGAAATGTTACTTGTGTACATCAGTCACGATAAAACATGGAATTTGATCTGGCATCATCCATACAAACCCAATCAAATGCAACCACTGATCTTAGGTTTGTCTGGGTTTTTGTCCTCATCTCCCCGTCATCCCCTCCTAGTCAAAAGCAGAAAGCAGTGGACCCGCATGGCACCCTCGCAACTAAGCGCAGGAGGACCACCGCAGAGGGTGAGATGGATACACATGCATACAGACATAACACAATACACATTCATTTATTTATTCATATTGATACCTGATGCAGCATTTGTGTGTGTATCCCTTTAAGACCGCGTCTTAAAGGCATACACACACAAATGAGGGATATACACGCCAATGCTGCATCAGGTATCAATGGGTTAATATATGTATTGTAAACCCACGTGCATTTTGTAAATATGTACATTTTTAACCAGTGCCTTTTGCCTTATCTTATTTCATCTTATTTTAAAGACCGTGGCAAGCAAAATGCAACAAAACCTTCCAACTATGTAATTTAGGGTCTTATGTGCCTAATGGTAAGGCAAACATAAAAAAGTTGTAGACATTAGTTTCAACTCAAATCTTAAATATTGTCATTTCCCTGTTTTGACGGTTTGCTGAGGCTGGCGTTGAAGTGGCGGTACTTTGGGCTCATTATGTTCCATTTTTATCCCGTCATACAAATTAACCAATCTTATGTTTTCAGTTGTCTGTCAAACCTGAGATTTAAAAAATGTGTCCTCCCTCCCCAGCCTGAGACGTTACTCGGATGTGCGCTGTCATTCGGCATTTGCCAGTCCAGGGACTGTTCAATAGCTCTTGAGCTCCAAAAAACCCCCCATTCCAGCGCGACTAAGCCGTTGCCGAGTGCCCACATTCGGGCTGCAGTTGGGGAAGTGGGTCGGGGAGCGACCCCAAGCTCCAGGGAGACGCAAATCACGATTTTTTTTAAATGCGTGTTTCAAAAGTCTGATCAGTGGTCTGATCATGGCAGAGCTGCCTCCGTGCCTCGAGCTGCCTCCTGTAGCTTGCTTGACTCTCCTTGGCTATTGGTGAGCATTCTGCAGCCAGTCTGCAGAATGCTGCAGACTGGCTGCTGAATGCTGCAGACTGTCTGCAGCATTCAGCAGACTGGCTGCAGAATGCTGCAGACAGTCTGCAGCATTCTGCAACCAGTCTGCAGAATGCTGCAGACTGGCTGCAGAATGCTGCAGTTTCGGCTGAAGTTTGCTACCCGAGTTTGTTTCCCCTCTTTTCTTCTCTTGATTTTGTTTCACTGATGTCGCGCCTCCCCAGAAGCTCTCTGGCGCCCGCTAGGGGAGGCACGCCTCACAGTTTGAAAACCGCTGCTCTATATCATCCTGTCACCTCCAGGTCCCTCCAGTGCCAGCGAAGGATCCTGGTCGGAGAACAGCAGCAGCAGTATCCATAGCAACCTGACCCCCCCGGTCTTCACCTCCACAGTCCTGGAACAGTCCTCCACAGTCCTGCAACAGTCTGTCAACCAGCCGGCGTCCACGCCACCCGGAGCCACAGGCGGCCTCGCTGAGGCAGAGTCTCAGGGGTCTGAGGACGAGTTCTTCCCACGGTGTGTTGAGTTTTATGAAGGGACACGTCTGAAAAATATCTACCCAGCTCCATACCAGGGTTTGAGAATTACTACCAGCTACCTGCAAAATGTTGGCTTTGGCTGCAAAGTTGGTCTGTCTACCAGCGAAGGAGTCCGCTATCCTCTGTTCAGTTCAGTTCTGTTCTAAAAAAGCAATATTGGGAAAGTGGCTGGTCTGTTTTGGAATCAACCTGCTACTGTGGCCATTAGAGGAAAAAGCTGGTTCCCTGCTCTGGCCCAAATTTGCAACTGCAGAAGTATTTGTAACTTGTTGATATATATTTTTTTTTACCTTTAATTATACACACACATTCATACCTGGAAGCTGACCAGTACAACCACAGTCTGATCTGTTGGCCACTGAGCAGCTCCACTGGAGCAGTTGGGGTTAAGGGCCTTGCTCAAGGGCACCTCAGTGGTGGTAATGAGGGAGGGGCAAGCGCTGCCTTTTCACTTGCACCTTGATTGAAGTGACTGCTGACGATCTTGGTTTTGTCGAACGGTGGTTGTCTTGATTTGGAGAACTCCATATACAAAAGAGTATGTTCCTCTCATACCTCGATGGATAATGGATGGAGATGGATAATGTTAGTGACCGACATAATATGTGAAATTCAACTTGTGGCCTAAGAATTACAGATTTATTATAGAAACTAAATCTCCCAACATGGCCATCAATACAGTACACAGCTCTGATCGGGTTATAGACTGAAAGCAGAGCACTTTTCTATTTTATTTTTTACACGTTAGCTCAGGGGTGGGCAACTCGCGGGCCCCCGACCTCACTCAGTGTGGCCCCTGCGTCAATTTCCTCCTTTTTTTTCTTTTTCTTTTACAAGGTGGACATTTTTGGTTTGGTTAGGTTAGACCACCAAAATCTGTTTTTTTATTTTACTGTACAACCCAGAACATGGCGCAAATGGCGTTAGCATTGTCCATCCGCATACTGTTTAATGTTAGCATTTGAGCTAACGCTATTGTAACAAACTATATCCAGGATGCACATTGCACATGCAACATTACTAATCTGATTAATATCACATTTTTGGGTGATGTACCCCATCAAATTGCTGTAGCGGGCTGTTTTAATGCTAGAGCAAAGTTTCTGGTATCATCTGAATGGAAGAATTACTAAATTTTAATATGAAAAATATAAATGTTGGTATAATAAACTTTGATTACCAGAACTTTTCATCAAATGAGTAGCTATAATTGGGAGTGATGGTGTTACAGTAGGCTACGCACGGTCACAATCTGGCCCTCTGGTAGTGAGGACGTTTTTGTGTGGCCCTCTCTATCATCAAAGTTGCCCATCCCTGCTTTCGGTGGTAAATCACAAATTTCCCCAGCTGCTTTCAGCTGCCAGCTAGAATGTGAAATAGAACGGGCACTTCTAAACGATGGCTTGTTCAAAGTGGCTGATAGACAAACTTACCCGCCGTGGACAAAATTGACCAGCCTTTGACTGGTGGCTGCTGTTAATTTCCCAGCTTGGCTAAAAGTAGTAAAAGGCAGTTGAATCTTTTCTGTTCTTTAGGCCCCAGAGGCGTACGGGGAAGCTCATCAGACGCCACTCACCTTCCTCCCGGCTGCTGGGCCCCGCCTACGATCAGCACAACCTGGATTCACAGCTGGACTTGTAAGATGGTCTCCTCTGCTCAGGATTTGAGAAAAAGATCAACAGTTTGATTCCAGAGCCTTTATCGCCTTGACTTTACTTCTGGGTGGTTCTTTATGGACATATTCTTTCTTCAGTAAAAGGGCTATGGAGATATATATATATATATATATATTATACAAACAAGCCATGTGTTGTTGTTTTTTATCTCTGCAGTCACTTTGGAAGAGTAGCTAGTTTCCAATGTTGGATGAATCATTTTAGAATTAAAATGGTCATATTTGTCTAATTAAATGGTAATAGAGTGATGGGGTCAGATTGATGTTAGATGTCTGTGTCCCCAGACTGTCTCTGATTGAGGAGGAAAGTGCAGAAGGAGAAGAAGAGCCCGTCATTGAGGACGTGGAAAGTGACTCTGACAATGTAAGTGACTCTGACAAAGATACTACCTAACCTATACACTGGTAAGTAAAGATACTACCTAACCTACACTGGTAAGTAAAGAAATGAACAACCAAACCATCATACACAAAGTATTTTCAATGAAGGATGACAGTGTAGCTTTTCAATCTGCCCGTGTGTACATTATTACTGTTATGTAACTGTATATTGTGAATGTACGCATGTCTGATTTCTTTTGAGCATCTTAAAAAAGTAAAACTATAAACTTAAAAAGTCAACTATTGTAGCAAGTGGTATTATGAAAAATAGTGACCTAAGAGATTTATACAAAAGGCGAGGCAATGAATGGAGAAAAAAACCAAGAAACCCGCATATGGGATTGATGGATACAGAGTATTTCTGATGAAGACCAGGGGACCGGGAAGGAAGCGTATGTTTGAAGCGAAGTTTCAATGGAATTGTAAAATGTGATGTGGCCAACTCCAACACGCAAAATGAGACATGAGTTATAATACAGTTATAATTAAGTGACTCACTTCTATCTTAACCCATTGATACCTGATGCAGCATTTGTGTGTGTATCCCTTTAAGACCGCAAACCGCGTGACGCGGTTCGCGGTCTTAGAGGGATACACACACAAATGAGGGATATACACGCAAATGCTGCATCAGGTATCAATGGGTTAAGTTGTATTCAACATAGGGATGGCTATAATATACACTTGATTTGATTTGGGAATTCATGATTTATTGTCTCTAATGGATAATCAAATGAGGTTGCAGCATCGCACACACTGCTGTGCTGCTCTCTTTTTCCAAGGTGAGCTTGAGACATCAGCACCTAAAGGTGTTCATGAAGTGTCGTACTTTTCTTTGCTTGGCGTCTGATTTCATCGATGAGAAAGAAAGATGGGTCAAAACCCCAGATTAACCCATTGATACCGGATGTAGCATTTGCGTGTATATCCCTCATTTGTGTGTTTAAGACGCGGTTCGCGGTCTTAAAGGGATACACACACAAATGCTGCATCGGGTATCAATGGGTTAAGGACTCTTTCGCCGGTCATGCAAGCTCAGACTTTCTCCCTCTCCTTTCGCTCCGCAGCCTCCAACCCCCGACGCCAGCGGCTTCCTTGAGGGCCTTTTCCCCTGAACTCCTGAAGTGCCTGCAGCAATTTTCAATTGTTTAAATAGGCCTTAAGTGTTAAGTGTTTAAAGGAACTGATGCTGTTCAGATGTATTCAGGTCCATCAGCTGGCACCAAGCTGACAGCCATTGTTCCTGGCTGGGGTTCACATGAATGGTGTTTGACAATTAAATAAACACGCAGACATTTTGGGAGATTCGCCTATTTGCCATTTTCCCGATAGTAAGACGAGAAGAGAGATTTCTTTCTCTTCCCTGTGCGTGCGTTAGGAAGTAGCCCCGCGCCGCTCCTGCTAACTACAATGTTAGTGAACGCTACACCAGCCTACCCCCCTTTCAGTCACCAAAAATACACATCCCAACAGCGCCAAAACACTCATATGTGCATGTTTTTTTTTGTGTGATCAAATATTTTTCTTTTATTCGCACTTGTCTTAGAACATGTAACAATATAATAAATAAAAAAACGGTATGAATAGACAATAATGTATACATTCAGTACTTCAAAGAAAAGGTCACAAAAAGAAGGAAAAATAACCACAACGAAAAGGACAAACATATCAAACAAACCCACATATCAAACTGAGATTAAACCCAAAACCAAAACAAACCAACATACACATGTTGGAATGTGTCTTTTTGGTGACTGAACTGGGGTAAGCTGGTGTAGCGGCATGGGGCTACTTTGTAACGCACACACAGGGAAGAGAAGGGCATCTCTCTTCTCTTAATATCAGCAATATGGCAAATGGACCAATCTCCCAAAATGTTGGCATGTTTAACTGTGCGTTATGATGATGAGAAATATTGTTTCATAACATCCTGCCAGGTTTCTTTACTGCTGCACAGCACAGTAACGCGGATGTTTTCCTGTTTGAGATTAAATGTCTATGTTATGATGACAATTATTGTCGTGTGTTATTATCAGTGTTTCATAATATCCTGCCTGCTTGTTGACTGCTGCTGTTTGTTGTTTGTTTTTGTTGAGTACTTATTTAATCTTAAATTGCACTTTTTGGGCCAAGAAATGCTGCAGGTGCATCAGATGATTTACACTAAGTCCTCTGAGACAATTGGATGGGGGAGACAAATGTTGACCAATCCACAGAACATTACAGTAGTCTGATGACAGTATCCAACAGGGTATCCGTGGGGTCTTGAAAAGTTGAGAGGAGAATGTTGTCCATCATGGAGTCTTAGTTCTCTGGATGTGGGTTCATTAGAGTTAATTACTTGCACAAATAACATTAGTCCCATGCTAGACCATGGCCATGCATGGAAATAAATAATAGATAACCTATGACGTATTCATCTTTCCTTTTGATGGGGTGCAGCAGGTCAATGACAGGCACCAAATACACATTTAAGAAGTTGGTTGTGCACCTGTCACTCTGAAAAGAAAAGAAAATGGTAGGCTTATCTTACTGAGAGGTTTAAGGCTAGGTTACATGCTGTCTGTCTCTACAGTATATCTGTATGTGTCATCAACACTGGAATCTTGCACTGTTGGGTAAAACTAGTGCAGCTCATCCATGATCACACCATCAATCAAGCAATCGCCAAATTGTTTACCTCGCAAGCAAGTCAGCACATCACAGAGAAAACAATATCCATTTATGAAAACTTAATTCTACTTTATTATTTCCAGTCGGGTGGAGTTACTACTATACTATTATTTGTTTGTGATATTGGCTTCAGAAGAGTTGGCAGCAGGCCTATGGAGTGTCTCCGGGCGCCCCATCCTCCCCAGAGATCAGTCGACTTCAGTTGTTTTGGAATGTGGCTGCTGGAAACTTCCTGCGTGTTAAACGGACCAAGAAACTACTGTTTTTGCATGATGTGAAGGCTATGGCATATTTTTTATTTTTGAGTTACCTAGCCTATCCCTTTAACAAAAGCAAATCTACCACAGATTGTAAATTTTGACACGTTTCCAACTAGCTTCTCATACGGCCTGGCCTGGCCTGAAGCTTCAACATGTGGTCTCACTGATGTGATCTCCCTCCCGGCCGGATCCCACTTGAGGTCCAGCATAGCCATCGGGATTCGGGAACGCGCAACCTCTTGTGTGGTGCGCTCGTCCACGACAAGTACCTGATCACTTTCGGGGCACTTCCGCTGATTACAACAGGACTTAAGTTTACGCATGTAGGCTACAGAGTCTATGGTTTATTACGCATACAGTGATGACGGATGACGGGCCGGCGGACAGCGGCAGCCTGCAGCTCGACTACACAAAACGGACTCGCCTCTACTGCATGAATGGCGGACATCACCTCCAGATCCTCCCCGACGGGACAGTGCGAGGCAGCAGGGATGGCGATGACGCGAATAGTAAGAGGCTGCAACACGCAACACTTGCATTCAACATTCTGCAGCAGGCAGGTCTCGCCTGCTCAGTGGACAGCACAGGGCTATGCATGCATCGGGTCTACTGTCTGTTCATACTACTGGCCCGACAGGTTCACAACTGGAGACGAGCCAAAGGGGGGGAAGCTAAATGCTTTTAAAGGGAGATTTAGCTTGGGGGAAAAATAGGCTATCCCAGTAGTTCGCACCATGCTTTTTCTTTTGTGTGTTTTTTACTGAGATGTACTGACATTGGCTTCTGCTGTAACACAAGAATTTCCCCCAGGGGATTAATAAAGTACTCTTATCTATCTATCTATCTATCATTATTTCTGGCTGTTTCTTCAACTACGAGGGATCAGCCGAGCAGCATTTTGGTAAACAGACCGCGTCACTGGGTGGCAGCTAACTCTGTTTACATTTTAAAAACTGCGACAGTTCACACAACCTTAACACGACATGTATATATTATACATCACACTCTTGAGCTACTTCTGCTCTCACTCAGAATGTCAAAATATAAGCGATGTCATGTATAGTTTGTGAGATATTAACGTTTGTTTGGCACAACTCATACTATTAACTGCCGCGGGGTTCAGCGTTGCTGGGTGTCAAGTGACGTCACGCTGTTTTCATAGTGGCAATATATTTACCAGGAAAGATGAGAAAAATCAACTATGAAAAATTAAAATAGACCATGAAGGCCTTAGCTGAATCATAATGAGGCTGGTGATGCAGTGGGCCTTCGATCTTTACTCAAAGTAGTACTGTATTGCTATTATAAACTTTAGAAGGGTATTATACAATTATCACAGTGACTTGTAAACAATAATAGTCCATAGGAACCTGCCATTGATTTATGAGATTAAAATATAGCCTATTGAAGTAGGAAAACAATAGTCACTCTCGAAGGTTTTCACAGAATTGTGTTGCTAGGGAACAATTTGGAACCTAAATGTCCTGTTAGTTATTGTAGCAAACACTGCAACAGGAAGTAAACATTCTGTTGTCGAGTTAAAACCGTCTATAATCTGACCAAGTTCCTAAGAATAGGCTATTATGTTGATTTTTGCAGTAGGATATAACAGTAGGATTATAACATGCATTTCAGAAAAATTGCTACATGTATTTCAATAGATGGCGCCAGCCAGGGGCTCATCCCGGCTCCAAGCGTGACTGTCAGCCAGAGCAGACTCCCAGTGTAGCTGTGCCCAGAGCAGACTGTCCCAGCTAGGTCAGCTGTGCCCAGAGCAGACTGTCCCAGGTCAGCTGTGCCCAGAGCAGACTGTCCCAGGTCAGCTGTGCCCAGAGCAGACTGTCCCAGGTCAGCTGTGCCCAGAGCAGACTGTCCCAGTGCAGCTGTGCCCAGAGCAGACTGTCCCAGGTCAGCTGTGCCCAGAGCAGACTGTCCCAGTGCAGCTGTGCCCAGAGCAGACTGTCCCAGTGCAGCTGTGCCCAGAGCAGACTGCCCCAGGTCAGCTGTTACCAGAGCAGACTGTCCCAGTGCAGCTGTGCCCAGAGCAGACTGTCCCAGTGCAGCTGTTACCAGAGCAGACTGTCCCAGGTCAGCTGTGCCCAGAGCAGACTGTCCCAGTGCAGCTGTGCCCAGAGCAGACTGTCCCAGGTCAGCTGTGCCCAGAGCAGACTGTCCCAGTGCAGCTGTGCCCAGAGCAGACTGTCCCAGGTCAGCTGTGCCCAGAGCAGACTGTCCCAGTGCAGCTGTGCCCAGAGCAGACTGTCCCAGGGGAGACTCACTGGCGAATGACGATTTTTCTGAAATGCGTTTTTTAATGAGTCAAGACAGTCTTGCACGTGCTAAGTGATGTTTTCATTAAAAGATATTAGCAATATAATGGCAATATAAGCCACTTTCACTAACTAACCATAACTCAGAAACTCGGATAGCAAAGGTTTATCCAACTTTCCGACTACATCATTCGACTTTGAATGGGATCATGTCAAATTTGTTTTTCTGATAGCACAAGAATGCATGGCTAGCTATCTGGTTTCTGGCTTTGGGAAGGAGCTATTCATAACAGTTGGACTGATTGTCCTACATTGTAGGAATAACAAAGGAATTGTGGAGGAGTGGTGTTACTTTTCAACTTTGGCAAGTAGCAAGAGACCTCTGTTCAAGTGACTAGATTCAATGACGGACATGAAAGATACGTTTATTTTTAACAACACATGTGCAATGGAGGACTAAACACATCATTGTAAATAGCAAATTGAACAACTAATATTTCAAATGGGTTATAAATGTTGTGCCAATTACATTTTTGGATTATTTCATTTTGGAACAACACACTCATACTGGACATCATAGGGCAATTTCTCATGAACATACGACTGCTCTGTGAAAATGTTTCACCCCAAAACTCAAACTTAATGTCACTCATCTGTGAGCAAGTCCCATTGAAAGCTCTAAACAATGTGCACTAAGAGTAGCCAAAGACACAGTCACCATTTACTTCATCACTCAAAAGAGTTTCATCAAAGGATTTTAAATGTTACAGTATTCTTCCTGTCAAGAACAGAGATGACAAATGACACGCACAAGAGTAGTTTACTTTGATCTAATCTCAGTCTTTGCCATTTTTCTGTTATCAGAAAAGAAAGTGTGTTTTTAGAGTTTTTATTTTATTATTTCAACCATTGTTATGGATATGATGACTGACATGACATGTCATAACCATGACATGACACCCGTCATGGATAGATTTATTTCTTGACGTTTCGGTCTCACACGACCTTCTTCGGAATTCTTCTTTCATTCTGAAGAAGGTCGTGTGAGACCGAAACGTCAAGAAATAAATCTGTCCGTCTGGGAGACATCTTGTTCAAGAGTGTGCGGACTCTACTCTTTTTCTACATTGTTTGACCCCTTGTCCTGCACCTGCAATTTTGACTGGATGTGCGCGCTCTACTCTCTTATGACACCCGTCATGAACATGAAGGAGGCTTAATGAATGTTTATGACTGTTGTCATTACGTGTCATTCGGTAAATTATGTCATTGTTAATGCAATGTTGACATTGTTTGACATTGACTTGACATTAACCGCGACAACATAACCTGTCAATGTCTTCGTTATGACAACTTGACATAACCAAGACATAAACATGACATAGCAGGCATTCATATCAAAATTACACTTTCAAATGAGTTTATAATAGTGGCATTAATATTCTCCTTGACCGCAACTACAGTGGTGCAATTTGAACTTCTCATTAACATATCATTAAGTGTAATTACACTGTCTTGGTTAATGTCAAGTTGTCATAACAAAGATATTGACAGGTTATGTTGTCTTGGTTAATGTCAAGTTGTCATGATGAAAGACATCTCAAACAACGTCAACATTGCATCAACAATGACATAATTTACCTTAATGACAACAGTCATAAACATTCATAAAGCCGCCTCCATGTTCGTGACGGGCGTCATGTCATGGTTATTATGACCGTGTCATGTCAGTCGTCATATGCACCCGCAAGTGAAGTGTTACAGAATTATTGTGTATGTTTCCTCTCCTCTCAGTTATTCTAAAGCTGCGAGCCGTGGACCGAGGCGTGGTGGTTGTCCAGGGAACAGAGGCAGGCCGATACCTGGCCATGAACAACGAGGGGCGCCTGTATAGTTCAGTGAGTATCTCTATGAATCATCATCCCTTAAAAGAACCTTACATTTTCGTTCATTTACATGAATTCACCCAAAATCCCCTTAAAATTAATGAAGGGGATTATTCATGGAGGAGATCCCATCGAAACCTTGTTACACACCTGCTTAATCTTGACTCTAGCCCCATGTGCAGCTGCACCTACACTTTACCTATAAGTAAACCGACAGTCTTTGTTGGGTACATTTCCTGTTTGGAAACATAATTAAGCCTACGGAAAGACAAAAAAATAAAACGTAAAAAAATAAATCGATGCATTCATGTTTTATGGAACATCCCTTGTTGAGGACATTAGGACTATCTTCATGTGAAAAGAGCTCCAGGAGGCATCCTTCCTCCTCCAGACATTCCTCCCCCAAAAGGCCCCACCCCTTGGGGGATGGTTGGTGATGTTACCCTCTTAATTATCCCCAGCTGATGCTGCCTCATCTGAACTCTCAGCAGCATCCCCTACCTACTGTAACCTAGCCTAGGTAAACCCAGCCCCCAGTGACCTGCTCTCAGGCTCGTGACTGGGAACTGAGAGAGCAGGTCACGTGGGGGCTGGGTTTACCTAGGCTACTGTAACCTGTGCCAATTCATCCTCATCTCAAATCATCATCCCTCAACAATATCAAGCAATTTCTCCCATTTAGTCAATGGGGAATGTCCTAAAAATCAGGTAAAAAGTATTTAGTCATGTCCTCATATAAGTACTTCAGGCTTAGCAATGTCATAGCTTGCTACTATTGCAAGAAAAAAAACTATATATATATATATATACTGTATATATACCATATCAAACTACAAATGTTATTAAGCATAAACTTTCAACCATAAAATTGGATGAGCTTTTGTACCTTGTCCAGTTTTGTCTGCCATGTTTTTACACTGATTATTACACTGAGTATTGTGTTTTTGCTAACACTAGAAGGAGGGAAAAAAGTCTATGAATGAGGACATGTTTAAGTTAAAAAGAATGAAGTGAAGTATTATGGTGCAGAAAGCCCAACATGTAATGTGCAGGTTAATTACTACTCTCTAGGAATAAACCCATGAATAAATCCCTGATGATACTAATCTTACTTATATAAATGTATATTATTTTAATGGATAATTAATATATATGTAATGGAGAAATTAAGCACATTTCAGGAATAATATTAAGGGGTTTGGTTTTGTAGTGTTGTTTCTTAAGATCTGTAAAATGACAACAGATGAGAAATGATCACAGCCATATACTGTAGATAACCTGAATGATCCCTATGAGAAAACTGGGTTAGGCTTCATGCTGCGCTGTTTTAAACCTGCTACTCTCATACCGGAGAGAATTTCTCAACACAAAAGCCAAAAATAGCTAAGCTCCCAACAACAAGTGCTGTCGTCTGTTTATGCCCGTTTGTCGTAATCTCCCAGTCCACAGTGATCGATGAGTGTTACTTCCTGGAGAAGATGGAAGAAAACCACTACAACACATACCAACCACAGAAATATAAGGAGAGCAACTGGTACGTGGCCCTGAAAAAGAACGGAAAACCAAAACTGGGGTCAAGAACCCACATCGGACAGAAGGCCATCTTCTTTCTTCCCCGACAGCTGGATGACACGGGCGAGTGAAGACTGTCCAGACATGTTGTCATACACACACAGGGAGATCCCACCCCAAATGCATTTACTTGTGTTCCACCTATAGAGAGGCAAAGTGGAACGTCACTTCCTGCTTCAGCACTGTACCAGAGATTTTCGTTCGCCATTTATTTTCCCAGACATTTCGTAAAATGCTTATAAAATAGTTTTACTTTGTCGAACCAAACAGTTCAGCTAACGCTATAATCAGGAGAAACCACAGAACATTTCACTGAGACCAAAACTAAAAAATATATATCTGTACCGTTTGGTTTGAACCAGTAAAAGTTTTTATGCGCATTTTACTAAATGTGTATGGGAAAATAAATGGCGGATGAAAATCTCTGGTACAGTGCTGAAGCAGGAAGTAGGCGGTCACTTTGCCTCGCTAATGCCTCGCTTTACCTGCACGAATCATAAATTTACACAACACAAAAGCGTTCCTTAGGAACCCATAGATTCCCTATTTGTCCAAATTAAATCCTGGTGTTGGGTACTGGTGGGACAATGGTGTCACCACCTTGGCGGGTTAGCAGTTCACTAGTCTCGCTGGCCAGCCTCCTCTCCCTCCGGCAGTGCTCTTGGAAAATAGTTTCCAACAATCCAACTTGCCGTTTTCAGCGTGTAGCAACGAGCTAGCATGTAAGTTTCTGCCGTTAGCTTGCTAGCTAGTTAGCGTTGTTGTTTTCACTGAGACGGCAGGGCACTATTTACAGCGACACACAGGGAGGAGGGAGTGGAAGCTGCTCTGATTGACATGGTCGGAGCCAATGACAGAGTTTGTAATAAGCCGGGAGCGGACATCCGGCTGCCACCAAAACAGTCGCTCGAATGGGAGAGCAGAGTAGAGCAGGGGAGGGTTTATCCCAGTTATGGAGACCTGCGGCGCCAGACTCCTCGGACGGAAGGGAGAGGAGGCTGGCCAGCGAGACTTAGCAGTTCACTGACTTTACATTACTTTAATTTCAGATACCTCTTGCTGCCGCTTGGTGTCACCAATGTGCAAAATTCCCTAGTGCAGCTTTAAACCATGGCTTAAACATTTACACATTAGGTATTTGGATGACGCTCAGAACTGAGTCTGAGTAACAAGCTTGGACTTTAATAGCTGTTTCACAATGCTGAGCTATAACATGTTTTATTCTAAGTGTCATCAGAGTATCCGCTGAAAAGAAACAGGCCAGTCATTCTTTGATCACATTTTGAGTATGGCTGCCTGTGAAAACTGTGAATGTAGTACAATTGTTAAAAATCCCAAGCTGGTTTTCTGGACTTCATTTACCATAATGCATCACTCCCTCACCTCTTCCTCTTGCCCCTCACCCAGCTGCCCACAATCACCTAATCACCCTGCACACTCCCTCAAGTCAGGTTACCACAATGTTTGGTACAAACATTTGCTGAGCTCAAGGTGGTGCAAAATGGTGGCAGGCCAACTCTCCACATGGTGTGAAACTGACTGGGGTTTTAAAGGGAGTGTGCAGGGTGATTAGGTGATTGTGGGCAGCTGGGTGAGGTGCAAGAGGAACAGGTGATGGAGTGATGCATTATGGTAAATGAAGTCCAGAAAACCAGCTTGGGATTTTTAACAATGTAGCGTTACTGTTCATTGTGACATTGCATATTATTTTACTATGATATAACATTCAAAATAAATGGTTCTACGTTGATTCGGAGTATATTTGACAACTAAGGTCCAGTAATGCCAAATGTCTGACTTAAGTGGTGGCAGACTGGCAGTAATCCAGACAAATCACAAGACGCATTAAAAGTGACATTTATTTAACGTGAAACTTTTGTTTTTACAGTTTAAAACATTTCATAACAATAAAACCCCAAGGCTGCAGCTCTACATCACATAGAAATAAGCATATGTGTTTGTAACAAAGCCATGGTAGCAGTATTCAGTGGCAAATGAACCAAGGAGGAGAGCATTTCAGCTTGCCAGAATAGACTTGATTTAAGTTTGTTAAAATAAACGGACTCATACATACACAGTATCCAATCCATATTAATTTCTTACAGGTATAAGTTATAACATTGAGTACCTTATGAATAACAGCATCACCATTACAAGCTATTTGCCCCCAGAATATAAAACAAAATACTGCAGCACTGCATCATTCATTTGTTTCATATGTCTGGAATTCAAATCAGTTTCGTGGGTTTTTATTGGTAGGTTTCTAAAAGTGCACCTGCATACAACATTCTTTGATATCATAATTTCGATACCTACTAGATAGATTACAAACTTGCACCCTATGAATAATGTGCTAAAGAAAAGAAAAATAAACATCTTTTTTAATTAATCACTTTCCTCCACCCTCAGACAATTAACTCCTGGGGTAAAGATCCACCAGAAAATGGAATTCCTGTTATTTAAATGTTCTTAGATAATTCACTCTGATTTTCTGAGTGAGGAGAAACGCTAACAAAGGTGAAATCCAGATAGCCAAAAGACTCTCCTCTGTAATGTTATCCCTTTGGGGATAACATTTGGGGAGGCTGATTTTGTGAACGCATTTAAGGGTGAGGCTAAGGTCAGATTCAAATGAGCTTAAAAGATATGAACCAGAAAATGTGCCCATATGCCCGTAAAATCAGTAGAGCTATTCCAGGAGGTTTTGACATTTTGGCCATCTGGTTTCTGGCTGTGACTTGTTCATGTTCCAAAAGTGTAGATCAGAGATATACCATGAATTCTGTTCCAAGGTGGAATCCCCCCCCCCCCCCCCAATTTAATGTACAAGAAAACACTAACTGGCAAAATCATAACTTCTGACACATGGATGCAATTTCAGTTTTCAGGTCCATTCCATAGACACTGCATTTGATTTAGATACATCATTTGAATTGCAAGCATGAATGTTATATTATGAGAATGCCACTTTTGAACAGTTTGTATCCACTCAAAAGCAGCAGTAGAGAGCACTGCCCTCTACTGGTCAGAAAAAGGGCAACACTACTTAAAGCCAACAGGTGATTGATTTATTACGGTATGTGGGTAATAATGTACACACCAGCGCGGACATCTACAGCCTAATGCCACCTAGCATTACAGGTGTATGTGGTAATCTGAAAACACCCAATAATAGAAAAAAAAATCATGAGTTGATATTACTGGAGAATACAAAGTGTGTTGCATGCTTATGGCAAGTCTACAAAATGTTTTTGCGTCATAAGAATACCTGTTGGCTGTCAGCAAAGTGTCACCAACACGAGACTCCTCCCTGTTTATTGACTTCAAGGGCAGATGCATGCTAGTATGCTACCATCAAATTATATAAGGCATTACTCAGACATTACAGACGCAAACGTGAATAGCACTTAACATTCGCCACTAATGAGTACATAGAAGGACTATTTACTGTTACCATTTTCCATTAATAAAGTTTCAAACAAAATAAAACAAGTTGATATAATTCCTGAATATTTTCATGAGAGTTGTCTTCATCCACAACCCATCTGGCTGATTTCTGATCAGTGTCTTCACTTTAGTTTGAAACTCTGCGCAGAGTTGTTGCTCATGTTGGTAGGTTCAGTTTTCTACATATCCAACATCCTATATCCAGGTCATGGAAAGATCTGCAAGTCAAATTTAGGCACAGATGAAAATGGGATTTGTCGTCAACAGTCTCACTATCTGTGTATTTGAATCTGTTCTTTAAACTAATACTCTAGAAATGGTCAGGTCCTTCTATTAGTCTAATCCTATCCTACAATAATAAGACTGTGGAGTGTGTCTGTGTGAGCAGAATTGTGTTCAGCCACAGCTATGCCAGATTACATGCGATCGCGCTGAATTTTTCAGGAAGTATAAAGAGCACTGTGGGTGACCTAACAGAGAAGAATTTTCTAATTAGGTAATTAGGGCCGGTTAATGGCTGAATGCGCACATCAATGGCCAAAACCAGCGCTGAAACGCCAGGTGCGTTCATTAAAAGAGGAGCACGTCTAGCGCGTCCTTACATAGAGAATGAATTGCAGAAAGACGCTGGCAGCTCCAAAAACGCTTTTGGTCTGAATGTCCCCTTAGGTACAGGGGTGTCAAACATGCGGCCCGGGGGCCAGATCCGGCCCCCCAAAGGGTCCAATGAGGCCCACAGGATGACTTTGCAAAGTGTGAAAATTGCACTGAGAGGTCCTTCAATCCAATGTGATGCACTTGTGAAGGCTAAGAGGGACCAGGTTTCAGGAGCAAGTTAAATATTAAGTCGCCTATTCATGTTATCTGTATTCATCACTAAATAGTCAGCTATTTTCATTACCTTTGCTTGACTATAGAGAATTTCACAGGTGGGTAAACTATCCAAGCTGAGTAGTTTACCCATCTTGTTTGCCCTCATTGATTGACACAGTTGATCTGAAAATAGGTGAGTAAACTATCTGCCTCATTTCAAAGGGGTGGGTAAATTGTGTTTACTTGCGTTTACCCTCCACTACACCCCTGATTGTAATGCACAGTACAGACAGTAAATAATGTGCTTGATGGTAGCTGAGATAACCCTACGTGTTGTAGGGTTGTACCTGTAATTCTTTACACTAAGATAAACGGGGAAAGTTTGAGGTTTTGTCATTTATAGGTTATTATTGATTTTCATTGTCTGGCCCAATTGTGTTAGCCTGGTAAACCGCCCGTCACGTGAACTCACATTTCATTTGGTTCTCCGTGACTGTCTGGACCCGCACAGGCAGTTAAGATGATTGGTCGAGCCATGCCGGCTCGACGAATCAGCGGCGGCCGTAGGCGGGCTCTGGCTCGTCTGGGCAAGTAGTGGGTACATGGTCTTTGTAGTTCTTTTCACTCTCAACATGGCTGCTGCCGCAGAAGTGACAGGCAGTCTGAATGAAATTGAATGTAACGTTCCCAATTCTATGTATTAAATTCTAAAAAAGGACCCTCAACATTTGGGAAGGCTAAGCCACACAACTACGGTAGTTTGTTATAATCTAACTAAATGCTTCGAAGGTGACTTTACGACCGCGAGGACTCAATCAATGAATACCACGGAGATCATCCACACAGGCACCTTCGGCGATCTGATTGGTTGAAGTTAACACCCACCAGCGGTGATAGACAGATGGGTCATCCAATCACCCGCCAAGTAGCTTGGACAAAGTGCCCACCTCCGTCAGCGGGTCTGGTGACTTCATTCCCAGATCGACTGGTTTAGTGAAACCTATGTGGAGCTATACCGTCCATCTGGCAGCGTCAGGTTACAATTGTGTCACATGTGGCCCGTGGACTAAAATGAGTTTGACACCCCTGCTAGGATATATAAATAAGCCCTTTCACTAGATTTGGTCCGGCCATGTAAACAACATGTCTAATTTGACTGTCAATGTGGCAGTAGCATGTTTGCTTACAACACATTGTGGGTGGTGGTGGGAAATGACAACATTTGGCACATACCGCATTCATGACAACTCGGACCGCCGTACGTTTCAACACGGAACCTCCTCCTCGGACATATTTGCGTTCAACGCTGCACCTCCCGCTCGGGGGGGGGGTAAAACCAAACACAGGCTATAGGTTGCTATAGCAACCCGTGTAGCATTGTAGCTACCTACTAGCTAACAATGCTAACCGAATGCTGAATTTCACATATTGCTCTAATCAGAGTGAAACATAAATGACACAAACACATATTAACGTTAACATTACATAATTGAGACATCAAATTTTGTGTTAAAAAAACGTTAACAAACGTCTTTATAATAATTCTGTGATTACCATTAACGATACAAGTCGGCCATTTTGATGTGGCTGTGACGTCAACTCGGACAAAGCGGAGAGCTCTGGATAATACATGAAGTTCCGAGCTGTAATTCCGGCCTGGACGACCGTTCAATTCACTTTTCACAGGTCGGAACCCATTTTTTCCGGTGGTCCGAGTTGTCTTGAACGGGGGTGTTGATCTCACCATTCACAGAGTTTTGTGTGCATGTAAACATGTCCAATTAGAGAGGGACTACAGATGCAAATTAGCTCTTAGCTATCTCTGGTGCAATATGTTTATTGTGTACTGTCCCTGCTCAAATAAACAATAAAGATAAAGATAAAGATAAAGATAAAGATAAAGATAAAGGCAACCTGCAGATGACAGTCAACAAGCCAATCATCTGCCTTACCTCTAATAGATGAAGAGCACCCTTGTTCGGGGGAGGGTGGCGTAAGAGGGATCAGCCAGTTTACGCACTCGGGAGTAATTAACGAACCCTCTGACAAACAGCATGAAGCCTGGAGGCCAAAGAAAAGGTCCATGAAAAAAATACAAAAAACAGAAGGCATTAACCAACTCATTCGAAGACATTAACGAACTCCAGTGTTTATGCAGGAATCCTGAAGTTAAATTCAATACCTTTTGACCTTTTCTGAGACATTTTGAATATATTTTAAGACCTCAACGCCACATCGGTGATAAATCACAAGTTTCATCACAATACAATATTACATAGATTCTTTGGACAACGATACAATATAGTTACTTTGCCATGATACGATTTCGATTCAATTCAGGGGTCTGCGATCGATATGAGACAATATATGCCCATTTAACACAAACGGCACAATAGCTACGAAATGCAATACTTCTCAAATTGAAATTAAGACTTTTAAGGGGCTTAATCCTCCGTAAATTGATTGATCAACTTTTAATACTTTTCAAGACCGCCCTGAACTCGTTCATAGCAATTAAATGTTCCTGTTGCCATTTGAGAGGCATACTGCAAACTTATTTAAGATATTTTGAATAGACAGGACATAAAAATGAGTACAATAATTCACACTACTTATTAAATAGCATGAAATATTAGCACAAGTATTAATATTAATATATAAATAAATACTATTTGTATACATCCGCATTAGTATAATGTAACTTGAACTCACCCAGGGCCAGGAACACCCACCACAACCAGTACTGCCCATCAAAGTATCCAGGGAAGTAGGTAGAAAACTGGAACAATCATAGGATAGTGGCAATTAGGAGCAATACATTGATTCATACTGGAGTTTGCCTGTCATCCAAAATCCTGATTATGTCGACAATCCACAACAAGGAATGGTTGTAGAAAGATATCCTACATTATTTACAGACGTTCATTTGTTCTGAGGACTAATACAGATAAGATCAGCTACTCTTGCACATATACATCTTTGCATGTCCCTTCAGTACTTGAAGTGGTAAAGATTGAAATGTTGTCCAGTCAGTAAATGGCTCTTACCCTGACAATGAGAACCCATTTGATGAGGGACAGGCCAAATCCAGAGATGGCCCCGTATCGGCCAGCTGCTGATGTGGTCAGACAGAATGACAGGAAGAAGCCGATCCAGTTGAAGAGGAATGCCACTGCAGGAGACAGAGAGAGAATCATGTATGAACAGTCAAGAAAGATAATAATTAAAGTCTAATTGCATCAGACCATTTATCAGAAAATATGGCAAAAATTAAATTTTAGACCTGCACACTTGTCATGCTTACAAGATTGTCTGGTGAAATTCCCAGATTTCGGGGGAATCTGAAGGGGGGGGATCCCAGATTGCTCGTGTTTAGTATTATGTGCTCCTCTATGGCCTGAGAAAGTTTTAGGGCTTATAAAAACCTTTCAAACCAATTGGATAAAGTGAAAAATGCATGTTGGTCAAGCTAAAACAGGACAAGCTAAAACAGGGGCGGGAGCATGGGCGGGCGTAGTTGCCTTGACAGACAACTCCTTCAGCCAATCAGCGTCGGATCCAGTCACACCCAAATCCACTCGGATCAATCAACTCTGCGGTTGCGGCGATACTCCTGTACTTGTTTAATTGTTGTTATTGAGTCTATTTCTGCAATAACTGCACTTTATGGCTGTTTAAACTAGACAAACACTGACATGACTCCTCGAGACGATCAGGCAAGGAGGCGGCCATTACTGTTTTGTCAGTGCAGTGCTAGTGGCGTTCCTGATTGGCCAACTTGCGCTGTCAGTCACAGCGCAGTCGCTGATTGGCTCTTCCGCTCTGCAGCTTCTGCTAAACCCCCCCACTGGCATCGGGGCCAGACCGTCACGGAGAACCAAATGAAATGTGAGTTCACATGACGGGCTGGTTTACCAGGCTATGTACCGGTAGCTTCCTTCCAGCTTTGCCTGTACACAAGCCTCCCCCCAAAGTGCCAGCAGACAATTTATTTCAGTGTCTGTCCACAGACTGTTGTCCTCCATGTCCATAGATTCTGTGTGACAGCACTTAATTTTAACGTATATTATCTTAACTTACCACAGCTGGTCGTGGTTCCGTAACCTCCCTGTGGGAGTGTTGTTTTACTTTGGTAAAATTGTATTTTGTACTTTATGCATTTTGTCACTTTTATCTCTCTTTTTTTTGTCGGAATGTGTGCATCGTACAGTATGTGAGGGGAATTGTATGTCTTCATGTTTTGCTGTGTTCTGTGATTGAGCTCACTAAACCAAATTCCTATCAACGATGTTGAATGGCAATAAAGTATTGAAACTTGAAACTTGAGATAAGATAGTTGATACTGCTTTCCCTGCTGCACCGCCCCTCTGATGCACTTCCGTCCCTCTGGATTTGACGTTATCATTGTATGTCGCTTTTTGAGTGATGCCTAAGACACTTTGAAATCCTATTTGTCCACACTGTGACATATCTGTAGAAATCAGATTGGAATCAAACCACTTCCAAATGTGGTTTGGATCTGATTTGCAAAAATTGCATGTGGTTTTTTGCTGTCCAGACTTTCTAAAATGAATCTGGCTATGTAAAAAAAAAAAGGGTGGCTGGCTCCAGGCGACCTGCCTTACAAACCTGTTCAACAGGTTGTGTGTCAAAGCGACTGCCAATGAGTTCACTCTTTTAAAATTCACTCTAGCGACGGAGTGATACAGGAGTGATACAGGGACGCTTACTGAAGAAAGTGAGCATGAAGATGCCGTCATTTCCTATTCGCAGCTGGTCGGCATCTTCAAAGTCATCCCTGGCCACAAAGTCATCCTCCTGCACAAACGGCAAAGGAAAACAAAGAGTGAAATAAATATATAGTAAATATAGTAATAAATAAATTAATGCATGGCATTAACTTTGAGTTTAGCTGAATAAATCCTGTCGCATTGCAGATATGTTGCATTATAGGTTTTGTGAAAACTCTTAGTACACGACTAGACACTTATGAATTATAAATACTTCTAAATGGATGTGTGAGAATGAAGTACCGTTACTCTTCCAGCGACCAGTGGGATAGCAGTCTCTGCTTTGGTTCTCTCGGCTTCGTCATAGGAGGGCAGTGTGGTGGCCACATTGTAGGATGGGGGGTTGGGAAAGCTGCCTCCATCTTCCTTGTAGTCAAAGAAAGCTGCAGCGGAAACACAAACAGCTAATTCATCTGAGAATAGACTACTTGCACAACTCCACTACTTCCTGAAATGAGTAGGGCATCTTGGTTTCCTGTCCTACACTATTGGATGAACTGATTAATGTCAGGTGTGCCTGACTGCTGCAGTCACAACAACAGTGATCAGGCACACCTGACAGTTCATCCAATAGTGTAGGACAGGAAACCAAGATGCCCTACTCATTTCAGGAAGTAGTGGAGTTGTGCAAGTAGTCTATTCTGCCTGGCAGCAATACTGAACCAAAGACGGCTAATGTTGAACGCTAGCTGCTCAGTGCTGTTAACACATTGATACCTGATGCAGCATTTGCGTGTATATCCCTCATTTGTGTGCGTATCCCTTTAAGACCGCGAACCGCGTTAACGCGGTTCGCGGTCTTAAAGGGATACACACACAAATGCTGCATCAGGTATCAATGGGTTAAGGAGGTTTGCATGAAGCACAACATGAAGCACAGCTCAGCAGCAGTGATGTGTCCCTTTAAAGAAGGGAGGAGTTACAGGAGGAAGTGAGACATTCAGCACTTTATGTGTCTGTGATTGTTCATCTCGTGAGTTCATCTAAGCAAAGTCCTCTTCTCTGGGTCATTTATCTCCTGGCTAGGATCCCTCCTTTCCTTTTTGTTTTCCAAACACAATTAGCATTGAGCCGGTGCGTAGGCTACAGCCCACAGGCTTAAAGAATGTACACACTTACGCAATGCGATGGCCCTTGCCCTCCTTTGACACCTCGAATGAGATTAGAGACACTATAGGGCTTTCAAGAGAGCCGTGCACGCGAGCTGATGCCCCACTACAACGTTCACGATAACACTAATGCTTAGTCTGGCACAATTCAGAGTGCTCCAGCGATTGTGTGGCGGAGCCGAGAAGAAGGCTTCCGTTTTTCTAACCTGCATTCGCTGCAGCGACGCTGCTGTAGGGTGGGGGTGCATCCTGGGCAGGAGCCTCCTGGGAAGGCTGGGCTGCTGCTGGCTCCTCCTCATTCACCAGCTGACAAGACAACACAAGCACTTTCACCACAAGGCCATCATGTGTCCTTAGGGGAAACGGATTGGCTACAAATAATAAAGAATCCAGTTTAGACACGTTTTGAGGAAGGAGACAAAAGAGTCGGAGCCATGCCTAACAATTCATCTTCATAATATGTCTTGTTTGGGCAACACAGGATCAATTTGAACTGGAACTAACAACATAGCTAAAATGGGTCTGGATAATAACTGAATAATGATGTTGCATTTCACTAACACACTGCGCAACAAGTAGCTTTAGCAGATACAGTCATGTAGGCCTAATCTGCAAACATTTCTTGTATCAAACTGGTGGGATTAACTGCACCCAGATCTGATACATCAGTAAAACTACTTTGCCCGCAACTGAATGATAACGAATGCGATTGCTGTGCGATCAGGATCATTTTCAGATCAGATCTGTTGGCTATTAGATAGACATCTCCATATGTCTGTATGGATCATCTGCTGTACGTACTGAATGGGTGGGTTGGACATGATTATGCCCAAACGAAACTAACAGCATGCCTGCTCAGGCCAGATGCAAATATTACACCGTGGCTGCTAACTGAAAATGGGTCACACGCCGATTATGGAGTAGAACTAGTTCATATTAACGAATCATCATCTCAGGTTGAAAAACGAGTTTGATATCAAATGTCTAACGCCAAATTGGGCCCCCGCCCGTAAACAGACGTCGGTCAAGCTCGTTGTTTTCTTTTCAGTGACAGGCTGTATAGCTAGCTAACGCTAACTTGGTCGTAGCCTACATTTTAGCTTGCCAGCAAAATGTCACCTACCTCTTGATACCTCACGTTGCTGTTTTGTTCCGCCATTCTGGAAGGAATGGATATGATTGAAAACGTCCACTTCCGAGTGTGAATAAGCAGTTATGTAAAAGGATTCTCGCTGACGGAGTAGATAAGACAACGCTTCCTGACGCTAGTCGGCCATCTCCTTCACCACCCTCCTGTAGTTGGCTCTGGTGGTGCCTTCACGTACTGTCGGAATGTTGTCTGACATCCTAGTAGTTTAATGATATGTATGATCTATTTAATATATACTCAATGGTTATTATGACCTATGATGATATGACACGTCCATTGTTTTCATCATAGCGGGTAACAAGCTTTGTCTCAGGATCCATGTCGTTGTTTCCGACCAAATTAATGTGAACGAATGAAGTGCTACATTTCACAACAAGGGGACAGAAGCGTACGAGGAGCATTTAAAGGCAACATTAGGTTGTTCTGCAATGTCATGTGACACGAAAGCACAGACTGGATAAAGCAAGTCTGGAGCAGAGTAGACTATCCCCCCCAAACCTCTATGTCCCCAAACCACACAAAGACTTACAAATTAAATGCATTTTTATTAAAAGAACAAATGAAAAGCAACAATAGGCGAATGTTTTCTACAGGGATTAGTTATGGTTGGTTGCAGAGTAGAAAAACGTCAAGCACTGCTCCTTTCCCCTCATGAAACAAAAGTGTCTTCATCAGAAGAAAGGATTCATTGATCAGTTCACTTTCAAAATGCTTCATATATCCACACATGTTGGAGGAGCAGGACTCTTCAGTTCTTCTTGGGGGCAGAGGGAAGTGGATCCACCAGCCGGTTGTGCACATGCATCATCCCTAAGTGAAATAGCAAGACAAAAAAATTATGTTCAATGTGTGAGAGGGGGAAAAAATGGCGTATGAAAGCAAATTCATACTTTGTGATTTTATGCTTCAATCTCACCTTTAAAGTACTTCACAGTTTTGACTCGCAGTTCCAGGGTGGCGTCCTCGTCACACACGAAGACTGTCTGTGGGTGCTGCTGGAACGCAGACACCGTCCACATGTGATTCACACCTTCCTCTATCGCTTTGTATAAAGCAAACGCCTTGTGTGCTCCAGTGATGAGAATCATGACCTGAGAGGAAGAAGATGAAAGGGAACCAGTGCATCTAAGGCCATGTTCACATTAGGCCTACAGGCAAATCTGATTTGCTGATAAAGTCATTCATCATCATTATCTTGATTGGTTTCCCAAATCTGATTTGGGAGTGTGTCCGCACTGCCACAAATCTGATTCTCAAGTCGGATCTGTGTGTCCAGACCTAAACAGCCTATCTGCATGGGTTGCTATGGTAACGACGTGGGCGTCAGTAAATACGTACGTTGGTGACGTGGTTTTCCTGCGCTGAAGCATTTGATGACGAGTTGCGAGTGACGTTCAAATCAGATTTGGTGGATATGCGCGTCCGCACTCAAGTCACATCAGTCGAAAGCAGATTGGAAACTACCTCCATATGTGGTTTGGGACAAGTGACACAAATCAGACTTGGAGTGTCCAGACTCATAAAACCAATCTGGATAAAGTCATTAATAGGTCACTAAAGTTCACAAATCAGATTTGGCCTCCTAGTCTGAACATGGCCTAAGACTGAGACAGAGAGAGCAGCGTTGCAATATTTCTGGTGGATTTTGAGCTATGCTTTGCCAATGAAAAATAAGTAGCCTAAACCTGTTCTACAACAAACAAGGTTCTCACTGTCTATGTTCATGAGGCAGGATGGTATATTTGCCTTTCGTACAGAGAAAGAGCCACACACAACAAACAGAACATGTGGACAGGTGGAATGCATAATCTTCTGACCTCCTTTGCATCCATGACAGTGCCCACTCCCACAGTCAGCGCCATGGTCGGCACCTTGGACAGATCCCCGTCAAAGAATCGCGCGTTGGCCAGGATGGTGTCGCTCGCCAGGGTCTTCACCCTGGTCCTGGAAACCAGGCTGGAACCAGGCTCATTGAACGCAATGTGGCCATCGGGTCCAATACCTGACGTGGAAGACGAAGAGTTATTGTTGTACTTGACCATCACCGGTATATAGCTTCAATCAGCCCTGCTCATACACCTGTGATACCTGGCCAGGAGTGAGCAAGAAGAACTGAGCAAAGTGTGTGCTTTGTTTGGTTGGTTATAGTAGGCTGCTATATATCAACATGACAGCCTCCTCACCTCCTACAAAGAGTTCGATCCCGCCGGCAGCTTTGATCTTATCCTCGAAGGCCTGGCACTCCTCTTCCAGGTTGGCAGCGTTGCCGTCGAGGATGTGGGTGTTCTCCGCTTTTATGTCGATGTGCTTGAAGAAGTTATTCCACATGAAGGAGTGGTAGCTCTCCGGGTGATCTCTGGGAAGGCCTACAGGATTTCACAAGAGCTCCTGTAAGATCATCTTGGCTCTCCAGAACTCCCCCAAGCCGTTGTGTGTGGAGAGAGAGAGAGAGAAGAGAGAGAGAGAGAGAGAGAGAGAGAGAGAGAAGAGAGAGAGAGAGAGAGGGGGGGGGGGGGGGGGGGCATGGGGCTTACCTACATACTCGTCCATGTTGAAGGTTTTCACATACTGGAATGAGATCTCTCCGTTCTTGTAGAACTCAATCAGTTTCTTGTAACAACCCAGAGGGGTGCCACCTATAAAGACAGAAGAGTAAGTGCACTGAAACACAGATGGTACTGGTGCTGTCTTGTTGCAGCATGTCTAGATGATACTGGCATTGGTGCATGATGCAGTACCAGTTTGCCAGCAGTGACGGGATCAAATGTAATAGATTACTCATACCAAAAATGTAACGTCAGTAGGTACATTATTACTACCTGGGAGAGTTCTCAATACTCCACACTCATTATTCTCTGTTACTCCCTCAATTTCGTTTGGCAATCTGGATCATTCAGTTGCCTGTGCGCTTCTATACTGTATGTAGCTAGTTGAGCCGGAAAACAAAATAATGCTGTTTCTCCACAAAACCAAAGTATTGAGAACAGTATAGTCTAGATCCAGAGAAAAGCCTGGGCTATGTTTCCTGCAATATTCAGCAAGATGATATATTTATAAGCTATTTGTGGGATTGGCTGGCAACCACTTGGCCACCTGGCAAGTAACATTGTTTACTCTGCATGACTCGTTACTGGGAGGAATCAAAACGTACCGGTGGGAAGCCCCAAAGTGAAGTATCTGCCTGCAGCAGGTTCGAACAGTAGAATCTTGTTCCTGATGTACTTGGCAGCCCACTCGCTCGCCTGCTCGTACTCATTGAGGATGATGAGCTTCATGGTGGACCTCCTGGAAAACAGCAAAAGGAGAGGAAGAGTTTGCGCGTCTCGAAGTCTTTTATTCAGGCCATCGCGCCTCGAACACACCTAAATCAGACTTTAGACTCATCAAGGCAGGAAAGTGAGATCAGACGCATGTTGTGGACTCTGGCAGAAGGAACACATCGACTTACAGATTATTACACGGACCGTATTACAGCAGTATATGTGACCAAAACTTTCACCGTTGTTGCATCGGAAATGAAGTCAAACGGAACGAGACACTGCATCCACCGCTATGTGTGTGTATGTAGTTAGGGTATCCGACTATCCGTGGGTTTTCTCTCCCTGCAGACAGACAGGAGGAACTCTGCGCTTGGGTCATATGACCGGATGCAAACAGGAGGAGGCGGTGTTCCATCATTCGAGTTGGGAAATCTGTGTAAACCATAAATCAGATTGCTGCTTCGAGTGGCTCATAGCGTTAAAGAAAGAAAAAACAACAATGGCAGCAATCACTGTAGGCGTCGAGTGAGGAAGCTAAAACTTTCAAATCTATAATCAATCAAAAAAAAAAATCCGTCGAGCAATATACCCTACATGACCAGTCTAGATATGCTAAAGCGACACATAAATACATCAATAAGTGCCAACTAGCCCAGTGGTTCTCACATTTTTTCACATGAAGGACCGGCCTAAACTGACAAAAAATAGACCATGCACCACCAGTTGATATGATTTTGTCCCACGGTCCCCCATATGATAAGATTGATCATGTTTTATTACATAAAGTGTATAAAACCCATGACCAAAATTCATAAATTCGTTCATTGTGTTACTTACGAATGGAATTATAGCGAAAATAAATGACCCCCCTTTTGGCTGGGGACCCCCTGAAAGCCACTCAAGGACCCCTGGGGGTCCCCGGACCCCCTGCGGACATGACGCGCTCAGTCAGTGTTCATCCTCACGTTGCCATGGTAACACCAGCTGCTCTGAGTCTCAAACATTCTGACAGTGTAAACCAGCCCAACGATCATTCAGGAGTGCA
This sequence comes from Poromitra crassiceps, assembly GCF_964638095.1. Lineage (NCBI taxonomy): Eukaryota > Metazoa > Chordata > Actinopteri > Beryciformes > Melamphaidae > Poromitra > Poromitra crassiceps. Next base: position 6,909,539 of record NC_139634.1, read on the forward strand.
GTTTTCAATGAGAATCTATCAATTCTAAGTAACTTATTGCAACTACCTCTTGCATTCATGTTTGACTACTTCCACCACTTGTATGAGTTTCATGTTGTAATCTAGAAACGATTACCAACCTTTATTAACTTTTTGAGTGTGAAACGACATAAAATATCAAACACGTCCCACATCAAGGGACTCGCACATCACAAGTGATCTTAACAACTTTATTAAAACCATATCGTGACACAGACCAGAACACTCATAGGGCACACAACAGAAATAAATACCATCATGTGTACAGCGCTCATTGTCAAACAACAGGCTTATTGCGGGGGTTGGCTTTCGATTTATTTCAGAAAGAAAGAAAGGGCATGCTATGGCGTCATGAAGACACCACCGGGAGCTGGGGTCAATGTGCTGCACATCCTGCCTGCTTTTTTGACGGTGGAGTCAGATCTTCAAACACCTTCTCCAACTCTCATACACCCAGGCTGCATCTCAATCTGAAACTAACTCTCATACACCCAGGCTGCATCTCAATCTGAAACGAACTCTCATACACCCAGGCTGCATCTCAATCTGAAACTAACTCTCATACACCCAGGCTGCATCTCAATCTGAAACTAACTCTCATACACCCAGGCTGCATCTCAATCTGAAACAATCGGCTCCTGTTCATCTATGTTGTTTGATCCCATAGAGGAGCCCTTACACCACCAGGAAGAGCAGCAATATGACTATTGATCGGCTATCTAATCTGCCAGATATTCTCTAAAAAAACTGCTTTCTCTTGCCATCGTGTCATCTGCAAAGGGGACATTGATGACACGGAGGTGAAGAAGGGTGCGCTTGGTTTCAGACTGAGGCACAGCCGTGGGGAGCGGAGTTTTGCCTGCTTCAGTCAAGGTCCATCTCAGGCTTGTTTTCCGTAGTTTCGGAGGCGGGGGTGCCCGTGTTCTCGGCCGATCCCTTCTCCGCGGTGTCGTCCTGGGCTTTCTCCTGTCCGTCCACGGGCCCGTTCTGCTCGGCGGGCTTGTCGTCCTTGGGAAGCTCCACCTTGGGCTTGGGCTTGGCCATAATGGGGTTACAAGCACAGAAGAGCTCCTGGAATATTATAGCAAGAAGACAACACAAATGAAGGTTTAAATTAAAGGGAATAGACACGAGGCTTTGGGAGGTTCTCTTTTAACAAATCTGTCTAAACAAGATCTTGACAACAGCAGCAGAATGCCAGCGTGCTTGCATTGCGATCGCATCACAATTAAAGTTTCATGTACTTATTTGGTTTTACTTTAAAAGCTGCCTCGGGCAATTTCACACGCTGGCGGCCCCAAATAGTGGAGAGTCAACTGTTTGCAATTTGAGGATTTCAATACTCAGAAATCCTGTAAGAGTACACCAGGATCGAGGATTGTTTATTGCCATTTGCAACCAGCACTGGAAATGGTGCATACCTCACAGTATCAAACAAAATATACAATATTACACATCAGTAACCTGTAAACTGTCCAACTTTCTCTTGAAGGAGCGTTTGCTTGCTGCTGTTCAGGATCACGTTTTAGATTTTGCTCTCAAGTTTCAATTCCTCATTTTCTGTGTTCTATTTGTGTCTGATTTCTCACTAGTCACTACAGCGAACACCAAATTAAAAATACTACTACTTTGGACTGATAGGCCGAATCTATGGCGTCTCTACTGCATCAACAGTAGTGAAAGCTGTAGTAATACACTGTTCATTAGCACTTCTGTCTTATTTGTGTCTCATTAAATCAGTTGTACACACAGTACTGTGTAACTTGTGCACTCCGGTATTTGGGATGTGCAAAATTTGTATTGCCAACAATGGCTAGCCTGGCTAGAGGTAACCCTGCATGGTTTTCCAACTGTTTTACTGGAACACGGTCAACTCGATTCTGATGTCATTCAACTGGGAAATTCCTAGTTCCCAGTGCAAATTGAATGCATAATTAGCTCGACAAGGCGTGTGTACTTTTTTTTTTTTACATACAAATCTGGAGTAGCCGTAGAAGTGATCTCAATAAATGTGAATTTTGATTCTGAATTTCCTGTATTCCAATAACTTTGAGATCAACGCTCTAGTATGACGACGCTCTCGTGCGAAAACACCCACCCTCGTTTTTGCCTGAATATCTTTGACTTTGACAGAGGGATCCAGCGTCAGGCTCTGTTTGCTCTGCTGGTTCATGGCACTGTTCATCCACATCATGGCTTCGCCCGCCAGCTTGTCCACTTTGGTGACATCTGCCTCATCCAAATGGTCATACTGTTCCTCCTGGGACGGAAGAAGCAAGCGCACACACGCACACACACACACACACACACACACACACACACACACACACACACACAGGGAAATGACGACAGCAATACAACGCCATATAATGGCAACTAATAAAATGACAGCTGCATTTTTGGACAGCTGTGAAGATGAACAGAACTTGCTGAACATGAGGCACGTCTGTCTCAAGATGTGGATGGGAGGGAGGCAGCCAGTCATCACTAGCCTAGTCTCGCTAGCCAGCCTCTCTTCCCTTCCGTCAGAGAGTCTGGTGCCATGGAAACAGGCAACAGGGATAAGCCCTCCCCTACTCTAAAGCTGCTCTCCCATTCGAGCGGCTGTTTCGGTGGCAGCAGGATATCCGCTCCCCCGCTTGCAAGCTCTGTCACGCTCTGTCATTGGCTCCGACCATGTCAATCAGCTCCCATGTGTGTCGCTGTAATGCTCCCGGCCGCCGAATGTGAAAACAACGACGCTAACTAGCTAGCGTAGAAAGCTAACGGCAGAAACCTACAGGCTAACTCGTTGCTACACGCTGAAAATGGCAAGTTTTGAAGAAAATTTGGATTGTGAAATAAAGAAGGCCTGCTCGGCACAAGTTCCAGCCCGAAACTATTTTCCAAGGGCACTAACGCTAAGCACCGCCCAAGACGAGGATGATTGGTTAACCCAAACAGAGCATTTTTTTCGCAATCCCACAATGGAAACCTGCGGCGCCAGACTCTCTGACGGAAGGGAAGAGAGGCTGGCTAGCGAGACTATCACTAGCCAGTCACGATAAGTAGGGCTGGGTTAAAAAAAATTGATATATCGATATTGAATCGATATTCATGTGAAGGAACAAGTATCGATACATAAATCCCAGTATCGATCTTTTAAAATGCATTTTTTTTTATAAACATAAGCTATAATATTATAGGCTGTGTGTGGTAGTTAAAAGATAGTTTCAAGTTGACGTTTATTTATGTTTGTAGTTGAAACAAAAACATAAATACTGTAGGCTACATGTGCATTGTGCATGCACCATGAGCCAGATGTACAGACCTCAAATCTGTTTGCACTATAATGTTTGTGAACTGGAAATGTTCATGAGCTCTATTTAATTTTATTTTATTTACAAAGCATTTATACTTTATGAAACACTGTTTACAACATGCTGCTGTTCAATGATTCTGTTGTATAGTGGAAATCTAAATTTGTTTGGCTTCTCACAGAAGACTGTAAAGAAAGAGACGGAAGACTGTAAAGAAAGATAAGATGTTGAATGACTATGTTGGTCATGTTTAAATAAAAAAGAACTTTATTACATGATGTTTGTAACTGCTTGCTTTATGGTCCATTCTTAATGTAAATATTAATATTTTTTAATAACGCACCAGGTTAGAGAGAGGGTTCCTTGTACAATTTACAGCATTAGTTCTTTGAGAATCTCTTCCATTATCAAAGCAAAACTGCTATTGTAACTAAAATATCGATATCGAATCGGAAATCGTATCGACTTGGGACCTTGTGTATCGGAATCGTATCGGGAAGTCAGTGGCGATACCCAGCCCTAACGATACGCAGAAGAAAAGAAACTGCCAATATTGTTATCGAAAGGCTTTTTGTCGCACCTTCATTTTGTATGCTTCCACTGCTTTCATGTACTGCTGGATTTGTTTCCCCAACTCCTCAAACGCTTTCGGTCTCTCCTCAGCTTCCATAAACCTCTCCTGGATGGGCTGGCCAAGTTTCTGCAGAGTCCACATGTCAGTTAGAGACAAGCTCATACAAAATGCAATCAATGACTGGGGAAAGGGGGGGGGATTGCTTGCTATAGTAAATCTTACCTTTAATTCAGTCAGTTTGTCAATGTACACCTGTTTGGGTTGGTCCTCTCCATCTTCATACAACCAGTTTTCAGTATCCTCCAGTTTTAATGACATGGCGTCTCGGTCCTAAAAAATGGCAACCGATCACATTGACAAGTACAACATGAAAATAAAATAAATGTCAAAAGCGTCGGGGGTATTTTGACGACATCGTGTCAAAAGGCCTTCGCTCTTTCCTTCTTGAGAAGTTTACAGACACCAAGTGATGGATTACTCACAGATTCACCAACGAATCTCTCCAGCAGTCCATGTAGTTTGTCCCTCATGTCGTACACATACTCTTCTACATAATTCTTGGCGTCGTTCCTCTCCTTCTCCAGCTTGTCCTGCATGATCATCTTACCCTGAGGACAAACCAAACAGCAAACATTTAAATCACCAATCATTTCCAAATCATGCCTACCCCACTGAAACCTCGTGAGATTCAAGTAAAGACAGATAATCGGAGTTGTGGATTTAGTAATGAATGAATGAGACCAGTAGTTTGGACTCTTACCTCATTTTCTACAAAAAGATTAAGCATGTCATCTGCTAACTGCCACTGTGGACTGTTTTCAATTGGAAGATCCAGAACTTTTGTTTTGACTTTGGGCTTTTTGGCTGATGGGGGTTGATCAGACTTCTTCTCGCCTTTACCCTCCTCTGTGGTCGTCTGAAGGAGAGAAGACTCATAAATGAATGAAACACAACACCAACAGATTCAGAGATGGATAGCACTGGCATAGTATGGACAACTTTGCTTTTAAACCTGCCACATAAAAATATAAAAATAAATTAACAGCGTGTTTATACCTCCATCTCTTCATTTTCAGGTGTCGTCTTCTCTTCCGTCTCCTTCTGCGCATCTCCCTGAGGCTTCGGCTCATCCTGGTCAGTTTGCATTTTGTTCTGCTGAGGGGTAAAAGAGGAAAATAGGCCATGTTTTTTGTGTCTCTACAGTAGTTCACACAAACACATTTGCTGCTCAATGTAAAAAGAGATGTTATGATCACAAACACAATAGTATGGGGGAATATACACAGATTAGTTATTTAAGACAGTGCAAGTCTGTGGCACATATTTTACCTCCCCATCTTTGTCATTTGCCTGTTCCGTTTCCATGGGTTCCTCCGTCTCGTCAGACTTCTGCACCTCCACCAGGGAGGCGCTGGACACACTGAAGATTCCGTGGATGTTCACCCGCACCTTCACCTTGACCTTGGAGCTCTCCCCAGACGCCTGCGGGACAACCTTCTGGATCAGAAACTGACCTGGAGGGGCAAAAAGAACAATTAGCAGCAGCAGCTATTCCTGACATAGGCCATGGCACTGTGCTCTTCCCTTCCATGAGTTATCCCTGGCGTTGTATGCAGAATAAGGTGAAGGCGATCACGTTAGGCTGATTACCGATAGTGGGATCAGGGTAGGGCAGCTCTTTAGGACAGCTGTAGTAGGCCTCCAATGAGAAGGGTTCCTTTCGAAAGAAGGTGAGCACTTTGGAGTAAGGTGCGGCGTGGTTCTTCGCAAATACCTCGCAGTCGCTGCAATAGAGAAAAGATCTCACATTCAATGATCATGTTCAATCATTAAAATCCGAGACAATGGGAGAATTCAAATCAGGCCAGTGGTTTACCTCAAACCTTCCTCTGCAGCAGAACTCCACTTCAAAGAGATGGGGTATGGAACTACGTCTGTGATGGAGAACTCACGCACTTTGAAGGCAGGGGACAGTATCGCGCACTATGGAAACAAAAGTATATTTAGAGAGCGCAATCAATCAGCAGCACAGTCATAAAAAAAATATCTGAAAGCAAGAACATCAATTTACACTTTCTTTATTTTGAAACATTAACGGATGAGAATACACAGCATCACAAAAGACAAAACCAGTTACAGCTGTTGATAATCTCATCATGTGTTAAGTGTTGTGGCAACAAAAGTGAGATATACACTGTATAGATATACAGTACCTGCAGAGCGCATCCTCTGGCCACAGCCTCATCTGCATTCAAGGTGGTGCTTAGCTCCTTTCCAAAGAATTTGCTGATTCTCTCTTTGACAATGGGGATCCTGGAGGCACCCCCCACTATCTCTACTGCATAGATGTCCTCCTTCTTTAGTTCTGATGGGACAAAAAGACATGTTCAGAGTAGCACACAGCATACATGAACACTCTTCAGTGGGATTAATAAAAGACAATAGAAGTAAAATAACAATTATGGTGCAATTAACACTTACTGGTACTTTCCATCAGACTCTGCAGTGGAACCTCGACTCTGGCCAAAATATCAGCACACATCTCTTCAAAGTGACCCCTGAACAAGATCTTTGTTTTAATACACACATTGCTTAAACGTTCAGGAAACATCTACTCCAGTCTAGATTTTAAATGAAGATTCAATAAATGTATTGCCATGTCAAGCACTACAGATAATGAAACCATCAAAACAAAAAGTATTTCTTGCTGGCCTACCTGTTGAGTTTCCCAGTGACGTCAATGTCGTTCATGAAGCACTCGATGTTCAGTGGCAGGTCGGAGGAGTTGGCACTCATCAGCTTCTTGAGTTTCTCACACTCCTGGTAGAGCCGGACCAGAGCCCTGGGCTTGGTCTTGACATCAAGCTTGTACTTCTTGCCAAACTCCTCGCAGAAATGCTTGACTAGTGCCTCGTCGAAGTCCTTCCCTCCCAACTCTGGGTCGCAGGCTGTAGCAAGGATCTGAGAAACGGGGAGGGGACAGTTTGGTGAAACAAAGCTCTTTCAATTTGTATCCGGTAAGCAGATTAAGCATACTAGGCATCTCGTGCGCTCGATTCCTAGGCTCGCCCGCAGCTCGGCTGTTGGGTGGGACTTATGACATCACTGATGATGTCACAGTGTGATTTATGAGATCACTGATGATGTCAGTGGGATTTATGACATCACTGGGATTTATGACATCACTGATGATGTCACACGTGGGACAGACAGAGAAACAGATAGACACATTTATATACTGATGATGATAAACAGTTTTAGCCTTCTCCACTTCCACACACCTTGACCTTGCCCTTATTGAAGGCACACACGGAGGTCTGGAATCCACAATGTCCCAGGTCGACAAACACCACAGTCCTGGCCTTCTCCTCAGGAGGGGGAAGGTCCTGTTTGTAGATCCCATATGCCAACGCCACTGTAAGGAATATTATCACATTATTCAGCAAGGAAAACATCTATTGGAATCAATGTGGGTGTGTGCATTTCACTAGTTCACAGGGTTTGACTGGTAGTCACCAATAAATAATCAATCCACGACACATGTCCACGTTCCAGCCCTGTTCACAGTTGACTATATACAGTACCTGCAGTCGTTTCATTCATAAGCCTCAGGCAGTTGAGTCCAGCAATCTGTGCTGCATCTACTACTGATCTCCTCTCAGCATCAGTGTAGTAGCAGGGAACCTGGTAAAAATAGCATAGCTCTTTTTCTTTTCTTTTTACAAGAACAGCAACAACACATCCTCAAATGTGAACAAAAAGAAAAACCAATAAAAACAACACACTTGTACAGTACTACTATGCAGTACTTACAGACACCACACAGTCGGCCACAGGCTTCTTCAGCGCTCCCTCCGCTGTCTCCTTCAGCTTGGTCAGCAGCATGGCAGTGACCTGCTCAATGCTGAACACCTTCTCCTCTTCCATATACATGACCTTCAGGAACACAGTCAAATGATCAGACAAGATCATCACATGGTTCTGGGTGACGGCTGCGAAATCCATTCATTATTGGTGTGAAGTTCAGCAAGTGACTGAATGATGGGCTGACAGAGAATCTAATTCCTTGACAGTGAGGTGCATTGCATTATATGATCATGACAAATGACAGTATGCGTTTCCCAAAGACAGTTGACTCTGGCATTGTGGAGAAAGTGCCTTACTGATGATTTATGACCAACGTTTCACTTAGTGAGCCCACCGACTCATTTTTACTGGCACTAAAGTCTCTCAATCTATTGTGACATTAGCTGACTAGTGCAACACTTGCTGACAATTGCAAAATCTGCTGACTATTACAATTCCATCTGACCATTGAGGCGACGGTTCAAACTTCCTCGCCATTGAGTTTGTGTCAGCACACACACACTGTGATCCAAAGGAGCATAGATCTGCTGCGTTATGGCCATAGCAGTTCACAACCGCTTTTGGCAGCATTAAATCTTAACTGTTTGAAAGCAACATCTGCACGATCCGACAGCTTCATGCATCATGGCACCCGAAATAAATCCAAAACAAAAATGTGTCTGGGTGGCTATTCATTTAGCTTGGTCAGATGCCCAAATATCGACATTGTATGGGAAACACACCGGTATAATCAGACTATAAGAGTTGAACAGATGACAGGCAAGACAGTGATCCGTCACAGCATACAAGATTATAAGAATAGATATATCATCTATATGTGTTTATGTGTTTTGGCTCTAAGTAACAGCCCCAGGTTCAACTTAAGTGATATTCATCCAGTGATTGTTATTCATCTCTTACCTTGATGCCTGTTGTCCCTGTGGGCATTTGAGCAAGATCGTAAACCAAGCTGGATTTCTGGCGCTGGATAAACGGATCTGAGAATGCCCTGCCATGAAACTTCTTGAACCCTTGGACCGTGTTCTTGCAGTTTGTGACAACCTGTTTCACAGAAAGCAGAAAATATTACAAATTCCACCACAAGGTGAAAGATACCAGGGCAGACACAAAACCACCCAAAATCATTATTTTTTTAATCAAAAATGTGATTATCCATGGTTTGAAAGAATGCAAAACGTTGTGCATAGCAATTTAATGTTAGAGACTAAATTTGTTTTGTGCTGTATCCATGGAGACCACAACTGATGCTGACATGGGTGGCGCTCAGACAACACTGGTCCTGTTTTTCTAAGGTTAGTGATGTTGGTTGGGGATGGGATGCAGCCTAGTTACACCACTTGCCATGAAAACATACCTGGCCTTTTGCAGCTGCGCCGATCGAGCGATTTCGTGGTCCAAAGGAAACGCATGCTCTAAAAACAGAAGATAGGTTAAAGCTCTGACACCCAAAAGTAAAGGAAATATAGTAAAACAGTTTCTGTGGGGCTCCATGCAATTATGCACACAGTGAGACTGCATAATGATGTCAACGAACAAGTCCGTTTGACAGGGCCTCCTCCCATCATGCGCCTAACGTTACAGTGTCAATTGAATCACCAGAGTGAAAAAGATAAATTAACGCAGCAGTCTTTGCTAGATATCTAATGGAGCATGTCGAGGAAGAGCCCCCGAATAAGACATCCATCATCATGTCAAGTGGCACCTGTATTTCTCTCAACTCACAAAGGCACCGTTTCAGCTAGCATTAGCAAGAGCATTCACGTGCTGTTTCCTGGACTCATGATGCTAGTTAGCATGCTAACTAATGGCTAGCATTAGCGTCATTCTTTGTTATGAAGGCCACAAACTGATTAATTTACACTCTGTAACGATAACAGATGATAGCGCAAATACTAAAATACATAACACACACAGAAAATGCGGTAACGTGAGCCATCCATCCCCACTTACGGTGTACATCGGTCGCTGTATTCATTGGCGACAGTTTCAATCCCTCCGGCTCTCGCTACCGCTACATAGCAGTTCATAAACCCGACGTCAAACCCCACGACAGACATCTTCGCTAATTGAAACAAGTGGACAATAAGTACAGTGAAGCGCAGAAATGCTGTTAAGTGCTAACGGTGACAGGAGCTACACGTTGTGTCTGTCCCACCCTTCTTCCATGAAGCTGTGTGCAGCCTGCGGTGGACGAGCAAGCCGGTCTATGAGTATGGTGCTAACAGACAGATAGCGTTCAGGAACCTTCTCGTGCTCCTGCGGGACACGAACAAGCCCGACTTCCGCCCAGCGGATTTCAACATAAAGGCCCCGGAACTACTTTCCAAATGTTATTCGAGGTTTGATTTGACAGACTCCAAATGACAGTTATTATAATAACTGATTTACAAACAAATTAGTGCCATCTGAGGATGACATACATACATTTCAAATGTCATTGCCTGCATTAGTGGCATGAAATTATTAAAATAATCTTAATCTATGCACACATGTGGGATCAACCGAGCAGCATTTTGGTAAACAAACCGCTTCCCTGGGTGGCAACGGCAATGGAACCCTATGGAGCACAAGTGGTGCGAGGCGTGAGTGTCTGACTCTAGCCAGTTAACTGTTTACATTTTAAAAACTGCGACAGTTCACACAACTTTAACATGACATGCATTATACATCAAACTCTTGAGCTAATTCTGCTCTCACTCAGAATGTCAAAATATAAGCGATGTGATGTATAGTTTTTGAGATATTAACATTTGTTTGACACAACTCATACTATTAACTGCCGCGGGGTTCCGCATTTCTGGGTGGCAAGTGATGTCACGCTGATCCCTCCTATTGTAGCACAGATTAGACACCCCGAATGACATAACATGAAACATCAACTTTGTTGTAGACAGATAAATCATCAAAACGAATTTCACATAAATATTTTGTATCTTTATTGGTGAAACATACAGAGTTGGAATAAACATCAGACGGCAACAATCAGAAGGGTAACGGGTTCATTCATCATTCTCGTAGTCAGCGGGATTCTTCCTCTTGTTTTGTTCGAAGACATGGTTGCCCCAGGTGTACGTCAAGTACATCAGAATCATGGCTGGAAAAGAAACGACATGAAATAAATTAGCACAAATATCCTGGACCCTGATATATTTTGCCTTCACTTGCGTGTGCGTGTGTGTGTGTGTGTGTGTGTGTGTATCAGCTGTCAGGGCATTAGCATGGGTCTTTTTTTCACTGGACTGGTCTAGAGACCAGTGATTCTCAACATTTTTTTCATATCAAGGACTCCTAATGTATTCCACATTGGGGCCATGAACCTAGCCTGATATCAGACTGAATTGTCAACAGATGGGAAGTAACTAAGTACAGATACTTCATCGCTGTACTTAAAACAGGTGATGACGTTTGTCTCTCTCATCTCGCGCTTCACGCATTATGTGCACCTTTTTTGTGGAAAAACCACATCACATAATTAATCAAAGTAAAGTCTTTATACATCTTGAGGCTGGGGATGTCGACTGGTCATTTGTGAGGATGTCGAGCTTTTCATTCGTACTTATTATTGCAGGTTTGCATTTCAGCAATATGTTTCTTAGCTTTGTTTATAGCCCATTTTGAACATATCAATGTTGAAAAATATTTTGGATACTCTTCCATCTTTCAAAAATCATACAATGATACAATGTTTCTTAATAGTCACCTCTGGTGCTAAAGGCCCACCCTTTCATGGGTTTTTGCGATAATGGTAGTTTCTGCTGTGTCGTGTATAGCATTTTTTTAGATTTATATTTCCTATTCTTATGATGACAAAATAACATTTTACGTGTCAAAATGCACAGTTCATGCACATTATCTAACTTTTATGGGTTATTTTATTCAGTAGTTTTAGCGGTAAGCTTTTTTTTTGTATACAGATTAGTCGATTAATGGTTCAGGCAACCAAAGGACTACTCAACCATGAAAAAAATATACTTTTGCACAACAACCCTAGTTGAGGGATTGATCACCGGGGTGATTTCTCACTTGAGTGAATAAAGTCTTAGTGGTCTAAATTGTATTTTATTTTTATTTTATTTAACCTTTATTTAACCAGGAAGTCCCTTTATTTAAATGAGACAAAATGCATGGAAAATATTCTCAAGGTCAGCCAAGACAAAAGTTCAACATTAGGATTTTTTTCACCTGCCCCGTCAGACCAGTAACTAAACAGGAAATGGTACAGAGTGATTCATCATTTTCAACCCAAGGAAACTGTTGCTTATGTAACCGAAGTGAATCAGCGCAGATTCCTCGTCGTGAGTCCAGAGTGGTAGTGAGTAGGTTGGTTAAACTCACTCCCCCAGTATAAAGGCACGTTAATCAGCTCCACCAAGGGAGCTAGCTCTCTTGGTGAAGTGGTTGGCGTGTCCGTCCAGCAAGCCGAAGGTCGGCAGTTCAACTGCCCTTGCCCAATTTGCCGTATCCACCACGGTCACTGCACAACTATGAGTTGCATGGTCCTTGACTGAGACAGAGCTGACTTTCATCTGGCTTGCCATAAAATGTGTGTAAAAGGTGAGTAATACTAAATATTTCCCCCCCCCCCACGCACCGGAAAAAGATAAGCAGCAAAAACTTTAGTTTTTTCTGAGGTGTACATGTAAATTAGAGTGTGAATACTCACGGGGGGCAACCGTGAAGAAGTTCCCCGAAAACCGTCTCCACATATTGATGATTTTGGGGCCGATATTGGGGACAGCCTTCTGCTCAAAAGGGGACAGGCTGTATGTAATTATATGCCTGACCTTGGCCAATTGTCCGAAGGTGCGGCCCATCTTCCCAAAGAGAGCTGATCTGAAATGAGAATATTTAAAGGGTAAATAAATTAAGGATACTAACAGCATACCTGCCAACTCAAAAACAAGTCATATGGCTTGGTAGTAATATCCAATGTGATTTTCTTCAAATATGTTGCGTATTTCATGTTTTATACAGATGCAAATGCACTGTAGATTGAATTGGTAACCTACAAGTAATTCAATGTAAAAACTGGGGGTTCATTTATTTGGTAAAACAGCTTAGGATTAGGATAGTTTCATGGTCGTTTACTTTAGAATGTGGTGGCCAAGTAAGGCAAAACTGACAGACGAGCAGTTGTAATAATGTTATAAGTATTAAAATAGCCAGTGCTCTTGTGTAAAGTTATGAATGCTCTCCTTTACATTGACTAATTACTATTATTAAGTTTACAATGTTTATTACAATGCTTGATCACATTTAAGCAATGGTGACATGATGGTTTGGTTGCAAATGTATGGCAATGTAAATACACTGGTAAAACTGGCAGCTTGAACTTTCTGCTTTGAACGAGAATACCATTTTGTTTTGTTGAGAGGTTGCTAATGTTGGTTGGTGACTGGCAGCCTAAAACAAAACAGTTTAAAACATGATCAATCAATCCTACTTCAGCTGCCTCCAACACGGCCGAATAGAAACCAGTAACATTGTTATACCTGGTGCGCTAAGCTAGTAGCCAAGTACTCGATCAATGTTGCACTAAAATGCGTTAAAGCTTATCATAGAAATTTGCAAGGCAAACACTCGGGGAGCTGCTAAATTTAATCTAGAAACAGTGTTGCTATGCAAGCAGAGGACGGAGATCTAGCTTAAGCTAACGTTAGCGAGTCAAGCCAGCTACATCAAGCTAACTGGATACAAACAGGGACCTTGAGACTTTTTGTTTGACTTTCATGTTAAGGTGGCCGTTTGACCGAAAGAGCCGGAACCAAAGTTATGTTAACTTCTAACACAATAAACGACAACAGACACTCCGCCAATACTGACTACTGAAGGCTAAACTATAACGTTGTAGAGTCGTGACATTGAGCCTTACCGTGCTGCTTCTCAATACTATTTGCTGCTGCTCGCCTGGATCTTCTGTCGGATTGGTCAATGTCCAACGGAAGTGGTCGTCGACATCCGTGTTTTACCGGCGTTCATTAGCGCCACCCTGTGGAGTGGAGCGGACGTACTACTTCTTCTTCTTCTATTGAGTTTTATGGCGGTTGGCAACATGGTTAACAACCATTTTAGTGCATTACCGCCACCTACTGAATTCTAGTAGTTCATACTACAAATTATACAAAAAATAAAATATAAAAGAAACTATTTCCTCCCAAACTTCAATTCATCACATTGTCTTGAGTTTTCTCACAAGCTTCTCTCAGTATATTATCTAACTGGTAACTGGTGATTTGTGTCTTGTTTATTAGTTTGTTAGCCTGTTAGCTTGTTTTATTCTGGATTGGGCTTCTAAATGTGTTTTTCCTCGGATTTTGGCACAAGGGATAGTAACATCTTGTCCTGTGTATTAATTAATAAAAATCTAAATCTTTTACAGTTACATCCATCACATCCAGGAACCTCCTGGCAGCATCCAGCACCATCTCAATTCTCTCTGTCTTCCCTGTCATATCAACAGCACAGTTTATCACCATGGCAATGAATGCCAAGAACAGCGGACGTACTAGAGACAAGAGGGAACTAAACAACTCTACCTGGGGTAGCTGCGCCTCAAGTGAGTAGTACCTATAGGCTACCAGACAAGAGGGAACTAAACAACTCTACCTGGGCTAGCTGCGACTCAAGTGAGTAGTACCTATAGGCTACCTGGGTAGCTGCGACTCAAGTGAGTAGTACCTATAGGCTACCTGGGTAGCTGCGACTCAAGTGAGTAGTACCTGGCTATAGGCTACCTGGGGTAGCTGTGACTCAAGTGAGTAGTACCTATAGGCTACCTGGGCTAGCTGCGACTCAAGTGAGTAGTACCTATAGGCTACCTGGGGTAGCTGCGACTCAAGTGAGTAGTACCTATAGGCTACCGCAACTGCTATCAATGAGGTCTTGACCCCCCCAGTAAAATCTTGATTGGTTGAGCAAGCCGTGTCTCTGGCATGCCAGTGCATTTTGCGATACAAGCTGAATGATACACTAGTAGCCATAGTCAAAGAGATACAAGCTGAATGATACACTAGTAGCCATAGCCAAAGAGATACAAGCTGAATGATACACTAGTAGCCATAGCCAAAGAGATACAAGCTGAATGATACACTAGTAGCCATAGCCAAAGAGATACAAGCTGAATGATACACTAGTAGCCATAGCCAAAGAGATACAAGCTGAATGATACACTAGTAGCCATAGCCAAAGAGATACAAGCTGAATGATACACTAGTAGCCATAGCCAAAGAGATACAAGCTGAATGATACACTAGTAGCCATAGCCAAAGAGATACAAGCTGAATGATACACTAGTAGCCATAGCCAAAGAGATACAAGCTGAATGATACACTAGTAGCCATAGCCAAAGGCATTCCCAAAATAATTGGATATGGAGGTATCATGTGTGTGTGGGGAAGGGGGGAGCACAGACTTGGCAGCCTTTGGAAATTGTAACTGCAATCAAGTTGTGTGGACTAGTCTGATATGGATGATCTTCAAATCAATCATTGGCTACATTTCTTATGAGGAATTCAAATTGGGAACTGTATGTATTAAGAGTGTATTAGAATGACTGTGTTGTCATAGTTTCTGTTACCTCTACCTACAGTAGAGATAGTCATGGGATTCTGGACAAAATAGTATTGAACAATACAAATATTTTCAGATTTGGATTTGAGACCAAATCTCACCAAATGCGGGTCCGTGGCTCTAAACTGAATTGGGGGTTGTTGATATGAAAAAGGTTGAGAACTGGTCTAATGTGTCAGCCTATTTAATGTTCTAGTCTAGAACGCACGCACGCGTGACGTGCACGCACACGTGACGTGCACACACACAGAGGCTGGAGTAGCATTTGGGTAGCTGCAGACAAAAACACCAAATCTGTGCATGCTAATTTTTTTTTTAATTTTCAGTTCTCCAAAGAACTTATTCTTCTTTGTGAATATCCATCACATGAACAAGGACATACAATAAATGGCATACAATTTGCATAGACTGATGAATGGAACGATTAAATAGAATGATTCAAGTATGCAGTCATTGGATGATCAGAAGTAATAAATACATCTGGACTTACTTAGACAGCTTTTTCATTCTGGACATTATGAAGACAAGCTGCCCATAAGGCAACTGTCTCTAATCCCAGGAATACAATTAAATGTAAAAGGTTTGCTAAGAGTATGTGACCGCTTTTTCATCTTTTGTCCAGAACAGGGTTACTTAAAACTTCTCAATTGTGTTAAACAACAATAACAAAGACAGACCCACCCACCCACCCACCCAAAATAAGTTAACAAAAAATAACTTAAAAGAAAATCATATATCATACATTTTCTTCTTCAAGTGTGTCAGATTCAATGCCAAATTGCAAACAACCACAACAAGTTGAAGGATAAGATGCATTCACACCCTTTCCTACCGCATCTCAAGAAAAGAAAAGAAAAATAAATAAAAAAGGGGAAAGGAAATAAATGTCAATTCCACATTTTTCATTAAGGATAAAATATCTCTTTGGTTAAGTAAACACACAACACACTCGATTAAGTAAACAACTGCTCTAGATCATTTTTATTCCATGCACAGCGATTTTATAATTCATGCAATCACTGAAGCTGTTCAGAATATCCAATACTTCAAATGCTGGATAATGAGTCCATCTGGTTTGTGGTGAAGTTTGTAAAAAAACAAACGAAAACTTACAGCGTATGGCAGTAGCTGGGCTTAGCGACATGTGCACCTGGTGGCGACCATGTCTTCGTACTCCTTGTAGACGTAGGACCCGTCCTCCTCAAAGGTCATCACGCTGAGCGGGCTGTAATGGGAGGGAACACAGGAGGGCCTGGGCACAGAGGAGTCCAGCTTCTCATATATGATGTTCTGCACCATGGTGTGGACTGGTGAACCGTAGATGAAGCCCATGGTCCTCGGGCATATGCCTCTGCAGTATCTGGGGTTGTATTTGGGGGGGAAAACGATCCAGTGGTCCAGTTTGAGCTGGCTGAATCTCACTCTGAAGTCATATAAGGCGCAGTCACTTGTTGGGAATACAGAGGGGGAGAGAAGGTCGGGCAGGCGCACGACCGAGCCTCTTTTGCTCTTTGGAGATTCCCTCCTCCATCTCCTCTTGTGCCCGATCCTGCGCTCCAGTTTGAAATCCATCTGCTTGTGAAATGTGTTCGCCGAGTTGGCCGACCTTTGACCTTCTTGGGCAGAGACCGGTGGTCTCCGGTGGGCCGGTTTGCCTGTGTCATTGAGATACAGAAGCAGCGGTGGGGACTTCAGGGTGAGCTCCAGTGGGCCTTGGGGAACGTCGGACCCCCAGTCGTCCGGGCAGGTGACGTTGATGAGCAGGTGTATCTTCTTCTTCTGGAACCTCAAGAGAGGCTGGAGGAAAGAGGTGACGTTGACCTCCAGCCAGTTCCCCCCACTCCTCCTGTCTGGGTTGACTGTGATGTTGACTGTGTGGTGGGCCCCGGGACACAGCGGACACTGGTGTGCGTAATCCTGCTCCTTTATGTTCAGGTAGCACACAGTCGTGATAGATGTTGCCCGGTGTTGGTCAAAGGAGTACAGCAGGACAGACTTCAGAAGCTGCTCTCCGTTTCTCACCTGATCAAGGTTGTAGGAAAGATCTTGCATAAAAATCTCTGAGGGAAGAAATAGACAAAACACAGGGCAGTGTCACCCATCGCATGACAGTCTCAGGAAAGAAATGTGACAAAAGTGTCCATCTTCTACTCATTACACTGCATCTTAAGTCAATTAGATAAATTACAAATATATTTAAGGCCAAGATCCGAATTTTTGGCAGGTACACAGGCCAATACCTTTTTCTCTCTTTTTTAACAATGATTTCAAATCTCATCCTTACTTTTACTTAACAGTAGAGTTAAAGCATCTGTTCA
Organism: Poromitra crassiceps; assembly: GCF_964638095.1. Classification (NCBI taxonomy): domain Eukaryota; kingdom Metazoa; phylum Chordata; class Actinopteri; order Beryciformes; family Melamphaidae; genus Poromitra; species Poromitra crassiceps. Next base: position 6,927,184 of record NC_139634.1, read on the forward strand.
GGTCCATTGGACAAAAGATGCTTAGATCTACCCCCCCCCCCACCAGATGAATCAAATATTTGTCTATCTGTGAAAAGGGTGTAAAAATAAACCAATGTTCTTAGATTTCTGACATGTCCTACATGCACTTTAACACTGGGTCAATGCTCTGGTACAGATATTACATTTGAACATGGCATATCTGCCAAATATATGATGCCATTGTCAGTAGACCCCCAGTGCAGAATATGCTGCACAAAGGCAAAAGACATACCTGTTCATAGTGAAACTGCCAAGGAGCCAAATTACTTACTTAAAAAAATAATTTTGTCACCTTTTCTTGTTGACAAAAATGGCAAAATCTCATCTTGACCAAAATTGACATTACTGGCTTTTTGCTTCGTATGGTTGAATCCACATGAGCATTGATAGTCAACAGACAACAACAGACATGGCAGATTATAAATTCTAGGCTATAGCCATATATATATATATATATATATATATATATATATATATATATATATATATATATATATATATATAAGAGCATTGTTTCTTGTGCAAGTATCTTGTGAAAACATCTGAACAGGCCATTTGCCCCCCAAACCCTGTCCATGTGCATCATAGCCTATTTCGCCTTTGTTGTCATTGCTTGTAATGTGTGTTTGACCTGCTCACCTTTGCTTCCTTGTGCAAGACATTCATCTCTTGGCCTGATCAGTCGAACTGTGTTGTAGATGTTATTCCCATCCAAACTCCTCTGCACTCTGGAAGACTGCTTGTAAACCTCCGTGATATATTTTATATACTTGTGTTCGGGTTTAATTTTTTTCTTTAAGTCTGTTGTCCACCTCGACCCTCCGTGCTCTGACAGCGCTTTACGCAGCGGGGAGAAGATGCTGTCATACGGGTGCAGCGCGTTGGAGGAGGAAAGAGGAGATTTCAGCGGCCAGCCGCAGGTAATGAGAAGCAGTAGTAGGATGATAGTGCGCAAATAATGAAATCCTAACCTTAACCCAACTGACCTTAGCATGTGTGTCTCCATTGTAAACAGATAAAGCAGTGAAAGCCTACTCTCGGCTGAGAGCTCAGGTCAACCCGAGCACACACCTGCCGCTGATCACCACCACGCACAGCCGCAGGTGTTCGCAATCAACGCTTACGTCACTCATAAATTACTTTCCCCACTGAGGCTCATCATGTAGCCTAGCTAGCAACTGTTGTTTTCATCATTAGTTAGCAAAATCAAAAACAAGTTATTTTTAAGGAATTTGAATGATCCAAGAACTAGGCTATATCCCACCTTATTTGTTCTCATCTGATTTGTATTCATTGCTCTGGTTTTATCCTATATGGTTTTATCTCACATTATGACAGTAGGATTTCCGGTCATGATCAAAATAAAACGCACAGCCTACAAAGAAACTTGTGGAATGTGGTAAATGAAAATATGTTTTTATCGTATAAACGATATTTGCCCAAATAAGAGCAAAAATACAGTAGGAAGACTCAAAGCCAGCTGCTTAGCCAGGACTCAATCAAATAACTTACACCAAAGCAAGGCATGTGTGCTTTTATTGTGAAGGCAAGTTAGGTTTCTTATGACTATCTACGTCAGAGGTTTTCAAAGTGGGCCTCCCCAGGGGGGCTCCAAGTTTCAGGGGAGGCTCAGTGAATGGAAGTGAAAAAATATTAAATTAGATCTCAAAAGGATATCACATAGCCTAAATGTGTGTGATTGATAGTTCAGGGATTCAGTCGTTTAGGGGGATTTCAGTTTTTCCCACTTTCCCACAATCAGAAACAAAATGCATTCAGACAGACTTTTAATGTAGCTTATTTGGTGTAGTCTGAAATATGTAAAATATTAGCCTATCTTGGCTCAATTGTTGAGTGTGGATCAAATAACCATAAATAATCATGATCCCAGGAATTGAACGAGGGGGCTCCTTTTTCCAATCTTTATCTGGGGGGAGGCCCACCATCTCAGACTTTGAAACCCCCTGCCATTGACTTTACACAGCTGGAAGGACGTTAGCTTTGATTTATCATCATTTTTTCAGTGGGTGGATACTGGATGTGGATACTCATGAGTGATGTCATAGACATTGTGACATCACCAGTGATTACATCATGAGTGATGTCATGGACATTGTGACATCATCAGTGATGTCATGCGGATAAATAAGAACGTGGTGCAACTCTACCAGGGCACAATATTCCCTAATGGACATAGTGACGTCAGCAGGGATGATGATGATTGCTAGTTATGTCAAGCTTAATGTTCTCTTAAGTCTGTATATTGCTTTGTACGGAGTAGCTACGGACTAGTGCAAGGCCAGGGCAACGGTCCGGGCGGAAGCAGCAGGTTGGTGGAGTGGAGGGAGGACATCATCAGCTCTGTGCAGGGGGGGAGTCCCAGAGCGCGGATAGCGGCGGGGCGACCATCTCACTAGCCTACATTTCATCTGCGTAACGTAACGTCTTCTTACAATTTGACGGAGGGAAAACGACATGGCTTCTTTGACACAAGAAGCTCTTTTGACTTTCCTGCTGGAGCGCGGAGGTAAAGTGAAGAACTCGGAGTTGCTGAACCATTTCAGAAGCCAAATAAACGGCAACGATCCCGCGGAAAAACAACACAATAGGGACCTGTTCAAGAAGTTGGTGAATAGCGTTGCTGTGGTCAAGCAAGTCGACGATGTGAAGTTTGTGGTCGTGAGGAAAATGTATCAGGACTTTGACTTTGTTAAAGGGGGCCCGCATCATGTTAATATCGGTCAGAAAGCAGAGATGGAGATGGACAGTTTCTGCAGCCAAAACGCGTCTTTTTCATCCACTTCCCACCGAGGCGAGTCCGGCAAGCTGCTGTATTCCGACTTTGAGAACAATAATATAAACCATCCCTCAAACATAAATGGCAATTGTTTTAGTGACAACGCCAAACGCGTGCCTTCGGACAGGCCTTCATCCAGAAATGTCATCAGCGCGGACACAGCCACTGTCAAGGTCCTGAACATTCCCGGTGAGCAGGGGAGCAGAGCGGGGAGGTCTGGCCCTGTGTTCGCTGTCATAGCACTATCTCCCCCTCGTCCACCCAGAGACACTGAACCCATGAGCCAGGATGGAGGAGCCACTGTTTCAGAGGTGCCTCAGCAGCACAAAATGCCAGCTATGGATTCTTGTTTCCCAACCTTTGAGCAGGATTCCCAATGCTGGAGCAACAGGCACACAGAGGCCCCGCCGGGCCTCCCCCACCTGATGAAAGCTCACACCAGCAAGAGCACCAGACCAGGAGGAGATGATGCCAAGTTCTCAGAGTCTGTGCCGTTAGATCCACGGGCTCACGAATGGTTGGTCAAGTCTGCAGCCGGACTATGGGCCCAAATCTATGGTCTGCTGCTGCAGGACACCCAGCTGGCCAAGAGGAAAGACTTCATGTCAGGATTCACAGCTCTCCACTGGGCTGCTAAGGCAGGCAACGGTGAGATGGTGCACAAGCTCATGGACATCTCCACGGAAAGAGGCGCTCGTGTCAACGTCGACGGCAAAACGCACGGAGGCTACACGCCTCTGCACATCGCAGCCATACACGGTCACAGTGAAGTGGTGGTTTTGCTCGTGCAAGGTTATGGAGCCAGGGTAGATGTAAGAGATAACGATGGCAAGAAACCCTGCCACTACCTGGGCAAAGGTGTGTCGGCCGAGGCCAGGGAGCTTCTGGGAGGAGGCCTGCAGCAGGACAACAAGGACAAGCACAGGGACAAGACGGAGGATGAGGAGTGCAGAGAGCAGCTCAAAGGCCTGACCACAATAAGCAAGCTGTTCCAGCCCCACACAGGGAAGAAACACAGGGCAACGACAGCCAAGTTTACCCATGACCGGTGAGATGTAGAAAGATGATGAAAGAAGCAATGAACTGGACAGTGTCAAAATGATATTTAATATCAAAGAGACCTCTATAACCACTGGAATTCATATTTAAGGTCTGTCACTGAAATATTAGTGTAGCAGCACTGGATTTTTTTTGGTGTGAATCACATTTAAACATGTATTTCTTCTTTATAACTTCTATTAGGCCTAACAATGCTAAAAGTGTTATTTTTGTGCTCACTATTCTTTTTATAACCCAAACAACAAAATGTTGATGTGTCATTTTCTCATATACCTAATAAATCTTTGGAAATAACTGCTTGATTCATGGCTGCAAAAGTGAAAGGAAGGACATGTGAAAACAGAGCACACCTGGGAAACAGTTGCTATCAACAGCGGTTATGAAAGATGATTTGTGTTGCTGATGGTTTTGTTTGGCACATTTCTGTGCAACAGACCATGTCTTTGTTAAATGAATGAATATTTGATCAGAGGGCAATGTAAAGTTGATGGATATATCCACTATGTGTGCCACGAAAATAAACTTTGCATACTGTTGTAGAAACTCCCACGTCTGACAGTTTGGCTCATTCATTTGGAAGAAAGCTGCCTCTCAGCATAGAGTAGGCTATGAGCAAAGGGGGCCCGCGTGGGGCCATTTCTACGGAGTAGGGCAGCCAGTGGGGCTAGCTAGCGGAATGTTTCCTTTGCATTGGCTTTGTACTTGAAGGCGTGGAGGAGAAAAGCCTCCTTTTGTGGTGTGTCTGCTCCTCATTCCTCTCTGAACTGCTGCAGTAAAGACATGAGAACCAAGACATAAGTAAGAAATTGATGCAGTAATAATAAATCATCGTGCGGTCACGGTGATTAGAATGAATTTCAGGCTCAGCCAAGAACCAGTTTGACACAAATTCTTCCTCATTTGTGAAAAAGAATAGACAGCCTGATTAGTAGGATAAAAGCATGCAGCATTCCAGTGCTGATTCAAATGATTAATTGAACAATTTAATTTATGATTCATCAACACTGATAGTGACAATCACTATAAATTGTGAGTAACTTGTGTCAAATTAGACACATTAAGCTAATTCTGTTTGCCCCAGGCCATGCATGATGTGCACAAAATAGAAGGGTAACACATTATAATAACGTTCAGTCGTAAGTCATTTATAAGCCTTTAGTTAATGATGAACTAATCACTAACAAAACATGAATATACATTTGTAAATTATTAATAAATGTTATGTTAACATATACAAATGTGTTGTAAGTCATCTATAAACTTTTAGTAAATGAAGTGTTCCTCGCCTGTTATAAATGATGTGTAAATCATTTACAAGACTTTCTGCATCCCCTAATCTAAAGTGTAAACCATTCATCACACATAAATATGTTACATACAAAGGGGGTAGCTCTGTCAAATTTGAAGCCAATGCGGAAGTGCACTTAAACCTACATTCTTTCGAATGGCCTGCAGGGGGCGACCCATTGGTCTGTGGACTTCTGTTTTTTTACGCCTCACGTATGGCATTTTGGCCATTGCCATCTTGGATCTCGACACAAGTGCAGGGGTTTCCCACAGAGCACGGCCTGCTATTGGTCCATGATCGGCGAGCTGTGTGATCAGTGGACAAGCGACCTGTCAATCACGCCCCAAAACATAGTCTGCAACTACAACATAGTCTGAAACTAGCGATTGAGACCATAAACACATTAGGAAAGTGTTTACTGAGGCCATACATGAGGCTTCAAAACAGAAGTCCACAAACCAATGGGTCGCCCCCTGCAGGCAAAGAGGACACTTCCACATTGCCTTCAATTTTGACAAACAGAGCTACCCCCTTGTATGTAACAAATGTATGTCATGAATGGTTTACACTTTAGATTAGGGGATGCAGAAAGCCTTGTAAATTAATTGTAAATGATTTACACATCATTTATAACAGGCGAGGAACACTTAATTTACTAAAACTTTATAGATGACTTAGAACACATTTGTATATGTTAACATAACATTTATTAATCATCTACAAATGTATATTATTCATGTTTTGTAAATGGTTAGTTCATCATTAACTAAAGGCTTATAAATGACTTATGACTGAATGTTATTATAAAGTGTTACCAATAGAAGTCTCCCCTCTCTGAATAGTAGGCCTACAACAGACATTTGAACAATTTTATTCTTAACTGACCCAGACAAAAACAATGCCCGATGAGATGACACGACAAGAGTCAGAGCTCAGGCAACAAGAAATACTAACAATGTCCTTTGTCTTGTTGTCTAGAGGAGCTGCCTGCATAATAAACCGGATGAAGGACAGTACTATTCAACATAGCAGCCTGCATATTTTTTATCCCACCTTCAACCATTGTCTTCAGTACAAATTAGGCTATAGGCTACTGAAAGAGAATTTGGTGACCAGAAAAAGGGACATCTCCTAGGGTGGTTCAGTCAAGATTTGTGACCATGAATGTCTCTCCAACACTAAACTCAACTGATAATTAACTTTTAATAATAATAATAATAAAAAAGATTTCCATTGTATTTTTTGTATAGTTTAGAAAGTGTGTTAATCAAATAAATCAAGTAAAAGCAAACATCAAACTCATAAAATAATTTCAAACAAGAAGGCACCACAAGATCACAGGATTAGATATGCTCACGTTACTTTCGGTAAAGTGTGTGTGGCCATGGGGGGAAACGGGAGGCGGGAGGATTTCCCCCATGCTGATCCATCATCATGATGTCATACATCTTACATAATAATAGGCGGTGTCTATGTCATAGGTGTGTGGTCAATGTCACAATGACATCACTGATGATGTCACAATGACATCACTGATGATGTCACAATGTCTCTGACCCCACTGATGATGTCACCATGATGAGCAATGTGCTCCTTCTTCTTCTTCTGTGGTGTTTTATGCCATGGAACCGGTTGCCTTATTATAGGATGATGATCACTGATGATGTCACAATGAGCAATTGTGTAGCCTAATAAAAAATGTTTGTATTTACTTATGTATTTGTTTATTTTTTGCTTTACGTTAGTTTGGAACCTAAAAGTAGGTTGCCTACTGACAAATGAAACAGTAAAATATTTTTCAGTCTGCCCTTAATATTTTTGTCAACTTATGTAGTCTATGCACAATCTAATGCAGGTGTTCGTCTGTTTAATTTTAGTTCTGAATACTGTACAGATGATAAATAAGTCCGTGCATCAGTCTGTATGTAGCCTACATGTAGTGTGTATTTCTCAGTAGGCCTGCCAGCCTCGCATTCCAGCAGCACCGAGGGGGTGTTGCCCAGTGTTGCCTCCCAGTGGCCATGTTGGATGAACTGAGCCTTCTTTCCCTCTGACTGTGATGTGATTGTGAAGCAGGTCCCGCTGAAGACAGCAGCGCCTCGTCAAATCCTCCCCACACACACTTCTGACGCGTCTGACGATGGCGGCTACTGAAATCGGCATTTGCACTGTGAGTATGATGATGATGATGGGGCGATACAGCCTGAAGAAGGCCTGCGCTAATGAACGACCTGGGGGAATTAAGAGCGACTATTCAGGTGCAGATTAGATAGCAAGGTGGGGGGTAACGAGATTTGTCTTTCGAGAACGCAGCCACATTTTTTCCATATTGATCAAGCTCATTATGGGCCATTCATTAATCAATCAGGATCGTGACGAATTTCCAGATAACGATTTGACTCAATCAATGTGAATGACGCATCATCGCCTTTTATTGCTTCGGTAAGCAGTGTGGAGACATGCAGGTACTGAGGTAGAGCGCACTTAAGCATCCGAGCATGCTGACAGCCGTTGAGGTAGTAGCATCACAAACTCGCTACCTAGATTATGCGTCTGTCTGTGTTAACGCTGCTCTCACCTGCATGTATGTAATGTTGTTGCAGTGACAGGAAGAAAGGGGTCGAGAGCATTTATAAACTATGCGCACGACAGACAGCAGGCAACTAAGACTAATAAGAGGATAAACATATAAGTAGCAGCAGGCTAGATTCAGCATTGCATTGCTCAGCGAAAATGTAACGACGTATGAGCTAAACCTAACACTTTTATTTGTGGCAACAAGCCCAAGGCGATTCAAAACGCACCATAAATGTCTGGTCTTGTTTAGGGGGTTAAGAGGACTCTGGCAACCGCTTGGATATCCTCTCACCCTGTGAAAATAACATCTAGATAAAGAGCTCTTTGTGTGTGTGTGTGTGTGTGTGTGTGTGTGTGTGTGTGTGTGTGTGTGTGTGTGTGTGTGTGTGTGTGTGTGTGTGTGTGTGTGTGTGTGTGTGTGGGGAGAGGGGAAGAGAGAAACAGATGATTATTTTGAACACATCCTTGTACTCATGTTGAGCCTTTTGAGAGGTGCCTGCTGTTTCTCAGTGTCCCAGGATGTAGCTGGCATAGGAGGGAGGAGCAGCCTCCAAGCACCCCCAACCTAGCCAGGACAATATGTTATGTTCACATTCACATTCACTTTAATAGCCACAGTAAGTCATCAGATTACATACAAGGAATTGGATTTAAACCCATTGTACATACGGCTCGGTGCAGATCCGGTAAAACTGCCGGTGTTATGCCGAGTTTTGCATCCCCGCCGCCAAATGCATCCCCACCTCACCGGAGCATAGTATAGTGATGCATACCCAAACGTAACTGTTTACAAATGATATAACTGTCTGTGTAGACGTGACCTCCAGACCAGGGGGGTCTGTCCTGGCTCATGGAAACTGACTTTGATGCATAAAATCTGCGTTGAAGTGACTTCCATGCTTGGTGCTCATGGAGGCCAACTAAAATCCGGGTACAGGGGACCTCGAGGCCTGAGGGTCTCTCCTGGCTTTATGGAGGGGGATGCAAGTCTCGGCGCTTTGTACCTGCTGAGATTTGCATTTGCATCCCTATTTTTTTAAATTAAAACTGCCGCAAAATAGGGTGGGGATGCAATTCTCGGCAGGGATGCAGAACTCGGCATAACACCTGAACAGACTCTCGTCCATGTTAATGGATGTTAAGTGTATTTATTGAGTGTAGGCTTATTTTTTTTATTTTAGGCTCTCATTGTCCAAGCATGAATTAGAGCACAGTACTGTATAATCACAAACATTACTGTCTGAAATGGGAACAGACTAATACGCTATGCAGTGTTGCATCGGCTGCATATATAAAGCAGACCACTCCATGTAAAGTCTGACCTCAGTTTATGCACACCTCAAAAGGATTGCTGTTTTGTTTGTTTTTGCTGTTGCCAGATTTATGCGCCTTTGCTTTAGGAATCTGGGTTATGATGACGGCCAGAGAGATCTTTTTCATAGGTCTGACCAGTCAGTGTTTTAAGTGGAAGAGAAAGATGACCTCACTCGTAAAGCATTCTCTCGTTTAAGCTTGAAAGCAGTAGGACGGGATCTCAGAATAGCACTTTCATTTTTAGCTTCTCCCTTTTTGTTATTTAACTTAGAGATTTAAAGCGAATGTGACAAAATATTTGTGTCATCATGAAAGCAACGGGTAGAACGGAGAGGAAATGGTCTTTTGTTCTGCCTGTCTGAAAATACAGCCGAATGAGGAGAAGCGGAATCTGGAGCTCGGAGGCCATGTGGGGTTTGACAGTCTTCCAGACCAGTTGGTCAGCAAATCAGTGGCACAGGGATTCTGCTTCAACATCCTCTGTGTGGGTAAGTCTCAACCCAGCAGAAAAGTCCTGATCCAATGCGCCAATCAAAATGTTGCATGTGATGCATATTTTTTAACGCTGTTTATTATTGTCTTTGCTCAGGTGAGACCGGGATAGGCAAGTCTACGTTAATGAACACTCTTTTCAACACGACGTTTGAGAGTGACGAAGCCAGCCATTACCACAATGACGTACTTCTGCGCCCCAGAACGTATGATCTGCAGGAGAGCAATGTCCAGCTCAAGCTGACCATTGTGGACACTGTTGGCTTTGGAGACCAGATCAACAAAGAAGAAAGGTACGAATACTTGTAGATGATGGTTTGCCATTCGATCAGGCCCTCTACTATCCAGGTTGAAAAATGAAAAGTAAGGATAAAAAAAAGAGAACTGCCTTGTGCAAAGGAGAAAAAAATTAGTTTAGTTTATTGCACATACAAAAACAACAACAACAATACATGACAACATACATTATAGAATCAATTTCATTTAATTGCTAATACTATTTCATCACTGATCTGTAGCAATTTGCAGAGCCAATAATAGAAACTTATCTGGAGCTTTGATCAGCACTGGCCATGAATCATTTTTCAACAGAAGCTGCTTTGCTCTGGTCCTTCAGTCCATGCACATGAAGGACTGACATATTAGGGACCTGCCCTGTTGTTGGCATGTGAATTGAAAAGGAAGAAAGCGTATGGAACGACTGGTAGAACGAATGCAATCTCAATAGACGTTTGAGCGCTCTACCAGCAGGGAGCATAAAAAGAGCGCATTCTTGGCCGCAAGACGGCCGTTGCAGAGTTTGTAACCAGGATACTAATTTTGCCTCTGAACCCCGGCAAGGCGAGCAAACCGCTTCCCTCTGCTGGTGCATGTGAGGATAAATGACAGATCTTTCATGATTTAAGAAATCGGTGTTGACTTTTCTTGTTTCTGTGCAGCTATAAACCCATCGTGGACTACATTGACACCCAGTTTGAAAATTACCTTCAAGAGGAGCTGAAAATAAGACGCTCCTTATTTAACTACCATGACACCAGAATCCACGCCTGCCTGTATTTCATCGCTCCCACTGGACACTCCCTCAAGTCCCTGGATCTGGTCACGATGAAGAAGCTGGACAGCAAGGTGACCCAAGAATCCAGTGCTGCTGTGCAATACGGCAAAAATGATATTAATCGCTATTCAAATCTGTTATTCAGATTGTGCTCTTCCACACAGGTGAACGTCATCCCTGTGATCGCAAAGTCAGACACGATATCCAAGAGTGAACTGCACAAGTTCAAGATCAAGATTATGAGCGAGATGGTCAGCAACGGAGTGCAGATTTATCAGTTTCCTACAGAGGACGAGGCTGTTACAGAGATCAACTCCTCCATGAATGTGAGTCCTGTGCTCTCTCTCTCTCTCTCTCTCTCTCTCTCTCTCTTTCACACACACACACACACACACACACACACACACACACACAAGCATACAGTATTCATAGTATTCCTTCCCATGATGTCACAAGCCTTTTTCCTGCCAATATGGCGCTACAATACACACAGCTCATTGGCTGTAAGTGTCACTTGATTGTAAATCACCTGTTAATTGATCACAATCACCTGTTTTTTTCCTACCAAAATGGCGGTGTGGTGATGTAACAGAATACTATCAATAGCTGCTGCGCGAGTCTGTTGACTACTGTCAACGGAATTGTAACTTTCTGGATTTATTACATTGTCCTCAATTAACTTACTTAAGTTAATATTCATGTTCAGCTATTCAAACCAGATAATAAACTTGAACACAACTCTAGCTGCATATTCATAACAGGCAGTGTTAGAAATTATGACTGGTACATTTAGAAACATTTTCACACACAAGAAGTTAAAAATACAAATTTGAAGGGAGTTTTTAGTTCAGATTTACAGAGAAGGTGCAGGAAAATGGGTAGAGAGAACAGCAGTAGCATCATATTATGAGCTACAGTTTGAATTGCATGTAGTAATAGATGTTAGCAGATGGAGTCACCAGGATATGACAACAGTAGTATTCATTTGAACCACATTATAATGGCAGATAAACACGTCTTTACAGGCTCACCTTCCCTTCGCTGTGGTGGGAAGTCTAGAAGAAGTGAAAGTGGGGACTAAGATGGCGCGAGCCAGGCTGTACCCCTGGGGATCAGTGCAGGGTAAGTGCAACTCTGCTGGATTGATTTGGCAATTACAAGCGTTGTAAAAGTCCTCTAAAGAGCACAAGTGCTAAAGAAAACAGCTACTACCTAATTATCCGCATCTCGTAACAGAAAAGCTGTTGATAATGGCGGCGTGCTGTAGACCTGCGAGCGCAGTGAGCAGAGGGGTTTTCATGATCGCACACCTCTTTGATTCCAGTGGAGAACGAGAACCACTGTGACTTTGTGAAGCTGAGAGAGATGCTGCTGCGCGTCAACATGGAGGACCTCCGAGAGCAGACGCACGCTCGGCACTACGAGCTGTACCGCCGCTGCAAGCTGGAGGAGATGGGCTTCAAGGACACGGACCCGGACAACCACCCCTTCAGGTGAGCTCAGGGGCGCGTTAGCCAGCTGTGATGTCGTGCGTTTTTGGCACTTCGTTTCGTAACAGCGCAGTTCGCCAGTCAGCTGGTATTTTGTTGAAAACCACAGAGCTGACAATCCATATGACGATGATTTTGTGGCATGGAAGTGGATCCGTCCCTTATCCTTGCTATCTTCCCTAACTTTGCTTGTTCCCCCGAACCTTCAGCCTGCAGGAGACGTATGAAGCCAAGAGGAAGGAGTTCCTCGGGGAGTTGCAGCACAGCGAGGAAGCGATGAGACAGATGTTTGTCACCAAAGTGAAAGAGACCGAGGCAGAGCTGAAAGAAAAAGAAAGAGAGGTAAGCGAGGATCAACAATGAGGGTTATCATTCATTATATTCAGAAGACACCATTATTTGGCATGTCTCACATTGTCCCGTGGCCCCCCTTCCCCCTCCCCGGCAACATCTCCAGCTCCACGAGAGGTTTGAGCAGCTCAAGCGGATGCACCAGGAGGAGAAGAGGAACCTGGAGGAGAAGAGGCGAGATCTGGAGGAGGAGATGAACGCCTTCAACAGAAGAAAGATGGCTGCCGAGACGCTGATGGGCCAGTCCCTGCAGGGCTGCTCGCAACAGCCCTTCAAGAAGGACAAGGACAAGAAGAAGTAAGTCTTCCTTTTTCTCACGTCTCACTCGCTCTCCGATATGTTTTCCTGTATGCATTTCATTTGTATTGCTTCTCAGCGGTGACTTATCCCAGAGGCCTTCAGAGTATGTTCACACCACTAAATAGCAATTAAACTCAATTTCTCTCAAGCTAATCGAGGATGATTCAGCTAAACGACAGTCATTTCCACGAGCCGTGGACGTGCACTCCGCTGGCCAGTCTCTGTGGAGCTGGTTGGACGGAGGGAGGAGGAGTACGATGTGACTAATGAGATGGCGTTACCTTGCCAGGAGCCATGTTGGCTCTGAAACCGATACGGGGACAGATTGAGTCTGACATTGTGTGCCCAGACACAGTAGGAGGGGTCACAGCTTGCATGACACACAGCCTGATGCTTATGTCTCTGCGCTCTGACCTGCCAGACTGCTTCTCGGGCAGGGGGCTCTTCTGTTTACACACGACTTGTATTGCCGTCGATGTCACACAGATGATGTCAGACATCTCATATACAACCATAGGAATTGTTGCAGGTCCCCAAAACTCACATAGGCAGTTTGACGTTCAAAATTAGCCCTAAAGAACAGACAAATCTAGCCGCTGTGAACGCTGAAGCAGTAGGCGCCCGTCCGCATGTCCTCGAGTGCCCACCGCCCGGGTGGCGTCGTCAAAAAAGGGCCTTTCTGTGTGGAGTTTGCATGTTCTCCCCGTGCCCCCGGGGGTTTCCTTCCTATAGGAACCCCCTTCACCAAAACATGCAATATCCTGGTCGCTGATGTGGTGCCTCCTCTGGTCGTCAGGGGCGCCTGTTTGGAGGGAGGGGAATTCGTTGGAATAGCGTGATCCTCCCACGTGCTATGTCCTACCGGTGAAGTTTCCCCCTGTCAGGTGAAAAGAAGCGCCTGGCTAACTGCCCATGTCTTGGAGGAAGCATGGAGCCAGTTTCGGCTCTCCGCAGAACGGCAGAGGGTGGAGCAGCAACCAGGAGAAATAAATTAAAATGAGCACTAATGGGGGATAAAAATGGGATAAAGAAATCAGGGGAAAAAAAAAGAAAAGAAATAAGAACAGAACAGACAAATCTGAATGATGAGCAAAGAGTGTGATGAAATGTAAGGAAATGAAAGCCTGTGGATCCTACATCCTCCTCTTTACACTGACTTCACATTTAACGTCAGTCTGTATTGGCTGTAGTGCCCTCTACTGGCCACTGGGTATGTGAAAACTCCACTGGGGGGAAAAATACAGATTTTTAGTCTGGGACATAATGTGTGTTACAAGCTTCATGTCTGTGCTGAAAATAATGGTTTGTTCATTTCTCAAAGTTGCTAGTTTCATGTAAGATATAGCGTATGGAAAGTTAGTAGAATCTGAAACAGATAAAAACTCATCACTAGTGTTGCATTCCCACTTCGATCACGTGTCATTTTTCTTTTGATTTCTGCCATACTTGTCAAATCCTACACATTTTTCTTTTGCCATATTTTGTCTTATTTTCTTTCCCATTTTCAGTTGATTTGTGGAACAAACATCCAGGGGAAACCAGGAATGTGTCTGCCATCAGCATGGAAAAGGGGACTGTTATATTTGACATTACTGACTGACATTGTGTGCGTGGACTCTATGGCACGGTGGCCATGCGTGTATGTGAGCCAGAGTGATGTGTTGGCTGTAAGTCACTGTGTACTTATGGATCAAAAAGGTAGCTATGCTCCGTGAGTTTAATTTGTCCCTAATGCTGACTCTGCTAGACATGTGATAACAAATCCATAGACTGTTATCATAACATAGCTTTTGTTGTTTTTATGTTCTTTCCATGAATGTGTGTTCATCTGCTGTTGTAACTCCCAGTGATTTCCCAGTGAAACACTCAACCAGTCTTAATCTGGTGGAACAGATGGTAGCATATATATTAACATTTGTGTGTATTTCTACATACAAATATACGGTATGTAGACTTCTCTAATTCACAAGTTGAATTACTAAAACATTGTCTTTTATTATTCATACAGACTGTCTAATGTACATATAGAAATATTAATAGTTATTCTGTTTTTCTAAGTTTCAGTTAGTTTTGTATTAAGGGGTTATTGTTTGTCGAGAAAACATTCTATGCAAAGTTATAAAGAAATTAATTGAATGACTGTTTCTTAGTGGATTTGTGAGACTGGAAAGAAAATTTATATTTTTTGCTTGCTTTTACATTCGAATAAAGAATGACAATGCAAAACAAAATAGAACGTCAGTTCATCTGTGTTAATTGAACCTCTTCCCTTCCATTTTTCTCACTTTTCTGAAAAATATCACCACATCATATCTGATTTGAAGCACATCATACAGCTGTTCTCATCTTGAACATGGGTTTATGATGTTTGTGGTTTATAATCATCAGTGTCACAGTTCATAAACACATTATCCATTTGGACTCGAGTTTTAGCTTAGTTTCTGCTTTCAATTGATGGCAGAAAACAGGACAAATAACATTACAGATTGTTGGAACTCTTTATATAGACATTACAATTTGTGCAGTCGGTTTTCTTTTGTGTGTCAGACTTTATTGAATAGCTACAGTATTATATTACCGTATGTTATTGTCCTGACTGACTGGTTCTGATTAATAACACAGCTTTTCTTTCTTTTCATAGCTTCTTTAGTCTCCCATCTGCGTGCTCCTTAACCTCAGGAAGGAATTTGAATTAGAAGACTTTCTACCACATCAAAAGATTACAGATTAACAATCAAGTTGAAGTGTACTATTTTTTCAGGGTGAAATAACATTTTTTATAGAAATAGCACTTGCTGTCCTTGTTTCCCTGGAAGTGAGTCGCCTGGAATCCTCCCATGTCTGATCAAATCTGTCCTTCAGGCTTTAAGCAGCGCTCCATAGCATGCTTTCTGCATGGCTTTCAACCATCTCTCTCCCCTATATTAAAAGATGCCTACAGATCCTTGTGTTTCTGTGCTAAATGTGCTTCCTTCCTTTAGCTGCTGTTTTATGCTTGTCTTTGACTATTTATCCGCACTGTGAAATGACCATGTGAAATTAGTTTTCTTGAAAGGGTTACGTGGATTGTAATTTATAAATCTAATTTATAACGAGCACTTTAAATCAGTTAAAGTTCAAATGCTATGCTTAATACTCTATGGAACAGTATAGTGCCCTATCAGATCAATGAATCAGCTGTGTATGTTGAACAGGTTTTAAACTAGAAAAACTATAAGCTACTGTTGTCACTGAAATGGATACAAAGAGTGGAAATATATCAAATCAAGATTAAGTCTAAATGTCAGATGTGAATGGCACACCTAAAGTGCGCCTCCTTGTGGATTTGTACTTCCTGCTGTAATAAAGAGTTACTTATTGAAGTCTTGTCTTGTTCTCTCCATTAAAATGTGAGGTTTTAGGTTGGTTGAAAACAGCCTGCAGTAAGCACTGATCCCAGCTGCTGCCACAGAGAGACACTCTTTTAGATTGTTCCAGAAACCTGTTACAATACAGGCCAACAACACAATTAGGAAAATACCTGAAAACTACATAAATTAGAACCGTAAAAAAAATCCTCTACAGTTGTGGAGAAAATCCACACGCAATAGGTTACATTATCTCCATATGTTCTTTTTCCAGTCACAATGTAGCACTACTTTTCTTTAGGTAGGCAGTGATATGCCCATTAATCTTGGCCTGTATCATCATCAGTTTAGTTGATGCTTAAATATTTCATAAACTTCACTGTGTGCGATTCTATTTTAAGTTGTCCAGAATTATTATCAATGGTGTATTGCCAAACCTGTCAGTGATGTAAACTCTCATGACACATGGCCCGCCTCCCTCGCAGTGATTGGTCCTCCTTTTTTGAAAGGGCGGGGCTCAAACCTGAATGACTGGAGACGCATCCAATGGAGATTTGGAAGCCAGAATCTCGTGCATCGATGGCCAATCAAATGTTCCCATGTTTGGGCATGGGCTTCTTATTCCTGCATTAATACCCCAACAGCCCTTTTCCATCGCCTAACGCCACGGGTAGGGCGTGTGCATAGGTGGTAATTTACGTACGCTTAAACTTTATTTTTGAAAGTTCATACTGGCGCTTTATACTTTCTTCAACCCCCTTTTCACTCGTTAACATCATACGTGTGGACGCTTTTTCCAAAACTGCATTTTTCACAACATTACAGCATACTTCAACCAGCCAAGGTGAGCGACCCTCCAACCCTTCTACGTTAACGTTTTGGTTTGCATTAAGTTACTTCTATCTGTAACGGTAAGTCCAAGCATGTTGTTTAGGTTGTAACCCTTTAGGCTACTAGCGTAAATATTTAGATAACCGTGGAACTGGAAATGGTCTTTATCACTATCGATTCGTCAGCGTTGTTTGTTACTCAGTTGGTCATTTTGCTAACCTCGCAGTTTCTTTCAGTGTCTAGTTAAAATAGCAGGCTAATACAGTAACGTTACCTACATTTTAAACTGCTGTAGAAATATAATTGGTGTTACTTTAGCTCCTTGTTGTCACTCGGCTCTAGCTAGTTTGTTAACCTAGTTCTCCAATGGCCTGTATGGCAGGGACATGTCCCGACATGACGCAGAGCCTGACGCAGCGCCATGCGCACCCCGCGCCACAACACAACACAACACACCGCACCGCAAAACCCAGTGAAAACCCACTATATGCTGGAGTTAAACAAACCTACACAGCGTTTTTTATTGTGACAAAATCCTACTGGAACCCTTTGAAATCAACATATTACTGTCTGGTTCAGACATGTTCAGACATGTCCTTGCTGCGTAACTTTACGCATATGGTTGACACCCACCCCTTTCCAGTCCAGTCCAGTGACAACTGGCGAGGGGGGCGGTCGCCCTGTTATGGGATAGCTTACAAATTGGTCACACTCCAAAGTCTCAGCTGACCTATATTCATTTAATGTTATACTATTGGCTTGCTATCGTTAATCTAATTAAAGTACACCTGTTTTATTTGAAGAATCTAAGTCCAAAATGAGAGTCACCATTTGGAAAATGTAACTGACAAAATGACTGCTGGCATTACAGTACTGCAAAGCTCTGGTGAAATTATTAAGCAACAGAATAATGGCAACATCTGAGAGAATCATCATCTGTGATCATTAAAATAGTTCATTGTACTTCTTCTGAATTAATTCCTAAAATGATCTTTTGATGTGTTCAGATGCTTGATACAGTGACGGGACCCGGGCCGTTGCCCTTTGCGGTTCAGGTGAAAGCCCTGATGGATCAGGAGGCTCGCTACCAGCCCAAACTGAGCGGCCTGCGGCTGCTGGACGTGGCCCACGACAACGGCCTCAGGATGACCACCAGGCTCAGGGAGTTCGAGGTGAAGGACCTGCTCTCTCTCACCAGGTTCTTCGGCTTCAGCTCCGACACGTTCTCCCTGGCTATCAGCCTGTTGGATCGCTTCCTCTCAGTAATGAAGGTTTGTTGATCCTCTGGTCTTCACACAGTGTTTATTTATACCGTGTTCAAGGGAACATCAGGGAAAGATCTAAAAAATGATTTCAATGGTTGTCGAGGTCGGAATTACAGGTTGGAATTTCAGAGCTCCGGTTTGTCCGAGTTGGTGTCATCATCATTTTTGTTGACCTAATTTGAGGTGTGATTATGCAATATGTGCAAATATTGTTTACATTTCGCTCTGATTATATCAATGGTTTTTTTTACCTCACTGAGAGCAATGCTCTCTTTTTCAGGAGCACCCTGTTCACATTCACTAGCACATTCTTATCTGATTCTGGAAGCTGACCAGTACAACCACAGTCTGAACTGCTGGCCACTGAGCAGCTCCACTGGAGCAGTTTGGGTTAAGGGCCTTGCTCAAGGGCACCTCAGTGGAGGTAATGAGGGAGGGGCAAGCGTTGCTTTTGCACTTTCCCACCCAGATTTATCCTGCCGGTCCCGGGGATTGAACCGACGGCATTCCGGTCACAAGCTTGCTCTGACGTTTAGGCCACCACTTCCCCATGTTGAATTCAACAGCTATTTTACCAATGAAATTAGCTAGCTGTGTATGTTATTTTTACTCCGTTTAAAAACAGCATGAACGCAACTATGTC
The DNA here is from genome assembly GCF_964638095.1 of Poromitra crassiceps. Taxonomy (NCBI): domain Eukaryota; kingdom Metazoa; phylum Chordata; class Actinopteri; order Beryciformes; family Melamphaidae; genus Poromitra; species Poromitra crassiceps. The sequence continues at coordinate 6,946,013 of NC_139634.1, forward strand.
AGAGTTGAAACTTCCGAGTTGTCTTGAACACAGCATTAATATCGTTTTCCTCCAAAAATGGTCATATAAGCTCATTCCCGTTTGCCTCCCTCTGCTCTACAGATCCAGCCGAAGCACCTGTCCTGCGTGGGCCTGTGCTGCTTCTACATCGCAGTGAAGTCGTCCGAAGAGGAGAAGAACGTGCCCCTGGCCAATGAGCTGATCCGCATCAGCCAGAACCGCTTCACCGTGTCGGACATGATGAGGATGGAGAAGATCATCATGGAGAAGCTCTACTGGAAGGTCAAGGCCCCCACGGCCCTCCGCTTCCTCCGCCTCTTTCACAGCCACGTCCAAGAAGGGCTCGACACCGAGAGGTGAGGACAGTCAGGCGCTCAGGGACCAATCATGAGTCAGCAGAGATCACATCAGGCTGCAGGGATCAATCATGCCTCAGCAGAGATCACATCAGGCTGCAGGGATCAATCATGACTCAGCAGAGATTAGATCTACCCTGCTAAAATGTGTCTTGTCATAATCTGCCTTTTAAAGAGAACGGCAGCCAAAAATCACGTTTTTGTCGGGCAACCGGGCAGAATATAGATATGTAGGGATGCACCGATATGAAAATTTTGGCCGATGCCGATAACCGATATTAACATTGCTGTTATGGCCGATAACCGATATTTACCGATGTCGATATGATCTGTATAAAACCACGTTTTTATGATCATCACATTTTGTACATACTGAAAAACACATGTTAACACTGAATTTGAAAAAGTTATGCATTTCTTTATTTGCAAAGCCTTTGGAAAAGCCCATAAATCATAGATGTACTGCATTATTTCATATCAATGTGAAGAATTTGGCTGATAATGATAACCGATATTAACATTGCAACATCTGACCGATACCGATATGACCGATATGTTAAAAAATTACTAACATCGGCCGATACCGATATGATTGCCGATATATCGTGCATCCCTATAGATATGAAAACCCACCGATTCAAAGGATTCCCTCGATTTCAATGTCATTAAAATGTACGCCTTAGGTATGACAAAAATCGAAAAACGCAGTTGCAGTAACACAAGTTAAGTCCCACATTCATCGCATACAATAAATGTTAGTCTTGAGAATTTTTTTTTTTTTTTTTCACAGCAAGAAGATACTGAGCCTTGAGAGACTGGAGGCTCAGCTTAAAGCTTGTCACTGCTCCTTTGTCTTCTCTAAAATTAAGGTAAGCACAACTGATGTGAAACTAATTATATCATATTTGCAAAAGAGTTCATAATTCAAACTGCCATCCATCAGTTTTCACCGTGCAGAGTGTTTGATGTGAAAACAGGCATGCTACATTGTAAGACATAATTTAACTTGGGTTGGGAGAGGGAACAAAACATCTACCAAAGTAGGTCAATCATTTTCATATTTTAGCATGTTTCCTCTTGCATGTTGTTTTGTAGGCAAGTGTGCTTGGGTAGAACTGGGTTGTCTGGTGCTGTTTACTGTATTGCCGGCGGTCCCAACGTTATCTGAAGCTCTTGAATAAGCGGCTAAAGTTTTCCGATCCTCTGCAGCCGTCTCTCCTTGCCCTGGCTCTGCTGTGCTTCGGGGCCCAGGAACAACATGAGCCCGAGCACGCCCACCAAATATCAGAGGTCCTGCACCGTCTGCAGCAGCACTTGAGTGTGAGTAGCAACATATCATTCCACTCCTGAACATGTGAGCCGTAAGGAGACACTGAACAACCCAGAAAATATGTTGACACACCGTCAGCTGCTGGGCGTAGCTTTGTTCTGCTGGAGCCCTGAAGCCATCATTATGTAACTGGTTACTTCATGTGAGGTTCATGGAAAATTTAGGTGAGTTAATCATTCATTAAGACAGAGGTTCTCAAATGTTTTTCAGCCAAGGAGTCAAGGACCCCTTATAAGATAGAAAATATACCGGGGGACCCCCTCATTCTGATTTATGATTTTGGCCTCAGCTTGTTTCCACGGTAACATGCTTGACATTTAAATTGATAGGTTTGTCAGATTAGAATGTAATCCATGAACCATTTTAGATTGAAAGCATAACATATTTTCGTTGAACTATGAAGCTTTTGCACACAAAACACCCCGATTTGAGAACCACTGCATTAAGATGTTGAATTGAATCTCTCGGGAGCATTCACAGGATTATGCTTTTGACGCACCAACATTTGACAATGTTTTTTTTTTTTTTTTAAATAGAAACTGTTGATGTGCTGCCAGAACCTGATACTAATTGTTTTTCCCTCACACCACCACCCCCCTTTCCCCCGCAGATCAAAGATGGGGACCTTGTTTGTGTGAGGGAGCTGGTTGGAAAATGCCTAGTCGAATACGCCACCACCAGGTGCTCGAAGCCCAGCCGCCAGAGACTTCGCTGGATCATTTCGGGGAGAACGGCACGTCAGCTGAAGCACAGCTACTACAAGATAGCTCATCTTCCCACCATACCCGAGTCAGCTTTCTAAAACACGCCGGTGCAGATGGGTGGCCTTGTGTGCACACAACGCAAGTAAAAGCTTTGAGGTCTGATTTGGCCCTAACTGTAACTTCAACCATCTTTAGATGACTTTACTTGTTATTACAGGGTCACCCACCTTCACCTCCAGTCATTTTCCTTACAGAGCTTCATCAGTGTGATGGAGTTATTTAAGGAAAAGCTAAAAATGTTGCTTCCCCCCCCCCACTTTTTGCTATCATACTTTGATAAGCATGCACTTGCATCTGCGACAGGGTGTAACGCCCAGTCCAATAGGTTTATCTGCTGCCATCTAGCGAAGTTTAATTTTCCTGGTTGAATTTGCTCGCACAAGTGTACAGTATGTTCTTGTTTAAAATCCGTACCAAAGTACTGAGGTATTCCCTGGATCGGGTTGCTGTTTTAAGCAAATAAGTATGGAACCACCTAGGTCCTCAGTCCACTATGTGGAAGAGGAGGGAGAAGGATTTTGTGAACAGCACAAATGGAACCAAGATATCGGGCCCAAAATCCTTAACTCCCACCCTAGGTCGCTAAACTGTCTTGAATGCACACTCCTACCCAAGGTGAAAAGAACTTTTTATTTTATTTTGAATGATACTGGTTTTGTCCAGTGAAGTGAAGCTAGTGATGATGCTCCTGGCATTTGTGGCTAGCTCATAGGATAGCCATGCTCTTTGAGCTGAATGTTAGTTTCTACAGTTACAGATGAGTTGTTTTCACTAACTTGTGGACACCAAGTGAAGAACCACCATAGACCACCAAGTGAAGAACCACCATGAATTATTCAGTTGGGAACTATTCAGAGAACACCAAAAACTCAAATTACTTTTTGCAATGGAATTCCAGTTTGGAATTTGCCAAATTCCTGTCCGTTGACATAATGCAACGTTTCTTCTGGTGATGGAAGTAAAATGTGTTCTCAAATTGAAAATGCCTAATTGAATACATCATCTGGTTAACCTATGTACTTGGACCTTTCAATAAAACTTTATTGAAAAGCTGCTGCCAGTGCACTGTCTGCTTTATTAAGTCACAACACATCTCAAAGGCTTATTATAAATGCATGGGACATTTCATATCCGCTGCTGTCGCACTTGTGTCATTAATGCAATCTGCCAAACAAACTTGTCAAAGATCAGTCCTCCACAACCGTTATAGAAATGTTAGATGAGACTGCAAGCCGTGAGGTCTGCTGAAAATGATGGCTTTCTTTCCGACAGCCTGTATTCCATTTTGGCAAAAGGCAAATCTTTCCCACTTGTCCTTAGAAGACCGAATCGGTCCGTGTTTCACCTGCGTGCCATGGATGTTCCTCAGTACTGTCCAAGTCAAGGCAGTCCGGGTAATATCTCCAGCATGTGACAGCTTTCTGACATCACTGCAACAGTCACTTTTGTAGGCTGGAAAAGTCCGGTCCACCACCAGCAAAGTTCCCCGAGATCTCTGCACCGCTGAAGTCAAAACCAGGATTCTGTCAAAGAGGAGTGGAATCAGTTCACAGTGTGTTTACATGGACAGCAACAATCCGACTATTAACCTTAAAGACACAATTCTGATTAAGCTGTTTCAATGGCTTGCTTATAGAACTATTCTATTCATATTCCCATTAACATGATGTTACCGACCAAAGTAGTTCAATTAATAGGAGAAAGGACAAGTCACAGACAGTTTAAGGCTTAAACTTGAAGGCGTAGCCTTTATTAAAGGTGCAAATAGACTAACATTTCAATGCCCACAGCATGGTGACAGTTTTGGTCAGTCATTGTTTCCCTCTGTAAACATTTTGCAGCGGTATGGGAGAGAGTGCATCAGAAAATTCTGTTTACGTGGCACTTTACTATTCAGATTATCGTTTCAATCAGGTTAATATTGGATTATTGCAGTCCATGCAAACAGTCCATATCAAAGCCTGGCGTCACCACACATTTTTGATTCAGAGTAGGAGATGGGAGTATGTGAGAACTACAAGGAAAATCTGGAATTGATGCGTTACTATACTCAAGACAACGGAGTATAACTAACCTCCCTCTGGAACCTCTCCAGTGTCAGCTTCCTCTGCATCTGGTCCTGGACCCAGGCATCCGCACAGTACTCCCCCTCCAGCAGGGACAGCCAGCAGTTCCCCGCCTCTCTGTTGGTCTTCATCAGGACGATGCGGATCAAGCTCTTATCCTCTGAGGGGACAAACAGGCCAACAGGAGCAAAGGAGTGAGGGCGGGATCCTTACAACTATGTCAGAGTGAAGTCTGCTGAGTTAGTATTTTGATTTTAGGGATGCGATCGACCTACCCAATGTCCACATCCCCTCATCAGAAACGGTCGTGCCAAATAACTTCCCCTGAGAGTACATAGAGAGAAAAGATAGTGAATATGGTTATTTGCTCACACAGCGGAGACAATATCCAAGAGTTAGTGAGTTCAGTGCAGATACGAAAATAAGAGCCCCTTATGAGATGGGCTGAATCCTATTACCATCCAGCACATTGTTTTCACTTTAATGACTCTGGTGATTTTCTAAAAAAGGCAACGATTGGAGTCTTTCTGTCATCCTGTTCCAGAGGAAATGAGGCATTTTGACTCTTCTGCTTTTGAAATTGAGCAGAGTAAGGAGGATGGAGAGGAGACCATAGACTAGACTACTCTATAGAGGCATGTATACCCCATAGTATACCACAAACCAAGAGTGAAAAAAACACACACACGTACCTACCTAGTATGTAATATTTACAATCTTAAATCTGCACCTGCTCCTCACAATATACACGATTTACTTTCTTTATGTTATGAACGTTTACCATTGAAAGAGACAGTTACCTTGAATATTTCCTTTCCTTTCACGTGCAGCTCGATCTGTTTGGAGGCCAAATTGCATTTCACTTCTTTGCCCGATGTCCCACGGGGCACATTGACTTCAATGAACACCTCCTCCATGGTCTGGTACCAGGACCCCCAGGGTGTCTGGCAGGGGACGACCCCACTCCGCTCCTCGAAGTGCACTGACATGCTGCCTGACTCTGCTATCTGACTGACAGCACCAAAGTTTAGCTACATACGCTAGCTAGCTGGCGTTAGCTAGCAGAGTAACAAGGCTAATAGTTTTCGAAGCTAAGATGTACCGCTGCATATATCTTCTCGACTGCTTTACAATAGTGCTATAAAGTATATGTCGACTTAAAACTGTTACAACAATGTATGACTATCATCTTTTGCTGTTGTTGCTTGCAGTTGCAAGCCTCCTCCTCCTCGTCCTCATTGGAAAGTCTTCTTCTCTGTTTCTCTCTTTTCCTGGTTGTGACCAAGGAGGAGGTTGCCTTTAGCGCCATCTGCTGTGTGGAGAAATGAACTACCACCAAGGGTCAAAACTTGACGGTAGGCTAACTGTTTCGATCAGATCTTTGATGACACGCTTTTAGTCATCATCATTGATCACCGTAGGTGAACGTGTTGCTTAGTGTTTCTGTTGTTTCAGTTTGGCTACGACAGAAACCAGCAGAGCTTTTCTGCTGTTTGTCTAAAATTGGAGTAGATTTAATCCTTTAATTAGATTACTTCCTGCAACTTCTGTCCCCGTCCACAAACGCCTTCCGACGCCAATAAGGCGCTTGCTCTTTTGCTTTGACATTGTTTTGATGAAGTATGAGTTGCTCAGAGAGTTGAATGGAGAGTTGGTGCTACTTGCTGCCAAGAATGGCCGTCTTGGCACAAGTTTTGGTCACTTTTATCTGCTGGGTAAAGTAAGTCATCACGTTTTTGTTTCCTTGTTAATGTGTTGAATTGCAATTCGTTGACTGAGTGACGTTATATATGTGTTGTGTTTCCATAGCCTAGGTAACGTGTCTGGAAATGAGAGGGTTTACTCAGACAACATCACTCGTATTTTGGACAGCCTCCTGGACCATTATGACAACAGACTGCGGCCTGGATCTGGCGGTAAGTTGGTTAGATAAAGAGAAAAAACACATTCATTGTAGGCCTATTACTAGATTTATTATTATTTTTCTTTTTTTATTGGCATTGAATCAAATCAGCATGGTGTCTGATTATGTTTTTGTATCTTGTCCTGCTGTATATATGTGTGTACAGCATTGAATTGTTGCATTTCCTTCTCAGGAGGTATTACAGAGGTCAAGACCGACATCTTTGTCACCAGCTTTGGGCCTGTTTCAGATGTTGAAATGGTAAAATATGTCTCTCAGTTGTGTTCACACACACAGTGTGCAGCCAGAAACATGTGTCTACATATTGACTGAGAAATGACTGAGCTTCAGTGCCCACTGAGTGCCTGCCTGCCTTATGGGCAATCTGCCATCAGAGCATCTAATGAGCTTTAATCTGTTTGACCAGCTCTATAACTCCATTATTGTTGCCCTCTAATCAATAAGACAACATGTCAGACGCAGGGAATGGCTGAATGGATTGATTAATGATTATCTGGGATGAGTGGCGTCCATCATCAGCTTCATCATCTTTCATCAGTCCTCCTCGCCATTCATCGCAGTGGATTTTGCTGTGGGAATTTTTCGCTGTAATCTGCATGTTGAGGAATGAAAATGACCAGGGATTTAGAATGGCAAAGATGGAGATGTAAATTGATGATGATAATTTAGAGTTTGTAGATTAATCTAGGGTTCGCTAACTCTCCAGCATTATGTCCCACATGTCAGGAATACACCATGGACATGTTCTTCCGTCAGACGTGGCTGGACGAGCGGCTGAAATTCGAAGGCCCCATCGAGATCCTCCGCCTCAACAACCGCATGGTGGAGAGGATCTGGACGCCCGACACTTTCTTCCGAAACTCCAAGAGATCCCTTTCCCATAACATGACCACCCCCAACAAGCTGTTCCGCATCATGCAGAACGGGACTGTGCTGTACACCATGAGGTACACCTGGAGAGCGTTACGCTTCATATGGGCCCAGCTGTTTTGTTGACGAGGCATTTCAGTGCCACAGGTACACATATTTAGGCCTGTCACCATAACGACTGTTTGTTGGTCGATATATTGTCCCAGATATAATTGTGATAAATTATATTATGTGTGTATTATTATGTGGGTGTGTGGGTGGGTGTGACCCCAATGGGTGTGACCAGATGAGAGGACAGAAGCGGCGTGACCAGAAATGACAGCAAAATATGTCTCTGTATAGTTTTTTCTTATGCCAAGGTCGTGTTGATATATCACGATAAGTCGATGAATTGATTATTGTGACAGGCCTAGTTACAGTACACATATCTCATATTATGTTAAATGTATGACCTTGAGACTGATATCTGTGTCTTAGACTGACCATCAGTGCCGAGTGTCCAATGAAGCTAATGGACTTCCCCATGGACGGCCATTCCTGTCCACTCAGGTTTGGAAGCTGTGAGTATGGCAGATCTTACCTTTCTCTGTAGCGCCTAATGTCGATGAACTGAAAGAAAGATGTGCACTCAAACGGTCCAGATGAATATGTCTGTGAACTGAAGTCTTGAGTGGATTGACAAAGCAGATTCATAAATGCAATGCTATGCTTGCGATTTCAGATGCCTACACCAACACTGAAATTGTGTTCACCTGGAAGAAGGGACTAGTAGCATCTGTCGACTGTCCCCAGGAGTCCATAAGCCTGCTGCAGTATGACCTGGTGGGACAGTCTTTGTCCAGTGAGGTTTTCAAATCGAACACAGGTAAAGCTCGCTGTCAGTCATCCCATTCAACACAAACACTCTTAGAAATGCATTGCTACAATCATATCTGTAGTTGTATAATTGACACAAGACATTCCTAAAACGTGCATTCTTTCACTGAAAACCATTTAAAATCCTCTCACGATGAATCTGAGAGTACAGTTAGGTAGCAGTCAAATAAGCCCATCCGAACTCTGTACCGGTGTCCATTACTCCCCCGCAGCCGGCCCATCCAGCCGCTCTGTAAGAGCACAGATTTCCTGTAAGATGCTTAAGTGGTCAGGCCTAATGCGTGCCGTCTGCCTTCAAAGGGAACTATAGGGTTTAAAGCCGGTGAAGCACTGACAGAGAGATACGCTACTTTTCCCTGTTTCTACTACCTTGTACAATGTGCTTTGGCAATACTTCAATTTGCTCGTGCCAACAAAGCCTCTTTGAATTTAATTGAATTGAATGGAGAGAAGGGACTCAGTATGAGAGACAGAGAGAGATTGTGTTTTCTTTTTCGCCAGCTCAAAGAGTAGTGCTGTGGACCCAGCAGCTCAAAGAGGAGTGCTGTGAACCCAGCAGCTCAAAGAGGAGTGCTGTGAACCCAGCAGCTCAAAGAGTAGTGCTGTGGACCCAGCAGCTCAAAGAGTAGTGCTGTGAACCCAGCAGCTCAAAGAGGAGTGCTGTGAATCCAGCAGCTCAAAGAGTAGTGCTGTGAACCCAGCAGCTCAAAGAGTAGTGCTGTGGACCCAGCAGCTCAAAGAGTAGTGCTGTGAACCCAACAGCTCAAAGAGTAGTGCTGTGAACCCAGCAGCTCAAAGAGTAGTGCTGTGAACCCAGCAGCTCAAAGAGGAGTGCTGTGAACCCAGCAGCTCAAAGAGTAGTGCTGTGAACCCAACAGCTCAAAGAGTAGTGCTGTGGACCCAGCAGCTCAAAGAGGAGTGCTGCGAACCCAGCAGCTCAAAGAGGAGTGCTGTGAACCCAACAGCTCAAAGAGGAGTGCTGTGGACCCAGCAGCTCAAAGAGGAGTGCTGCGAACCCAGCAGCTCAAAGAGTAGTGCTGTGAACCCAACAGCTCAAAGAGGAGTGCTGTGGACCCAGCAGCTCAAAGAGGAGTGCTGCGAACCCAGCAGCTCAAAGAGGAGTGCTGCGAACCCAGCAGCTCAAAGAGTAGTGCTGTGGACCCAACAGCTCAAAGAGTAGTGCTGTGGACCCAACAGCTCAAAGAGTAGTGCTGTGGACCCAGCAGCCCAAAGAGTAGTGCTGTGAACCCTGCAGCTCAAAGAGTAGTGCTGTGGACCCAACAGCTCAAAGAGTAGTGCTGTGGACCCAGCAGCCCAAAGAGTAGTGCTGTGGACCCAACAGCTCAAAGAGTAGTGCTGTGAACCCAGCAGATTCACGGAACAGGCGGAGAAAGGATGAGGCTGGTTCCAAACCATTGAGATGTTACCCATTTAGCAAAGCAGAGAGAGAGAGAGCAAGAGAGAGAGAGTGTGTGTGTGTGTGTGTGTGTGTGTGTGTGTGTGTGTGTGTGTGTGTGTGCGCGCGCGCACGCGAGCGTGCGTGCGCGCATGGAAGCATTTGTTTGTGTGTGTGAATGTCTGCACGCGTGTGTTTTATACAGAGCAGGGCACTGTTACACATAGTGACACTGCATGCACCCCCTCCCCTCCCCTCCCCCATCTCTCTCCCTCTCTTCCTCATCCCGTCTTTCTCCCTCCCCCCTGCTGTCTCACGGGCAGTGGGCTCTCCCCCTCCTCAATGGTGCTGATGTGACTATAGATTTCTCAACCGCTATTTCATTCCAAGGGCAGGCAAGGGCGTCCATTCTGTACCCTACCACAGCCACCCTGCTCCATCTCTCAGGGCTGCTCTCTCTCTCTCTCTCTCTCTCTGTCTCTGTCTCTCTCTCTCTCTCTCTCTCTCTCTCTCTCTGTCTCTCTCTCTCTCTCTCTCTCTCTCTCTCTCTCTCTGTCTCTCTCTCTCCCCTCATGGTGTTTATCTTGCAGGTCACTACTCTGTGCAGGTGGTCCATTTCCACCTACAGAGGAAACTGGGCTACTACCTCATCCAGACCTACATCCCACTTATCATGGTGGTGGTGCTGTCACAGGTCTCCTTCTGGATCAACAAGGAGTCAGTCCCTGCACGCACAGTTGCTGGTATGCTGCCCCCCCCCTCTCTCTCTCTCTCTCTCTCTCTCTCTCCCTCCCTGTCTCTCTCTCTCTCTCTCTCTCTCCCTCCCTCCCTGTCTCTCTCTCTCTCTCTCTCTCTCTCTCTCCCTCCCTGTCTCTCTCTCTCTCTCTCTCTCTCCCTCCCTCCCTGTCTCTCTCTCTCTCCCTCCCTCCCTGTCTCTCTCTCTCTCTCTCTCTCTCCCTCCCTCCCTGTCTCTCTCTCTCTCTCTCTCCCTCCCTGTCTCTCTCTCTCTCTCTCTCTCTCTCTCCCTCTCTCTCTCTCTCTCTCTCTCCCTCCCTTTCTCTCTCTCTCTCTCCCTCCCTCCCTCCCTCCCTGTCTCTCTCTCTCTCTCTCTCTCTCTCCCTCCCTGTCTCTCTCTCTCTCTCTCTCTCTCTCTCCCTCTCTCTCTCTCTCTCTCTCTCTCTCTCCCTCCCTGTCTCTCTCTCTCTCTCCCTCCCTCCCTGTCTCTCTCTCTCTCTCTCTCTCTCTCTCTCCCTCCCTGTCTCTCTCTCTCTCTCTCTCTCTCTCTCTCTCCCTCCCTGTCTCTCTCTCTCTCTCTGTCTCTCTCTCTCTCTCTCCCTCCCTGTCTCTCTCTCTCTCTCTCTCTCTCTCTCTCCCTCCCTCCCTGTCTCTCTCTCTCTCTCTCTCTCTCTCTCTCTCTCTCCCTCCCTGTCTCTCTCTCTCTCTCTCTCTCTCTCTCTCTCCCTCCCTGTCTCTCTCTCTCTCTCTCTCTCTCTCTCCCTGTCTCTCTCTCTCTCTCTCTCTCTCTCCCTCCCTCCCTCCACCTTGTAGCTCTCTGGATTCCCTGATGTTGGGAGCACCGTTACAAGGCATCTTTTGCAGTCAGCGAGCACAATATGTGCTAATCATGCTCCTTATTTACATAATAATAATAATATAATATAATATAATAATAATAATAATAATAATAGCTACATAAAGAAACAAACGTCTTTCACCAACAAATATGCAGTCCAAAATAGTAATATTTCATGACAAATGTGTTTTCAAAAGCACCATGCACTGTTTTTATTTTAAAGTCCCTGGAAACCAAAATCCACAAAAACCTTCTAACTATTAAATTTAGGGTCTTATGTGAGTAATTGTGTGCCTCAGAAAGTAGGAGACATTACTTTCAACCCAAACCCCCAAAATCGCCACTTTTCTACAAGGTCTGGATTTCCACTTCCTCATTGAAGAGAGCGGTGCGCGCGGTGCTAAAATGAATGATCTTATCACGTCATAAGATTTAATCGAATCGCACGCACGCACGCACACACACACACACACACACACACACACACACACACACACACACACACACACACACACACACACACACACACACACACACACACACACAGTAGCGCTGTGCACTCGCAGCGGCAGAGTCTCTCTTCCTCTCTGTCAGTATGTGCCGAGCAACGAGCGAACACACACACACACACACACACACACACACACACACACATGTCATACACACACACACTCCATTTCTCTTTCCTTCTCTCTCTCTCTCTCTCTCCTCTCTCTCTCTCCGTTTCCCTCCCTCTCTCGCTCTCTCTCTCGGAGGAGACTTGCAGTCCTGCACGCACACACGGGACACGCCCACACAGTCCGCGGGAGAAAAGACAGTCTAAAATCTAATTGATTCTCATGACTTTTGTCATGACTGTCGAACCTAAATTGATATACTTTGCGACGTTCATCATCGTTCAAATTTGGCTGGTGGCTTATTAACATAGGTTCCTGTGATGTGATGAACTCAAAATGCTAAATAATAAAAACTTATTTCTGGTTTCCAGGGACTTTAAATCTTGATTGGAGAATGTACCTTTGTGTAGGCCTACTCGCTTGACGTACTTGATACTTGGATAACTGTCATGATGATACGTCCCTTCCCACCAGGCATCACCACAGTGCTGACCATGACCACCTTGAGCATCAGCGCCCGGCAGTCCTTGCCCAAGTTGGCCTACCCCACCGCCATGGATTGGTTCATCGCCGTGTGTTTCGCCTTCGTGGCCTCGGCGCTCGTGGAGTTTGCGGCGGTGAACTTCCTCGCCACCCGCGAGGCCAACCGTCTGCTGGAGAAGAAGGCCAAACAACGCAGGCTGGAGGTGCTGGGTGCCGGCAGCGATGACGAGGAAGACGCCGTGTCGGTGAGCAACAAAACCTCACGTAGATCATCGCCGTAAATTCAATCTGAAATGGACTGCATCCATTTTGTCACGGCCACTTTGCATCCCTCCTTAACCCATTGATACCTGATGCAGCGTTTGCGTGTATATCCCTCATTTGTGTGTATCCCTTTAAGACCGCGAACCGCGGTTCGCGGTCTTAAAGGGATACACACACAAATGCGGCATCAGGTATCAATGGGTTAAAGAATCAATCAGAGTTATTTTTATCGGCGATATGAGGAATTTGACTTGGTGGGGGTTACTCCTGTAGGTCACAAAGGATAATTCCACTTATTCATATTCATATTCAAACTTTATTTCAGGACACAGCTCAGGGGGGTCCGTAGCACAACAGAAATACACAGAGATATAAAAAGAAGACATACAGATTATAAACAGAGACAATACAAGACATTCCACATCAATGATCATTTTACATATAGGCTAAAACGCCAGTGGTTCCACAGTCTGGATGAAAACCTGACGCAGCTCAAAACAGGGTAAAATAATACCGTTTGCAGAGTCTGATAACCTGCACAATGCATCTGTATATAAGATTACGGTAGTATATAAGTTAGTTTCAACGTGGGCCTTATTTTCTTACTTTTTGCCATCATGACAATCGATTGTGTTCAAAACTTCTCACTTACAATTGAACAATTATTACAACATTTCAGTCACGAAGTCATTTTGATAGGTAATATAGAAAGTTCTATATGAAAAAGTTTATATTAGAAAAGGGGTTAGGGTTATTAGAAATGTATGACTCTTATCTACACAGTATGCATATATGCTTCTCTGTTGGAAGCTGACCGTTTGCACTGATGGGAAGCCAGCGTTATAAATAGGTCTAAATAGATAACTATGCAGCCAGAAGGATTTGCTATAAGGACATACTGACATAGTGGTTGCAGGTGCAGTTCGTAAAAGCGCTCCAAGTTAATTTACTTGGGGATGCAAAATAGTGCGAAAGCCACTGATTCAATAAGGACAGCTTTTTCCATTCTGCAGCATGTATCAGATGGCACGTGGAATGCATTTAGCTGAAGGTAACGGTGTAATGGAGAAATATCCTATCTCTTCCCCCCCGTAGGAGAGAGTCTGATGCAGCGATATTGACTACTGATGACAAAAATGAAACCATATTCATGCCACGGATAGAGGGAGGCCCTTTTTTTTCCATGCATTTCCAAGTAGTCATCCTGCCTTTACCCCTTCCCATTCAAGCTCCCCACACATTAAATAGTAATGCGTACAGTTGACGTGCCCTCATCTCTTTGTGGAGGTAGCTATATGCGTTATGCTAATACGGTAAGCCACCACAGCGTCCCTGTGGGAGCTGTCTCACGTGTAGGGCTCATGGCTAGATGCTTTAAAAATAGCCTCAGTGTTGAGAGAGCAGAGCACCACCAGTGCAGAACTTCTCACTGATGCATCATCTCAACCTCCTACTACCACCCTGCTGCCTTCTATAAGGGCACAGCATTGGAGAGAGCACCCCCATGGGAACAGACATCACCTGCAGCCTTGTATACATGTATATCTCACCCATGTGCACCAGCACTATCAGGTACACGATGCGTAGAGAGGCAGGGAGGACCTACTGGCTGCGTTGGTTATAGTACGGAAGCCCATTGAGGACATATATTATTCATACATTTTATTTATGCCATTTTCACATGATTTAACGAGTTAACGAGATAACACGTTCCCCCCCCCTGAGATAATAACGTCATTTTCTCATGATCTCAAGATAATAATGGATAAGTAAATGGGCATAGATTAATTATCTCATCGCGAGAGAAAACAAAAATGAGTTATATAAATATAAATTATATATATATAAATAGTCATATATATATATATAAAAGTTATATGTCCTGTTGCTCGAGATTTCCAACTCCAGTGCATCACACTTGACTGATGACATGCTGACCGAAGATGCCGAGAAACATGGTTGAACGTGAGCCTCGGGACGGGACGCTGGACGCGGCAGATAGACATACATATTCGAACGTCAGCTTGACCGGGGGTTCCCAGGGCAGTTCCAAGCTCAAAATTATCTCATTATCTTCAGATTTTTTTATCCCGGGAAAAGAAAAGGTGTTATCTCGAGACAATGACGTCCTAAATAACTCAATATCTCATGAAAACAAAGAAATTATGACTCGACAAAGGCCATAACGAAACATTGCCTTTTTATTAAATCTTTTCATCTGAGCCAGAGTGAGCGGTTTCCTCTTTTTCATTGGATTTTTACCCGGCCGTCACCAGCGCCTCACTGAGACTTCACGTTGTGCGTTCTCTTCACTTTGATAAGTCCACTGGTTTTAACATTTTATAGGATGTTTAACCATTTATCCCACCACAATGTCCCATCTTAACCCCATCCGAGTGATCCAACCTCTTTCTGCTTTCCCGTCTAAACCATGATGCACTCTTCTCCCCGCAGATGGACAGCACCGCCCGGAGCGGCCTGAAGAGGAGAAACCACTCCATGTGCCGCAGCGAGATGTCGGAGGGCCCGCCGGTACCCATCTTCCTGCAGCAGGGCTCGGCTGTTCCCCAGAACCCCGAGCTGGCCGGCACCAGCCCCATCGACAAGTACTCCCGCATCCTCTTCCCCCTGGCCTTCGCCCTGTTCAACCTCGTCTACTGGTACAACTACCTGGCCAAGTTCACCATGGAGCAGGCCAGGTACGCTCGTCCCATTCAAATGGCTGCATATTTGAATTTTTGAATAGATAAAGGAACTGTAGATAAGCCCAAAAACTGAATCGTTCTTCCAGGACAGGCTAAGTACCAGTAGAGAGAACATCAACGTATATAGCATCAGTGTTCTTTGTCTTACGAGCATCTTTCCTACTTGGAGTTTAGCCTGTAACCTCTTCCGTTCATGTCTGGCAACGTAGCAAAAGTCTTTCATGCAAAGCTTACAGTATTTTGGATGCCAGGTAGAAACATGCTTGAATCCGCATAATTCTTGTACAAATCAAATGTAAAAAAGAAAAAGGAAGAAAAAAAAAAAGCGTTTTTGATGATGGACGAAAGACGCTTTTGCGTTCTTTGGCTCTCAGAAAGAGGCACCGTTCTGATAATGACAGCTTCAGTGGAAGAATAACTACCCGCAGTTTTTTTGCCTCTGACTTTTATCTCGGCAGTAAAGAGTAAGACATGAATAATTTCTGACGCTGAAACAGCCCCGGGAGTTTGTAGACAAAAAGAGCGAAACAGTGTTGCTGCATCCCAGCTAGCAACACTGTGGCTTTTATCATCATAGATGTACACCACAGAGGGGAGGGGCGCTCAATTAACGTGCTCAAGCTCCCTCCTTTTATATAAGGTTTACCTGGGGGGGGGGCAAAATATTGCAGCCATTTTAATGATAACACTGTTTCCTCCGAGTGGGAGTGGATTTCACAGCGAAAGGAAACCACCGGCTACTTTGCACATTTGAACCACATGAAAAGCAACTGTTCACTTTCCCACCGCTTCTAACTGAGCCGAGCACAAAGCTGTGCGTCTGAGAGAGAGAGAGAGAGCGGGGTGGATCTGTTACGTAACACTAGGGGAGTGCAAATCTGCTCCTCATGCTTCTCATGTTCCTGTCAGGGAATTTCCTTTACAGTTGTTTTTATTTATAACGTTGGGGCAGAATAATAAGAGACATCATGAGGCGTTCTGGGGTAGTGTCGAGGTAAAAGCACCTGGGTTCAGTTCCCGGTAGCGGCACTTCCAGCTTTGGGTCAGACATGTTCCTAAAGACACAATTGGCCGTGTCTGCGGGTGGGAAGCCGGTGGGTTATGTGTCCTGGTGGTCGCTGCACTGGCGCCCTCCTCTGGTCGGGGCGGGCGGAGGGAGATCTGGGGGGGGAATAGTGTGATCCTCCCACGTGAAACTCCTCGCTTGTCAGGTGAAAAGAAGCGACTGGCGACTGCACATGTATCTGAGGAAGCATGTGCTAGTCTACGACTCTCCCCAGATCTACAGAGGAGGTGGTGGAGCCACGACCGTGACAGCGGGGGGAACTCGCCAAGTACAATTAGGGAGAAAATGTGAGAAAATCTGGGGGGGGGGGGGGGGGTAAAAAATAGATAATCTATTCATTATACATATTTGCGCCAGGTATCTGACTTAGTACTTTAGAAGAACGCACAGGGATCGCAGTAATAATAATAATAATAATACTACTACATATGACTTAACAGTTTTGGCTGTATAGCGCTGTGGGTAGAATGTCTCAGGATGGGAGAAAGGAGAGGTTTCCCCGTCTCCCCCCTCGTCTCCCCCCTCGTCTCCCCCCTCTCACATTGCTGTATTCTGTTCTTGCAGAAACTGAGAGCCGACCTCTTAAAAAGCAAGCGGACCTCAGCTGGCCATGTGCTGCTGGAGAGAGAGAGAGAGAGAGAGAGAGAGGGAGAGAGAGAGAGACCTTCAGCATCCATCGAGCCTCGCCCCTCGCTCTGTGCACATGCACTCAGCGTTCGTCCTGCTTTCATCTGACAGAGGAAATGAATCGTAAAGTAATTTATTCTCCCGTCGCCTATCTCTTCATTTCACAGGCTGTGACCACGGCCCGCTTGTGTTCTGATCAGGCGCTGAAGAGCTGCCCTTTTCACGGGGCCTCGCTTCAAACCTGCTGCATGCACACACAACTTCTCAGACAAGACGCCGCCGCACATACGCATGACGCTCACACACACACACACACACACACACTCAGACACGCGCACTTAAAAACACACACGTATACACACACACCAACCACGAAACGCATCAAAAAAAAAAAAGAAGAAGAAGTGGATGATATAATCTACGGTGGCGGTAACTGGTGGTGGTGATGCAACAATGAACCAATGCTTTCAGAAGCCTGCCCTCTACAGGAGCACAGCTCCTACTACAACAAGATCAAAGGCAATTTAGAGGAGGCTTGTATCCATCCTTGCGGCTTCAAAAATGTAGAGTCAACCTGAGAAAATGAAATTGTGGGATTGTGTTTTTTTTTTTTATCCCGCCCTCTGAGCTCTGGCGCTGTGACGCCACTACATTTGAGTTGTCCCCCCGCAGGCCTCATATACCCATCGCATGTGTTTTGATGACATTACATTTATTTTCTATTTTTGATGATTTCTGATGATTATTTGTCACACATGTTTGCATATACCCTGTCTAGCTGTATTAGGATTACCATGAAATGATGTTATTACTTTAAACAAAGCATAAAAACTATAACAACAAATCGAACGAATCGAATTGACTTTTAAAATGTGTGGCAATAATAGAGCAATTTAATTCTACAGTGCATCCTATGGTTTGACCTTGTCATTATATTGACAAACTTTTCTGCCAGGTGTCATGAATTTAAGAATAAAGTCAAGCTAAAACTAATTTCATTCTTCTTCATTTGTGATATAGTGTAGATGTGTTTTTTCTTCTTCTTCTTCTTCTTCGATCATCCACTTGTCCCTTTAATTTTTTTCTCTGCAATGGAAACTGCTCATCCTCCATCATCAGACTCCACTCTTTGATCTTGTGGTAGATGCACGCATGCGCTCCTCATTGGCTTCTCTGCACTGTCTGGAGTAAGTTGGATGCGCGCTCTCCTCACTCGCATCCCGAAGCCACCTCAAAACTGTTGCGATGGGGAGGATGAGGACGAATCACTTTGGGATTTTGACCTTTTCCTTACTAGTGACTTTTGTCTATGCTCAAAGGTAAGGGCTTTGGCATTTTATCCTCGCTGTTGCATGTCATGTAGCCTGTACGGCGTGCCTGGCGCGTAGTGTTAATATAAGGTATTTTGCATTACACCACCTTCTTCTCCCCCAGCAGCAGCAGAGATCCGAGCAATATGCCTCTGGTAAAAGACACAGTGGACAGACTGATGAAAGGATACGACATTCGATTGAGGCCAGATTTCGGAGGTAACGTTAATAAGCAAATTGAAACTGAATGTCATGTTCCCCCCCCCCCCCCAAGCCGTTGTATGACGTGCGATACATGTTTAATGAATCGCCAAATCTGGCTTAATTTACATAATCAATCATTCACGGCCAAATAGGCCTTGCCAATTAGCCTACAAGATATAGGCTAGTCTTAATATTTCATTTGATATCTTAATTGTGTAGGGCTATTTGATGTGGCTGTAACATGATCGATCCCTCTCATAGTTTCATTATTTCAGTAAAAAAATATATATATATTTAAACACCATATAAGACAATCTTGTTCCAAGACATCACGATTATGCCGAGCCAAATACAGAAACGGAATGCCCAAGTCGGCTACTCCTGGATAGGTGGAGGGGGAGAGCCAAGTAGTCTGTGTGCGCGTCACGAAATTGTTAAATTTACATGATGAAAGAATTATTCATACCTCTTATATTAATGCCTATTTTTCCTTCACAGGTGCGCCGGTGGCAGTGGGAATGAATATAGACATAGCCAGCATAGACATGGTCTCTGAAGTCAATATGGTAGGTGCATCTCCATAATTATTATCCCGCTTAAAGGTGCCAATTATGCATGGCGTGGTGGCTGGAATTCCTCTCAAGTAGCAGCTATAACGGCTCGGCGGCTGCATACCCGACTCGTTTTTTTTGCTCTTTGTGTTGATTTCTACCCGTACATATTTTTTGAAGGCTGCAGGGTCTTATCCATTTTCAAACCCATCATCGCCATCCGTCTCTCAGAGCCGCATTTGCAGGAGCTCTGGTGTGTTGCTGCTGCATTTGAATTCAAAACACACGCTCACTGGCGCACTTGGACGCACAGCCTTGCGCGCACGGAGAGCTGTGTGTGTGTGCACTCCTGACTGGACTGCTTCATGTTATCAAGCGTCGGCGCTGTCATTTTTTGCTCCCTGCCTTCTAGTCTACCCCTCCGTGCATTTCTACCGAAATTGGGTTTAAAAAATAGCTGCTTTCAAATCGCGTAAGGTGATTTGCGCTCTGTTTTTGAGAGAATTAAGGATGGTAGGCTAGGCTACGGTGTTCCCGAATTCTGCGGCCGAGCACACATCATCGTCTACGCAAACGATCCCCCCCCTCAGATGACGTATATAGCCTAATTTGTTAATACATGTCTCGTCTGTCTGGTCACACAGCGTGACAACAAAAACCAGAGCTGCACTGACCACTGCCCAACCCGAACGTCATGTGCGACTTGGGGGAGGACAGGGGAAAAGTTCACCCCATGCAAGACAAGAGCACCACCTATTGACCTATTGACAGGCCTACCGCAATCCAGAGACAATTCAAGGCATTTCAATTGAACTGTCATATAGGATCTATTTAGTCTATTTTGCTAATGGCTTTTGTGTGCATTGAAAAATATATTCACACGGATCTTGTTCAGTGAATTCAGAGTGAGGAGAGATCATCACAAAGCGGCCTCTCCATGGAGCAATAGAATAGAAATAGAGATAGAGAAATAGAGAAACATAGTATGACTATGCAATAGGAATAAAAAAAAAACATTATATTCAATAGATGTATTTTTTATCAAGTCATTTTTCATTTTTCATTTCCCGAAAAAAATTATTTAAAGTACAATGGCTTTGTTTATTGTTGTTGTTATCATTGTTGTTTTTAAATTGTGCCTATTAGGTTTTGATATTGTCAGTCAGCCAGTGGATTTTGTGGTGTCTGATGGTCATCTGAAGGCATGCTGGATGAGTGAGACCAGCTGATGGTCATCTGAAGGCATGCTGGATGAGTGAGACCAGCTGCACAGCCGTCTTATTTAACGTTGCTTTGGATGAGAAAATGCACTGATGGTCAAGGCTGATCCTTTGATAGAAAAAGAGATTTGTTTTGGTTGAGGTTGCAGTCTGAACGGAAGAGGAGAGCCTGGGGGGTCCAGGGGGATTTGAAATAGAAACCCCCTTCGCTCGCTTCTCTCTCTCTCTCTCTCTCTCTCTCTCTCTCTCTCTCTCTCTCTCTCCCATCCTCCTCTCCCTCCCACCACTTTGACTGGATTCCTGGCTGCGACTCCGGGCTCAGCAGCCATGTAATCCACCTCTGTCTTGCGCCGAAGGGTTATCTTACTTAAGAACTATGAATCTATGCAAGCATTCATCTGAAGAAGAAGAAGAAGAAAAACTCTGCTACGTACAGCTGTGTGTGGAGCAAAACACAAGAAATGTGCCAAAAACGGTGAATGGCGACTGACGTCACACAGCCTTCCTGTAGCTATGAGAGCGTTCATCTTGCTCGTTACTCGGGAAAACCCTCCCTCACCAGATGTGCATATATGCGTCCCTCTGACATGTTCAGAAAGTGAAGACCTGGATAGGAAGGCCTCGCTGTATTTGTGTCCCACAGACCCACACACTGTTGTTACCTAGTGAAATCCAGCTCCCTGCCAGTTACATAACGTGAATAAAAACACCAGGTCGGAATCTCTTGGAGATCTCTCTCTCTCCTCCTCCTCCTCCTCCTCCTCCTCTTCCCTCTCTTCAGGTCCAGCTCTCTTTGGTACAGTAAAGCAGTGATTCCCAACCAGGGGTACGTGTACCCCTAGGGGTACTTGAGCAGCTTGCACAGGGCACTTGGATGATTTTCATTGAATAACCGGATGTGTTAGAGAGGCCTACTAAAAGTTTCATATGAGTTTAATAGAACACATTTGAGGAGAATCATCGACACGCATGAGTGAGGGGGTACTGTCGGCACGGCAAAACAGCTCAAGGGGTACATAAGCCATATGATGGGGCAGTGCAATAAAGGATAACAGTATAGCGGACGAGATTGATGTTACAAAAATCAATAATATCAGCGTGCAGCGTGACCACGAGGACGGGGGGGGGCTGACCTCTGCTCAGGGCAGGGCCGCTTTGATCTGGCTCATCAGAGCCAGGCTCTTTTAAGATGAAAGCACTGGGAGGGAACGGAGGAAGGCAGAGGCAAGGAAGGAGAAACCTGGGGAGGGGCGAGGAGAGGCGAGGTGAGGAGAGGTGGAGGTATCCTGTATGAATTTCACGTCTACATTCTGGTGCTCTCAGCTGAGACAGCCAGAGGAAAAGTTATTGCAGACGCCAAATACCTGATTAAAAACAAAGCTCCGCAACAAATGTTATTGCTTTTCCATCTTCACTATAGAGTGCTGCGGGAAATGAGTTTGCATGCGTTCCCTCCTCTCAAAGTCAATGTTTTGGTTTTTGGTTAGATTGGTTAGATTCCTGAAATAAGGTGTGTGCTTAACAAAGGTTCATGACACTTACATGTTTTTGTTCAGCAAGATAATCTGTTCACGTGTATGTTTTGATGCTTTTTGCTCCTTGTATTGTTCCTGCACTTATATTTCTGTGTTGCTGTTTTTAATGTGTAAAACACTCTGTGCATTCGTGCTGGGAAGGGTGCTAATGTAAATCAAGTTTTACTTTGACTTACTTCACAAAGGAACACCACAACTTTTACGATTTTTGAAGGGTAAGAAATCCGGCAATCGCATTTACGCTTCAAAAATCATAAAAGGTCATTTGTGAAGATTATCTTGCTGAACAGCACCTTTATGATACTTAAGTATCATAAACTTACTTAAGTATCATAAAGTTTTGTTTGCCACAGAGCTTATTTTATTCAATAATCAAATCCAATGGAAAAATCCCATTGGCTTTTTGTCGAGGGAAGCCATGGCGATGCTAACTTCTGGCTTTGCCTATAAAAACACGTCATGCCTGCAGCAGCACTCTCTATACCACTGCCATATCTTCTAGAATGTGATCAGACACACCAAATCACACACCAAATCGTGCTACTTCTGAAGGCAGCAAATGAAGGTTGAAGTTGGCATCAGTTGTTGTTGTGGGCCGGCCTGCCATCATCGCGGTGAGTCGGTTTGGGTTGTAGACAGCTGCTTTCCCCTCTAATTAAAGATAAAAACGCCTCTGGTGTAGGAAGAAATCTGTGTTTCAGTCAGGCCTGATTGAAGTTGTGGCATTTTCATTCTATACAGTTTGTGCTGATATGGATGGAGGGTGCGGGCCCGGGGTAGTATGTGTGGTGCGGGGTAGTATGTGTGCTTCAGGGTAGTATGTGTGGTGCAGGGTAGTATGTGTGGTGCGGGGTAGTATGTGTGCTTCAGGGTAGTATGTGTGGTGCAGGGTAGTATGTGTGGTGCAGGGTAGTATGTGTGGTGCGGGGTAGTATGTGTGCTTCAGGGTAGTATGTGTGGTGCAGGGTAGTATGTGTGGTGCGGGGTAGTATGTGTGGTGCAGGGTAGTATGTGTGGTGTGGGGTAGTATGTGTGGTGCAGGGTAGTATGTGTGGTGCGGGGTAGTATGTGTGGTGCGGGGTAGTATGTGTGGTGCGGGGTAGTATGTGTGGTGCGGGGTAGTATGTGTGGTGCAGGGTAGTATGTGTGCTTCAGGGTAGTATGTGTGGTGCAGGGTAGTATGTGTGGTGCGGGGTAGTATGTGTGCTTCGGGGTAGTATGTGTGGTGCAGGGTAGTATGTGTGGTGCGGGGTAGTATGTGTGGTGCAGGGTAGTATGTGTGGTGTGGGGTAGTATGTGTGGTGCAGGGTAGTATGTGTGGTGCGGGGTAGTATGTGTGCTTCAGGGTAGTATGTGTGGTGCAGGGTAGTATGTGTGGTGCGGGGTAGTATGTGTGGTGCAGGGTAGTATGTGTGGTGTGGGGTAGTATGTGTGGTGCGGGGTAGTATGTGTGGTGCAGGTTAGTATGTGTGCTTCAGGGTAGTATGTGTGGTGCAGGGTAGTATGTGTGGTGCAGGGTAGTATGTGTGGTGCAGGGTAGTATGTGTGGTGCGGGGTAGTATGTGTGGTGCGGGGTAGTATGTGTGATGCAGGGTAGTATGTGTGGTGCAGGGTAGTATGTGTGGTGCAGGGTAGTATGTGTGGTGCAGGGTAGTATGTGTGGTGCGGGGTAGTATGTGTGGTGCAGGGTAGTATGTGTGGTGCAGGGTAGTATGTGTGGTTCAGGGTAGTATGTGTGGTGCGGGGTAGTATGTGTGGTGCGGGGTAGTATGTGTGGTGCAGGGTAGTATGTGTGGTGCAGGGTAATATGTGTGGTGCGGGGTAGTATGTGTGGTGCGGGGTAGTATGTGTGGTGCGGGGTAGTATGTGGTGCGGGGTAGTATGTGTGGTGCGGGGTAGTATGTGTGGTGCGGGGTAGTATGTGTGGTGCAGGGTAGTATGTGTGGTGCGGGGTAGTATGTGTGGTGCAGGGTAGTATGTGTGGTGCAGGGTAGTATGTGTGGTGCAGGGTAGTATGTGTGCTGCGGGGTAGTATGTGTGGTGCAGGGTAGTATGTGTGCTTCAGGGTAGTATGTGTGGTGCAGGGTAGTATGTGTGGTGCAGGGTAGTATGTGTGGTGAATCCTTGTGGAGGCCGCTTTGTGCTTTTCGGTGTCTTAATATGTTTGAGGGTGATGCACATGCATGTTGGCCTGCTATCCAGCCCCATATGAATCACAGTTGTCAGCATCACTCTTCATATTATGGGTCTCTGGATCCTCCATGGTCTGGACCCGCGCCCATCCACTGTGGTTATTCAGGACAGCTGCTGTCCGGGACACCTGATTGGCTGGTCGATGTAGGCAGCATGCTTGTGTGATCCACAAGGCTCAGTCATGTTGTTGGGCAGCAGGTCAGCAGCACCATGGTTTGCAGTGTTTCCGTCATGACATTATGAATGTGTTATGTGGAGAGGGAAGGTCTCCTCTGAGTCCCAGGTGCAGCCAGTGACACACATCCTGCCTGGGTGGGCTTTGTTGACTCACTGGGGTCACAGCAAAAATATGCCACAGATATGATATCCCCTCCCCTCTCTCTCTCTCTGTTCAATGCTGACATCTCCCCCTCCCCTCTCTCTCTCTCTGTTCAATGCTGACATCCCCTCCCCTCTCTCTCTCTCTGTTCAATGCTGACATCTCCCCCCTCCCCTCTCTCTCTCTCTCTGTTCAATGCTGACATCCCCTCCCCTCTCTCTCTCTCTGTTCAATGCTGCCATCTCCCCCCCTCCCCTCTTTCTCTCTCTCTGTTCAATGCTGACATCTCCCCCCTCCCCTCTCTCTCTCTGTTCAATGCTGACATCTCCCCCCTCCCCTCTCTCTCTCTGTTCAATGCTGACATC
The DNA here is from genome assembly GCF_964638095.1 of Poromitra crassiceps. NCBI lineage: Eukaryota > Metazoa > Chordata > Actinopteri > Beryciformes > Melamphaidae > Poromitra > Poromitra crassiceps. The sequence goes on from NC_139634.1 coordinate 6,970,627, forward strand.
TCCCCCCTCCCCTCTCTCTCTCTCTGTTCAATGCTGCCACCCCCCCCTGTCTCTCTCTGTTCAATGCTGACATCCCCCCCCTCCCCTCTCTCTCTCTCTGTTCAATGCTGACATCTCCCCCCACTCCCCCCTCTCTCTCTCTGTTCAATGCTGACATCTCCCCCCCTCCCCTCTCTCTCTCTGTTCAATGCTGACATCTCCCCCCACTCCCCCCTCTCTCTCTCTGTTCAATGCTGACATCTCCCCCCCTCCCCCCTCTCTCTCTGTTCAATGCTGACATCTCCCCCCACTCCCCCCTCTCTCTCTCTGTTCAATGCTGACATCTCCCCCCCTCCTCTCTCTCTCTCTCTCTCTCTGTTCAATGCTGACATCTCCCCCCCCCTCCCCTCTCTCTCTGTTCAATGCTGACATCCCCCCCTCCTCTCTCTCTCTCTCTGTTCAATGCCGACACCCCCCCTCCCCTCTCTCTCTCTGTTCAATGCTGACATCTCCCCCCCCCCTCCCCTCTCTCTCTCTGTTCAATGCTGACATCTCCCCCGCCTCCCCTCTCTCTCTCTGTTCAATGCTGACATCTCCCCCCCTCCCCTCTCTCTCTCTGTTCAATGCTGACATCTCCCCCCCTCCCCTCTCTCTCTCTCTGTTCAATGCTGACATCTCCCCCCCCTCTCTCTCTCTCTGTTCAATGCCGACACCCCCCCCTCCCCTCTCTCTCTCTCTCTGTTCAATGCTGACATCTCCCCCCCTCTCCCCTCTCTCTCTCTCTGTTCAATGCCGACACCCCCCCTCCCCTCTCTCTCTCTCTGTTCAATGCTGACATCCCCCCCCATCCCCTCTCTCTCTCTGTTCAATGCTGACATCTCCCCCCCCCTCCCCTCTCTCTCTCTGTTCAATGCTGACATCTCCCCCCCCCTCCCCTCTCTCTCTCTCTGTTCAATGCTGACACCCCCCCCCCTCCCCTCTCTCTCTCTGTTCAATGCTGACATCTCCCCCCCCTCCCCTCTCTCTCTCTCTCTGTTCAATGCTGACATCTCCCCCCCCCCTCCCCTCTCTCTCTCTGTTCAATGCTGACATCTCCCCCCCTCCCCTCTCTCTCTCTCTGTTCAATGCTGACATCCCCCCCCTCCCCTCTCTCTCTGTTCAATGCTGACATCTCCCCCCCCTCCCCTCTCTCTCTCTCTCTCTGTTCAATGCTGACATCTCCCCCCCCCTCCCCTCTCTCTCTCTGTTCAATGCTGACATCTCCCCCCCCTCCCCATCCCTCTCTCTCTCTGTTCAATGCTGACATCTCCCCCCCCCTCCCCTCTCTCTCTGTTCAATGCTGACATCTCCCCCCCCCCCTCCCCTCTCTCTCTGTTCAATGCTGACATCCCCCCCCCTCCCTCTCTCTCTCTGTTCAATGCTGACATCTCCCCCCCCCCTCCCCTCTCTCTCTCTGTTCAATGCCGACACCCCCCCCTCCCATCTCTCTCTCTCTGTTCAATGCTGACATCTCCCCCCCTCTCCCCTCTCTCTCTCTGTTCAATGCCGACACCCCCCCCCCTCCCCTCTCTCTCTCTGTTCAATGCCGACACCCCCCCCCCCCCCTCCCCTCTCTCTCTCTGTTCAATGCCGACACCCCCCCCCCCCTCCCCTCTCTCTCTCTGTTCAATGCCGACACCCCCCCCCTCCCCTCTCTCTCTCTGTTCAATGCTGACATCCCCCCCCACCACAAGTCTTGATCCATCACTCATTTCTCTCACTTAGTACTTGAACCACCATTAGCATAATGCTGTTTGTTTTTGCTGAAATCACAGATCCAGGAAGCAAAGCCACGTCACGGTGCATTAAGAACTCTTCTGCACACAGTCAGTGCAGCTGATTCAATAGAAGTTGGCTCTGTTGTCTCAGGGCTGAGATGCTAGTGCATCACAACATCCTCAGCGTACGATGCATATGTGGGGGAGAGGGGATGCAGCATACGATGCATATGTGGAGGAGAGGGGCTGCAGCATACGATGCATATGTGGAGGAGAGGGGCTGCAGCATACGATGCATATGTGGAGGAGAGGGGATGCAGCATACGATGCATATGTGGAGGAGAGGGGATGCAGCATACCATGCATATGTGGAGGAGAGGGGCTGCAGCATACCATGCATATGTGGAGGAGAGGGGCTGCAGCATACCATGCATATGTGGAGGAGAGGGGCTGCAGCATACGATGCATATGTGGAGGAGAGGGGATGCAGCATACCATGCATATGTGGAGGAGAGGGGATGCAGCATACCATGCATATGTGGAGGAGAGGGGATGCAGCATACCATGCATATGTGGAGGAGAGGGGCTGCAGCATACGATGCATATGTGGAGGAGAGGGGATGCAGCATACCATGCATATGTGGAGGAGAGGGGATGCAGCATACCATGCATATGTGGAGGAGAGGGGATGCAGCATACCATGCATATGTGGAGGAGAGGGGATGCAGCATACCATGCATATGTGGAGGAGAGGGGCTGCAGCATTAGATGCATATGTGGAGGAGAGGGGATGCAGCATACCATGCATATGTGGAGGAGAGGGGATGCAGCATACGATGCATATGTGGAGGAGAGGGGATGCAGCATACGATGCATATGTGGAGGAGAGGGGATGCATATGTGGAGGAGAGGGGCTGCAGCATACGATGCATATGTGGAGGAGAGGGGATGCAGCATACCATGCATATGTGGAGGAGAGGGGATGCAGCATACCATGCATATGTGGAGGAGAGGGGATGCAGCATACCATGCATATGTGGAGGAGAGGGGATGCAGCATACGATGCATATGTGGAGGAGAGGGGATGCAGCATACGATGCATATGTGGAGGAGAGGGGATGCAGCATACCATGCATATGTGGAGGAGAGGGGATGCAGCATACCATGCATATGTGGAGGAGAGGGGATGCAGCATACGATGCATATGTGGAGGAGAGGGGATGCAGCATACGATGCATATGTGGAGGAGAGGGGATGCATATGTGGAGGAGAGGGGCTGCAGCATACGATGCATATGTGGAGGAGAGGGGATGCAGCATACCATGCATATGTGGAGGAGAGGGGATGCATATGTGGAGGAGAGGGGCTGCAGCATACGATGCATATGTGGAGGAGAGGGGATGCAGCATACGATGCATATGTGGAGGAGAGGGGCTGCAGCATACGATGCATATGTGGAGGAGAGGGGCTGCAGCATACGATGCATATGTGGAGGAGAGGGGATGCAGCATACCATGCATATGTGGAGGAGAGGGGCTGCAGCATACGATGCATATGTGGAGGAGAGGGGCTGCAGCATACGATGCATATGTGGAGGAGAGGGGATGCATATGTGGAGGAGAGGGGATGCAGCATACCATGCATATGTGGAGGAGAGGGGCTGCAGCATACGATGCATATGTGGAGGAGAGGGGCTGCAGCATACCATGCATATGTGGAGGAGAGGGGATGCAGCATACGATGCATATGTGGAGGAGAGGGGATGCAGCATACCATGCATATGTGGAGGAGAGGGGATGCAGCATACGATGCATATGTGGAGGAGAGGGGATGCAGCATACGATGCATATGTGGAGGAGAGGGGATGCAGCATACGATGCATATGTGGAGGAGAGGGGATGCATATGTGGAGGAGAGGGGCTGCATGCCAAGTGGGATATTGAGACCGGGATAAGGAGGGAGGGCAGAATGAGTGTTTTCGCCGCCTCGTCCTTTCTCCTTTTCTGCTCGTTAATTACATGTAAAATACCTGAGGTTGGTGGTTGTTAAGAGGCACTGCCTGGACTATAATACTCTTCTGTGAATGTTAATTAGCTGGCTGTGAATTAAAAGATTTAAACAAACCAGCTGTGGTGGCTTCTGGGATGGAGGAATTAGTGGGGCGTGAACGAACGCGCGCTTTATTACGATCATTATCCTGACAAGCATTCATTTCGTTAACGTGAGAGTACGCGGGATCCGGCCATCAGATCATCAGAAGATGATGACCAGAGGGAAAGCCCCAGCCTGATACTAGGTCCATGTGTAAATGTAGGTCCACGTGTAAATGTAGGTCCACGTGTAAATGTAGGTCCATGTCTAAATGCAGGTCCATGTGTAAAATGCAGTATCTTGTGTTTGCGAATTAGCAACCATTTTGATCTTGTTTGTCCAAACCGATCCTGTTCCATTTTATTTTCAGCTCGTGGAAAATAAGCTCGTGTTATTTTTACTCATTGTTGCTATGACAACACAGCCTTTTTTGTGCATCAAGGGAAGTCAAGGAACGCAAATCAGGCCCTTTTTCTATGGACTTTTCCCCCATTTGCAGGTTTTTTAACATGTATAATGACCCAGGTGTGACAAGGTCCCTCTTTGAAGTTCCCCAGACAACAAACCCCCGATTTTTTTCGCCCTGTTTTGCCTTTCACCATGCACGACTTATGTTACCAGTTAGGTAACACTTACATAAGTCATGTATAAGCCTGTAATGATGAACTAATCATTTACAAAAACATTAATATACATTTGTAGGTGATTCATAAATTATATGTTAACACATCACAAATGTGTTCTAAGTCATCTATAAACTTTTAGTAAAAGAAGTGTTCCTCACCTGTTATAAATGATGGGTAAATTTACAATTCATTTAGCCTACTACACTTTCTGCATCCCCTTAATCTAAAGTGTGTACACCATTTATCACACATACATTTGTTACATACAAGGGGGTAGCTCCGTTTGTGAAAACTGAAGCCAAAGCGGAAGTGTCTTAAACCTACATTTCTACCAATACCCTGCAGGGGGCGACTCCACTGGCTGCAAAAAGAAGTCAGCTTGTATGGAAGTCAATGGGAAAATGACCGTACTGCTCACTTGATGTATGGCCTCAGTAAACACTTTCCTGTTGGGTTTATGGGCTCAAGCGCTATCAGACTATGTTGTAGTTGCAGACTATGTTTTTGGGTCTTGCCGATCACGGACCAATTGCAGGCCGCACTGCGGGGAAACCACTGGTCTTAAACAGATCCAAGGAGAACCAAGACGGCCAAAATGACATATTGAGGCTTCAAAACGAAAGTCCACAAACCAGTGGGTTGCCCTCTGCAGGCCATTTGAAATAATGCAGTTTTAACACACTAATACATTAGCTTCAATTTTCACAAACGCAGCTAACTCCTTGCATGTAACACATTCATGTGTGATTAATTGTTTACCCTTTCGATTAAGGGATGCAAAATGAGAACTCCCGCACACTGTCTCTACTTGCAATTCAAAGTTTATTAAACAAAAGAATAACGTTTCGGTCTAACGACCTTCATCAGATTCTTCAAGAAGAATCTGATGAAGGTCGTTGGACCAAAAGGGACTTCTCATTTTGAATTTTAGTCGGGTTTGCAGAAAGCCTTGTAAATGAATTGTAAACGATTTACACATCATTTATAACAGGTGAGGAACACTCATTTACTAAAAGGTTATAGTTGACTTACAACACATTTGTGATACGCTAACAAAGCATTTATTAATCATCTACAAATGTATATTAATGTTTTGCAAATGTTTATAAATGACTTACGACTGAACGTTATTATAAAGTGTTACCGAGGTGACTGTGTTGAAATGTTATTCAAAACGGCAACAAAGCTTAATGCTTTATATAGATATAGTCATCATGTTAACATTTAAGAAACATTTGGTCTCTTTGTTAATCCTGTGACACTTAGATTTTTGCTCGCTCTGCCTGGTGTTCCCCTAAAACTCCAGACACGACTGTTGGGTTCCCTTGAACAATGTGACTCGCTCTGCTCCACCACCCCACCAGATGCACATGGGGTACCTTCAATTTAAACAAGCTGGATAGCTTCCAGTTGAAGATACTCCTGACATAAACAGTAGTATTTCAAAACACCCCCCCCCCCATATCTTTATAATTAATCTGTGGGGTTGCATGCCTCTGTAGACAAACCAATGTTAGGTTGAGATTGTCTTAAAAAGCACACACACACACACACACACACACACACACACACACACACACAAGACTATATCTAAAAGCCAAGCAAGGTTTTAAATTCGTAGGTTTATTTCAGCTATTACAACCCAAGTAGCAATGAGGGGAGACATATGCCAAAGTAAAAGTTTGAACAATAATTTATGAACTAAAACGAAGGGGTTTGCAAGCGATATCAAACCAAAAGAACAGAACAAAAGGTGTGCACAGGTGAGGAGGGAGAGAGACATCTGATTGGTCTGGAGGCTTTTGAAGCACCCAGGTGCACTGAATCAGCTCCTGCAAGGCGAGTAGTGGAAAGCTCAGCCAATTTGTGTGTGTTTTTTATATGGTTAGACAATGAGTTAGACTCCACCGTTAGAGCAAATACACGTGTCATTAACCCATTGATACCTGATGCAGCATTTGTGTGTGTATCTCTTTAAGACCACGAACCGCGTCATGCGGTTCGCGGTCTTAAAGGGATACACACACAAATGAGGGATATACACGCAAATGTGTTTTGCTGTTATATCATAAATGATTTGCCTTTTTAATGTCTAAATTACACAACAGTTTTGTGAAATACATTTTTGACGGGAATATATATTTTTTATTCAAATTCCTAAAGCATCAGATCATTCAAACATCAAAATTAAAATGATGAGGACGTCTCTTTTTTTTAGTCGGCTGCTTTATCATTTTTGCTTTAATTCTGAACCATTAGCCTGGCGTACGTACGTCGTCCCTATTGAAAGTGCAGGAGTGATGTTATGCCAAGTTCAAATCATCGCTGGTAATATTCCTCCATTATGATTATGTCCACACACAAAAAAAGCTGCGTGTCTTAAAACAGGGAGTAAGTTATCCAGCTCCATTAAAAGCATTTAATGTGCCGACGACTCCTCTAATGTTCTGTCAGGCACTTTCTACATTCCAACTAAGTAGCTGAAAAATGAGCCATTGGTGAGCGAGTCATAACAGCGTCCATGTTGTTGTCACATCCCCCCCCCGGGATGTGTACGGCCCAGCAACTCATTCAGAACCCTGACCCCTAACATTTAATTTGAGGCATGTTAACCAGCCGCTGTATAAGCACAACAAACCAGTAGATGCAGCAGGAGCAGTTGATGTGCCTCGGATGGCGCCCCCTTCAGCTGACAAAGGGGAAGCAAAGGGGGGGGGGGGGGGGGCTCCGGCGTCTACAAGCCAGACTCGCTCCTTATCGCCCCCAGACGCCAAAGCGGTCTCCTCGTAGCCAGGCCTTTTTTTACATCGAGACTGGAGGATCCTCTCATAAGGGATTGCGGGTCTGTTGATGGATGAGGCACGCCGACTCCAATCATCTTGGTTATTATCAGCGGGTTCTACCACCCTGCTCCTCCTCTGTGACAGAACATGACAGATGAAAGCATTAGCAGCATGGTGGACGTCTCTCCAGTCCTATAGGCGGTAATGACAGGGAGAGAGGCAACACATCTTCATAGCAGCATCTGAGGGGAGTTGTTAATGGCTCGTCCACGTGCTTCAGCATTTATCAGCAGGCCCGCACGGCACGCACAAAATGTCTTTAGGCCCCTGAACAGGTCCAGGCCCGCACGGCACGCACAAAATGTCTTAGGCCCCTGAACAGGTCCAGGCCCGCACGGCACGCACAAAATGTCTTAGTGCCCTGAACAGGTCCAGGCCCGCACGGCACGCACAAAATGTCTTAGGCCCCTGAACAGGTCCAGGCCCGCACGGCACGCACAAAATGTCTTAGGCCCCTGAACAGGTCCAGGCCCGCACGGACAAAATGTCTTAGTGCCCCTGAACAGGTCCAGGCCCGCACGGCACGCACAAAATGTCTTAGGCCCCTGAACAGGTCCAGGCCCGCACGGCACGCACAAAATGTCTTAGGCCCCTGAACAGGTCCAGGCCCGCACGGCACGCACAAAGTGTCTTAGGCCCCTGAACAGGTCCAGGGGAACGGGCCCTCCTCCTCCCTTTGATATAGTAGTTTAAATCAGTGCATTTCTCAGGTGACGAGGCCGGTGTTACACCATATGGTCCCGTTTAGATGATGTGTCTTTCCCTCACCGGCCGCCCACGGTGTAGCCTACTTTCATACCTGCCAACACTCTTTAGCGGGAGCCTCCCTATTTTTAATCCTTTGTCCCGCTGTTCTCCCGTTAGTGTCCCGATTCCATAGTGATACGAATCAAATGGCTATATATGGCTATATATATATATATGGCTATGTATATATATATATATATATATATATACATATATATATATATATATATATATATATATATATATATATATATATATATATATATATCCAGTATATATATATATATATATCCAGTATATATATATATCCAGTATATATATATATATATATATATATATATATATATATATATATATATATATATAAGCAATATAGCATGAGAGCCAGTGTGTTGTGGCAAATATATCCCGCTGATCAGCTGTTATCCCACGAGGCCGCAGGCCGAGTGGGATAACTGCTGAGCAGCGGGATATATGCCACAACACACGCTGCTTGTGTGCTATATTGCTTTTATAAAACGGTTTCCAAGTATGATAATATAATAATAATAATAATACTGTAGCGACCCAGAGTTGACATGTCTGTGGGGATTACGACGTTACGTGAAGGCAGCATACGAGACGGGGTTAGTGGCACTTCCTGGCTCGTGGGGAGGGGGAGTCTGAAGATACGAGGAAGCCGACTGGACGTGTGTGTAGCTAGGAGCTGTGTGTGTGTAGCTAGGAGCTGTGTGTGTGTAGCTAGGAGCTGTGTGTGTGTAGCTAGGAGCTGTGTGTGTGTAGCTAGGAGCTGTGTGTGTGTAGCTAGGAGCTGTGTGTGTATAGCTAGGAGCTGTGTGTGTAGCTAGGAGCTGTGTGTGTATAGCTAGGAGCTATGAGTGGAAGCCCTGAATAAAGCCTGTACCTAAGTATTGCCTCTTCTCCTCCTCACTTAACAGTCCCGGGAGCGGGCTGTTACAATACTATAAGTCCGACTGGCATGGCATTCTGATAGAGTCAGTTGAAACACTACTGTAAGGCGGGACCGCAAGAACGTGCGGGTGATTTGATTGGATCGTTCTGGAGACTGAAGTTGACATTGGCCAATCCTGGCGCTTGCTGAGAAGCTGAGAGCTTTCTGGAAAGCCCGACACGCAGCTCGAGCGCAGCGCTGCATCCTCAGCGCTTGCTGAGAAGCTGAGTGCTTTCTGCAAAGCCCGACACCAACTAACGTTACGGGGTTAAATGCGGGGTTAACAGCCTTTTAGCAGACATTAGTACAAAACATAATTGTACAAAACATAATTTTCTGCAAAGTATTAGTAAAGTTATAAGCGAAGATAGATTCAAAAGGATCTGACAGCTGTCTCCGCCATTTGTTTTTTTTGAGGTAACCAAAGGCTTTTAGTAAGAGAGTTGCCATGGAGTGGGTTATTGGATTTATACAATGGCTGTGAACCAATCAGATTGCTTGATTTGAGAGAGCCGTTTTATAAATATATATATATATATATATATATATATATATATATATATATATATATATATATATATATATATATATATATATATATATATATATTCTAAATTGCCCCCAGCTTCCTGTTGCAGTGTTTGCTAGTACAATGACTGACAGGACATAAACTAGGTTCCAAACTGTTCCCTAGCAACACAATTCCGTGAAAAGCGTTTATTGGAACCTGTCAGTAGAAGGTGATCTTTGCACTAGCGTGTGTGCAGGACAGACAGGTCAAAGCAGTAGATTCTGTAGACTCCCGCACACTGTCTTCACTTGACAGGCCTTTCTTTATATATGACGTTTCGGTCAAGCAACCTTCCTCTGCTCTCTGATGAAGGTCCCAAAATGTCGTATATGAATCCTCTGCTATCTGATGATGAAGGTACCAGATGAAGGTCCCCTGACCAAAACAAACGTCGTATATTAATAAAGTCTTGTTCAGTGAAGACAGCGTGCGGGAGTCTAGCGCTATTGGAACGAACAGCATTAGTATTCTTAGCCGTACCACATGAAAGGCTAATACACATTCATGCACCAGTAAGCCAGTTTCATTATCGGCATATAATTACATTTATTTACGCATTAATGCTTCTTTTATTTTTTTTATTTTTTTTAAATTCAATGCTACTTTTATTAAAAACATCCAGCTGAATAACAAGCAGTGTCCATTGCATTAAGCACAGTCTCTCCTCATCTGGCGGCAGCTCCCTCTCATGTTGCTTGTGACAGCTGATGGGCTGGTAATAGAGGTCTTGTAACAACCATAGCTTGTCAGATTTCTAAGGGAAACACAAATGTACTTCTTGTCATTCTGTCAGATTCTTAATGGGGGTTTGTTAGCCCAGAAAGATATCTGTAGCGGGCCTGTCGCTGCATGTGCAACCAACCTTGATGTTTGTCTTTTAGTTAGCCAGGCCTTGTTTGTATCTTCATCGCATTTATGAATTCAGTGCTGTCATGCGTTTCTCTTTGTTGTTGTTTTTAACGTTGGTGCTTTCTCACTGATGCTCACTGGGCTGTGATGGTGCTTGTGAGGAGCACTTGTGACACAAGGCGACTGAAGGTCGTATTGTTGACTGAAGGTTGTGTTGTTGACTGAAGGTCGTGCTGTTGACTGGCACCGCGTGTTAAGTCTCTCAGTTACATGTGGCATTTTGGACACTACATGCTCCATTGTCCTCTGTACCTGCCTCTGTCTCTCTACAGTCCGTCTTTCGTGTGACTGTGTGTGTGGACGAGGAGACACAGCAGTTGGTCTCCACGGATAACAACACATTAAATGACTTGATTATTACCCAGAAATTATTTTTTGGTCCGGGAGAGAAAATATTAAATAAAGCGAAACTCCTCAACCGACATTATTCTGCTTTCCACGCTGATGTAATACTGATGGAGTGTGTTAAGAAATGCAGCGAATGATTGAATTTGTGTTGAGCAATTTGTGCGCTGCGCACGCCAATTAGCAGCAGGCGAGGCCACGCAGCAGCCGAGCTGCGGGCGAGGCCACGCAGCAGCCGAGCTGCGGGCGAGGCCACGCAGCATCCGAGCACTCCACGATCTGATCAGTGATGGTCACTCGAGCAATTGTGATGTCATCAGTGAGTGATGTCATCAGTGATGCGAATTTGGGCGATAGACCCTTCTCACGGGGGCCATTTTGGGTCGAAAAGGCAGGGTAAACACAGGTGCAAGCAAAACACTAATGAGGGTTTCCAACTTCCATGATTGGAATTTGGAAAGCCTCATTAGTGTTTTGCTTGCACCTGTGTTTACCCTGTCTTTTCGACCCAAAATGGCCCCCGTGAGAAGGGTCTATTGTGCGCTGCGCATGCCAATAGGGCAAGCGAGGCCACGCAGCAGCCGAGCTGTGGGCGAGGCCACGCAGCATCTGAGCAGTGGGCTTGGCCGCGCTGCGGCTGAGCTAGCGAGCCTAGTGTGTGTGTGTGCATGTGTGTGTTAGGATACACTCTTTTCTAGATAATTTCTTTTTCAGCAGTTGGAAAAAAATAGGGCGAAATTAGATGCTCATACTTAGGATTTGCTGAATATGATTATAATGAATATATAATTTAAGATTTTCTCCAGCATGCAACATGATTTGCTCTCTAAGGTTTCTGCCCAGCAGCAGAATAACTCCAACACCATTCATTCCCCACTGCAGAAACAAACAAACAGACAAACAGCGGCGTGTAATGAAAAGGCAGTATTCTAGTCAGAGTTGCCATATTGATTTCTTGTAAATAAGCGCGCGGCCTCGGCCGGTGTTACGCGTGATGGAAGGCAGTGGTCTGTTGTGTTACGCGTGATGGAAGGCAGTGGTCTGTTGTGTTACGCGTGTTGGAAGGCAGTGGTCTGTTGTGTTACGCGTGATGGAAGGCAGTGGTCTGTTGTGTTACACGTGATGGAAGGCAGTGGTCTGTTGTGTTACGCGTGATGGAAGGCAGTGGTCTGTTGTGTTACGCGTGACGTGATGGAAGGCAGTGGTCTGTTGTGTTACGCGTGATGGAAGGCAGTGGTCTGTTGTGTTACACGTGATGGAAGGCAGTGGTCTGTTGTGTTACGCGTGATGGAAGGCAGTGGTCTGTTGTGTTACGCGTGATGGAAGGCAGTGGTCTGTTGTGTTACACGTGATGGAAGGCAGTGGTCTGTTGTGTTACGCGTGTTGGAAGGCAGTGGTCTGTTGTGTTACGCGTGATGGAAGGCAGTGGTCTGTTGTGTTATGCGTGTTGGAAGGCAGTGGTCTGTTGTGTTACGCGTGACGTGATGGAAGGCAGTGGTCTGTTGTGTTACGCGTGACGTGATGGAAGGCAGTGGTCTGTTGTGTTACGCGTGACGTGATGGAAGGCAGTGGTCTGTTGTGTTACGCGTGACGTGATGGAAGGCAGTGGTCTGTTGTGTTACACGTGATGGAAGGCAGTGGTCTGTTGTGTTACGCGTGACGTGATGGAAGGCAGTGGTCTGTTGTGTTATGCGTGATGGAAGGCAGTGGTCTGTTGTGTTACGCGTGACGTGATGGAAGGCAGTGGTCTGTTGTGTTACGCGTGATGGAAGGCAGTGGTCTGTTGTGTTACGCGTGACGTGATGGAAGGCAGTGGTCTGTTGTGTTACGCGTGATGGAAGGCAGTGGTCTGTTGTGTTATGCGTGATGGAAGGCAGTGGTCTGTTGTGTTACGCGTGATGGAAGGCAGTGGTCTGTTGTGTTACGCGTGACGTGATGGAAGGCAGTGGTCTGTTGTGTTACGCGTGACGTGATGGAAGGCAGTGGTCTGTTGTGTTACCCGTGATGGAAGGCAGTGGTCTGTTGTGTTACGCGTGACGTGATGGAAGGCAGTGGTCTGTTGTGTTACGCGTGATTGAAGGCAGTGGTCTGTTGTGTTACGCGTGATGGAAGGCAGTGGTCTGTTGTGTTACGTGTGATGGAAGGCAGTGGTCTGTTGTGTTACGCGTGATGGAAGGCAGTGGTCTGTTGTGTTACGCGTGACGTGATGGAAGGCAGTGGTCTGTTGTGTTACGCGTGACGTGATGGAAGGCAGTGGTCTGTTGTGTTACGCGTGATGGAAGGCAGTGGTCTGTTGTGTTACGCGTGATGGAAGGCAGTGGTCTGTTGTGTTACGCGTGATGGAAGGCAGTGGTCTGTTGTGTTACGCGTGATGGAAGGCAGTGGTCTGTTGTGTTACACGTGATGGAAGGCAGTGGTCTGTTGTGTTACGCGTGATGGAAGGCAGTGGTCTGTTGTGTTACGCGTGACGTGATGGAAGGCAGTGGTCTGTTGT